>NW_020653389.1:189112-214670 GCF_003589595.1 Hyposmocoma kahamanoa
CTAGTGATAATCATTTAGTGAATAACCACGAAAGTCTTAAAATCTATGTATATGTATATGTCTGAAAGGTTAATCAAAATTTAATCTTATGTTTCAGATTATTGAGTGGTGATTTGAGTCAAGAACCAAAGACGAAGGACCAGGAATTCGCTCAAAATGAAATCATCAGATTGGCTTCCGAATACCTTACGTTGCTGGTGAGAATTTTTGTCACTTCATAATTTTTAAAAATATTTACAGGAAAAACTAAAATTTTTCTTTGTATAATTCCTTAGGGGCGTTCAGACAAGTTATCAGAGAGCTGTCGACGTTACAAAAACCAGATCAGATTGCTCGTCAACAAGCTTAAAGAAGTCGGTGTTGATGATGTCAATGACATCCTCGAAAGCAGTGGTAAGTTTACTTTTTAGAGGAGACCTGTGTTCGGCAGTGGAATGTGCACAGGTTGATAACACTATGTAACAAATTTTAATTTTTAATTTAATTAAGCAGCAAATGGGTAGAAAAGCCCTCGGTACTATTTTCTTATCATTATACTATGGTCGGTAATGAGAAGAAAAAAGCCCGAGGGTTTTATCATATTATTTACGTGCAAGGTTGATAAAAAACTTATGTTTCACGAGCGGTACGGGAATCACGGACTTGACTCTGAAAGCCTAATTAAGTCTCGTTCGTAATTCCTTACTTACCGCCTTTAATACACAATGTACTATTATTTGAATTCACAGATACAGTGGTTCCCACTGGCCACGCGTCGCTTGTGGAAATGGCACCTGTGACGCGGAAGAAGGAGCGGGAATACCTCGGCATGTTCGAGTATAAGATACAGGACGAAGGCATCATTATCAAGAAGCTTGTATTAGGTATTGTATTGCTGTTATTTCTTTCAAACACAGTACTAATGATTGGTCAGTTAATGAACTGCGAGCTCAATTTATATGACAATCGGTGGCCTAATAGTTTACGTTGTGAGTGCTGGATGCTGTTCGATTCCCGGTTGGACCAATCCCATGTATTTTTACATTAGTTTTGATTATAGTGTTTACCGAACCTCAGGGTATATGAGAAGCAGTGGCGAGACGTGAAAATTTTCCTTGGTAAAGCCGAAGCATTAACTTTTTGAAAAAACAAAAATCACTTTAACACAATATATAAACACAACACTTATTAGTACACAAGATACTAGTTCACTTTATTTGATAGGTTCACTTATTCTACACATAAAATAACCATAGCTTTTAAATTTTTATTCAATTGATGATGATTGATATTCAACTATATTTATGTGAAATGACTCCACTAGTTTGTTATATAATTATTAATACAAAGATCGCACACTCAGAAAAAATTCCTTCGATCCGGCCGGATTCGAACCGACATCTTCTAGCATACCGTGTCAGACGCTATACGTTATATTTCCGGGCCGGGAGATATATTTGTATGGTCTCCATTTATTTATCTCGTGAGTTTGGGAGTATAATTTGTGGTTGTCTATGCGTGTGTCCATGGCACCTGCAAACAGGGTTTCCCTAGTGCTATGAGTGTAGGGTTGTCAGATAGCGACTAATCATTTCCGGGACAATTCTACAAGGGTAGGCGAGCCATAGCAATAAATATATGAAAATAAATAGGTATTTATATTAGGCCTCGATAATGTTTTTTTTTTCGTTGTATTTTTAAGGGAAATAAATGTACGTTATTTTCAAATATGTATTTTTATAATAACCAGGCTTGCCGTGTGAGTGCTAGCGCTCTTGTCGTACTGGCAATAGTGCTTTTCACAAAAGTCCTGCGGCAATTGCCGGAACTATTGTGTCAGTTGGCCATCTGTCTACTTTGACGATCATAATATGGCCGTAATTTGTTTTCTACCACCTCTTGGGAATACCGAAATATTGCGACATCCGCAATCAATATTTCGATATTGCTTCCCACGACTACAGCGCTGTGTCTGGGGGACTTTTTTTTTGTAAAGGATTCTCGTGAGTTTGTAAAAACAACTTCTAAGTGTTTGGAATCCGGGACAGTAAAGCCTAATTACTGGACACGGGACAAGAAAAAATTCCGTGACAATCCCGGATTTTCCGGCCATCTGGCAAGCCTATTATGAGTGTGTGTGCGTTAAGTTGAACACACACACGCCAGCACATCAAGCTACACATTGACGTATCTTGTTCCGTTGCAATGGAGGCGATTTTTGAACAAAAATATGTAGTCTGATATGCCGTTGTCCGTACAAGCGTACTTACCGACGTCCTCCACTCACGCTCCTGCGTTTTGCATCGGACTGGTGTTTACGCTAGCGCTTTATTTTGTTACGGCACAGAGTTATCACCGTTTAAAGCGATCTATTTAAATATATTTATTTCTATACGAAAGTAAAATCCGATGAATGATTAAAAGTCGTGAGACAACATATTTACGATATTAGTAATATATACCCTGCGAGGTCGTAAACAGTTGGCGCCGCCGTTTTGACGCTTTATGCCAGAAACGCAAAATGCTAACCGAGCAGAATGGCAGACTCGCAGAATGCCACTTACACGTACTTAAAAGTTATTTTTGTCTTTCAGATCTCAAACCCAAAGTGGCAGTAACGCTCCTCCCAGGTCTTCCGGCCTACATCCTATTCATGATGCTTCGTCATATGGACCACGTGGACGACGAGCCCAAAATGCACGGCCTCATGAAATCCTTCCGCTCTGCAGTCAAGAAGACTCTCAAGAAACGTGCTGATAGTGTGGAGTATAACGTATTGTGGCTTGCCAATATGCTGAGGTCAGTCATTCTGTAAAGTATCCGACATATCAACTGCGAACTAGCAACCAGTACTATGTCAACTTTGACAACTATACAGGCGAAGAAAAAAACTTGTTTGCGTCATTTATATAGCATCTGGTTTATTAAATTTAAAAACAATGAATAGCGACATCTCTAGCCAGGGGTGGTGGCTGTAAAGGTATCTAACTGAGTGACGAAATATCACGGATTTCTTATAGATGGCGCTACAGCTAAAAAAAGTCGTTGAAAAACCAAACACAAAGATACGACAAGGCACATAGAAAAATTCGTGAGGTCCGCTGGTTCGTTCCGTGGCTTAGTTGGTATAGCGTCGGGCACGGTAAGCTAGAAGACGTCGGTTCGAATCCAGCCGGATAGAAGGAATTTTTTCTGAGTGTTCAATCTTTGTATTAATAATTTAAAAAAATACGTAGTTTCGAAATATTTTTATTATACATGTTATTAAAAACAATGGAATTTCTTGCCACGCTGCGGAGTATGAAATACTATTAAATGGTATTAAAAAGTTAAATCTTTAGAATATTGAGATAGTACCGGTTGCTAGTTCACAGTCGATATGCCATACACAACTTTCCAAACACAAAGAAAACTAAAGAACTCGATAAACACAAAGTGCAATTGTTACACTAATAAAAGATCAGAAAACATACATGCAAAAGAAACTTAAAATTTAGTGCACAATCTATTATAGACCGACATTACATGAACAATAAATTATTGCAGAGTAAAAAGAAACTTACAAACAGAAAAGTGTAAACTTTTCTGATTCTGAAAAAAATTCCAGTTATGGGTCATAACCAACAAAAAATGTGTCATTACACAACATGTTAATTAATGTAGTTTTGGATCAACTAAAATAATTATATTTACAGGCTACTAAACAACCTGCGGCAGTACAGTGGTGACACAGTGTACCAAACTCATAACACGCCACGACAAAACCAGCAGTGCCTACGAATATTCGACCTGTCGGAATATCGACAAGTCTTGAGTGACACTGCAGTCTCTATTTATCAGGGTAAGTACAAATACACACACTACCATTGTTGTTTTATTTTTTATTTTATTATAATAGGCACATCAACGCCATCTATATGTATACGTATATGAGATCATTATATGACAATAAAAATAAGACATTAGGACTGATGGATATAACAATTATAGACGTACACTATATTCGCTATACTATTGCCGGTAACGGATGTCTATATATATGGTGTAATAAAACTTGGCAAATAGATGTAATTCCAAGAACTTTTGAGGTCGAACTTTTAGTACTCTGTACTGATTAATATTATTACACAGATAATATGAAATGAAATTGCTCCAGTCCGTACAATAAAAAAGCTATTTTTATTTTCCAGGTCTCATCCAAGTATTGGAGCGCCAATTCGAGCGCCTCATAGTTCCAGCCATCTTAGAACACGAAGAAATCAGTGGCCTCAGCGTACCCACGCGGCAGACTCCCTCGCCACCTGGAGCCGGCCCTGGCAGGCTCAAACAGGAGTTGAACTCTGTGCATGAAAACTTGCAAGTCTATGTTGTTGATTCACCGTTACGGGTTATGATATTTAAACAGGTAAGTGCGTGCTGTTTATAAAAATAACAGAAAATTACCAAAACATAAAGATGGCGTAGTGTTCATTGGAAGCAACGAGTATACAACCAGAAATAGAGACGAAATGTAATTTAATTTGTTTGAAAACTATTCTGCCAAATCATTACGGTGACGACTGCACTCCGATTGTCCGACCGAATTCGTAACAATTGACGGGTATTGTCAATTGTTTCACTTCAAATCGACCAGTTTAACTTGAGCTTTGCTATAATGGACGAAAAATGAAAAAAATACAAATTAAATTACCGATGAAATGTGATTCCGTTTGCTTTGTAATTAGACGTTTTGGTGTTTTTCCCACACCACCGAATGGAACAGCCCCCTATTATTGTTGGGGGCTTCAAATTTGTTACAATAAATACGGAATATTTTTAGAATATACGGAGACGTACACACAGGTCAGGTTGGCGCTGTACTATTTCAGCTTTCTAATTTGTGATTGAAGCGCAAACGAGAGTTGATATTTAAAAGTGATATAAGGCCCATTGCCTGATGAGTCTATTTCTGGGTATACACTCGATGATTGGAGGTATCGAAACATAAACAGCGCCTATCCTGTCTGGACTCGAACCAGTGTCTGTTGCTACGCCAGGCACATCGCTCTTAACCAACTTACTTTGTAACTTTCCAGCTGTTCTACTACATCTGCGCGTACAGTCTAAATCAGCTTCTTCTCCGTAAAGACCTGTGCTGCTGGGCGAAGGGTCTGCAGATCAGATACAACATCTCGCATCTCGAGACCTGGATCAAGGAGAATTTGGCTGAATATGGACAGAAGAGCGTAAGTAATAATAAATAATAATATAATAATAATAAAATATTTTATTGTAATATAAGTAGCCTATATTCTTGTATACAGATACTTACATTTAGTAGCCAGGGAAGTACTGCCTCCTTACCTATTTCTGCCGCCAAGTAGTAATGTTAGCATTACTGCGTTCTGAAGGGAAAGGGTGCTGGTGAAATTACAGGCATATTATGGAACTTTACAACTTATGCTTCAGAGTAACGAGCCCAGTGGCAGTACCCCTAAGATCTTTGCGATTTAAAGCTCTGCCTGGCACTGCAACTGTTATGGATAGGCGTGTCGCTTACCAACAGGCGCACTGTCACACAGACTTGTTCGCCCCGTCACTTTTTTTTTTAATAAACTGATAAACAAGTACAGTGAACGTGTGGACGACTAACGTATATTTACAATGACCAAACCTTGTTTCTAGAGTTTCTAGCTCGTTCTTCTCAGGGGAATCTGCCAGAGTTTAACCAATATGATGATTTGGTGTGTAATTTGTCTATGAATTAAAAATTATTTGACGTTGACTTGACTGCATCAAAATATACTCCCGGACACATAAATCGAGCCGCCTTACATTTTTATTCTTAAAGGGCAGAATACAAAAATATCAGTGATAACTCACTAAATTAAATAGTTTTTCCAGGTTTTATAAATTCAAAATATTAACAAGGACTCATGGAAATGACGTTTACTTTACCAGCTCCAAATAACTTGGAAGTTTTTGATCAATCAAACATTATTTATGCTTAGGCAATTACTGAAAATGCAAGGTGGCTCGACTTACGTGTCCGGGAGTGTATTTACGTCTTGTTTTAAATACAATTTTAAAACTTAAACTTAATTAAAACCAAGACGTAAATAATTTAAAAACTGTCGTTAAAATCTAAAACATAAAACCACAAATCACGAACACAATTTTTTTACGAAATTTGTAAAATATAAATGTGGAAGCGAAACGCTTCTTGCAGATCCTTGGAATACACGCAACTTAGGAGTGGGAATCCTAGCCTATGTCTAGACTCTCCTAATGATGTTCTTTTTACTATATTACTTTCCAGGTGGAAGAAATCTTAGCAGTGCTGAAGCCCATCACGCAGGCTGTCCAACTTCTGCAAGCACGCAAATCTATGGCGGATGTACAAAGCACCGTGGATATGTGTGCGGATCTCACTGCTATGCAAGTTTGCAAGGTGGGTCAAGCTATACACGGAAAACAATGGAAGGCACTTCCACAAGTCTCGATTATTATCAGAACCGATGTCGCCAAAAATCACACATTCTTAATTTGAAATAACTATTGGTCGTAGGTTCAAATTTAAAAAGAAACGACTAATTCTGGTTTGTTAATATAATTTAAACTTTAGCGGTCGGGACAATACACTACTGTTTACCTATAGGAATTATCCAAGGTTCTATAACTAACAAAGGGAACCAACACTTTTTAACATTGATCGTTTATATATACGTAAAAATATACATAATTTCAATAAGAAAGACGATAATATTAACCTTAGAGCTAAGTCCAAACTCATGGTACCACGATTTCGTTTAACCAAGGTAAACAACTCTTTTATGGGGAACTGTACACGTTTTTACAATAAGATTCTGGAGCATATATTAAGTTTATCATTTCCTAAGTTTAAAAACTACATTAAAAATATTTTGATCGAAAAATCATATTACAAAATTGAAGACTACGTGTTAGATAAAGATGTATGGAAAGACGACATGGCTCCAGAACCCACACAAATTTGATTCAAAGTGTATTCCATAGCATTTAAGTTTATTTGAAAAGAGCAATCCCTAGAGTTTCTTGCTCGTTCTTCTCAGGGAGGTCAGCGTAGTGAACGAGCAGTAGCTTAAATGTGACGATTTCAAGTGTAAATTTATTTTACCTATGGAATAAATAATCTTTGACTTTGACTTTGACTTTGACTATTGATCGGTTTACAATAAGTAACAAATGCACCTCTTAAAATGTACATGTACAAAGAGCAACCCTAGAGGTTCTTGCTCATTCTTGTCAGGGGAATCTGCCTTACGAATGAGCGGTAGAGTATAATCAGTATGACGATTGCAAGTGTAATTTGCTTGCTTACCTATGAAAAATAAAGGTTATTTGAATTTGTCTTCCAGATCCTGAACATGTACACTCCAGCGGAGGAATACGAAGTGAAGGTGACGTTGGAGTTCATACACGAGATACGCAAGAAGATGCACGAAAGAGCTGGACCTAATGCCGACAAAGAACCGGTTAGATTCTTAACTGAAAACCATTTTAAATCTTTGAATAACAGCCTTATTTTAGCCACAGAATTGAGCCTTAAACTCAATTCTGTGGCTCTAGACAAAAGGAGTACAAGTAATAGCCTACTTTATTATGAGACGCGTAAAACATATGATATTAAGCGTTAAGTGTTTTTCGCGCTTCCCTGTAAAGTTGGCTTTTTTGACTTGTACTTCTTTTCATTAAAGCCACAGAATTTACATTGCAGCTGAACGAAATGGAAGCAAATATTTGATACTAAATTGTATGTTTATACTGTATACATTTTGTCAATTCTGTGGCTCTAGTGAAAAGGGGTACAAGTCAAAAAGCCAACTTTACAAGGAGACGCGAAAAAGAATTTAAAGCTAATATGGTATTAAGTGTTAAGCGTATTTCGCCTTTCCTTATAAAGTTGACTTTTTTTACTTGTACCCCTTTTCACTAGAGCCACAGAATTGTGTAACGTACAAACTATATTTCGTTTCAATCCATTATTTTAAACAAATAGTAAACTGAGCCGACCATAGACGGTGACGTTAGTGATGGCCAATTAATTGAATGAACCGATTTGTTTAATTGAATCAGTTGGAATAACGGTTTTTCTATCTTTCTCTGCTGATTACTAGAAAAAACTTGATTCGATACTGAAAATGATATTTCATACATATAATTAGAAACATAATCTATGCTACTAGTGGTTGTGAGTTGTTCTCCTGTAAAGTTGTGAATTTGAGCTTACAATTTTTTACGTAGGAGTGATCGATTTTTCGATTCCGTAGTAAATGCATTAGGGGACTATGAGCTTATTTTACAGTAAGAGAGTATATTTTGCATCTAAAAGGTGCAATGGATTACTTCGCATCTACCTTACACGCTTCAAAGCCTAACCACAGGCTACTTAATAATTACTACGTAACAGATACATCACTCTCATACAAAATGGAATACGCTATAATAGTCTACTAAATCTGACTAATGACAACAGGCGCTCACTACGAGGAAAAAGAAACCTAAGCACACGCTCAGAGAGGTAAAAATAACGCTACCCGCCGTGTGCAGTCGTGCGGAACCGAATGCGCTAGAGTTGTACAAGGATTGTAATGTAAATGAAACACTTCTCTGAGCGCTTGCGATAGCGATACAGTAGACGCAGCGGTAGGCATTTATCGCGTAACCTTGAACAAGTGACGGACTCCTGGCCTAACCACGATAACATTTGAATTGTAATATAATTAATATTTTTGTCCGCAGCAAAACCTCCTAATGGACTCGAAGATGATCTATTCTGTCCAGTTTCCATTCAACCCATCGTCCATCAGGCTCGAAGACATCGAACTACCCGAAGTTCTCGGCCTGGAAGGATTGCTTACGAAGATTTAAAGAAACACCGCGTACATTTATAGTATGATTTTTAATTTTCTATTAGAGAGTGTTATGAACGGCACTTGATTTGACGGAGTACTTTTAGACATGTGTGGCGATTGTAGGCCACGGCGTCTGATGGTTTTTCGGCCGGAGATCGGCGTAAAATCGGCGTGGCGTAGACTAAAATATTTTTTAACTAACTTTAAATTTCAATGTTTTTTTATCCTTTAACTTAGGCACTATTACTAAAAATAAATAATTTGAAAAGAATGTTTGAAAAGAAAAACAAACACATCAAAATGAAGTGCCTCCGGGGCGTTCCATTGTTGTTCTGGTACTCACAGGACCGGAATTGCTTTCTGGCGTAGTATATTATTATAACGAAGTTAATTTAAATCTAGGATGAATAGGATTAATTTTAATTGTACGGAAATATAGTAAATAATGAACTAAGATGCTGACATTTAATTAAAACAAAACAAATTTTCACCACGCCGATTTTTCGCCGGTAAATCGGCCACTCAAATGTCTAGTACTTACTAAAATATAAAGTACCTTCTTTATGTGGCATGCTTTTTAAACAGCCTGCATAATATATTGCCAAAACTATTGTAACCAACTTAGAAACAATCAATCTATAAACAAGAGTACTCTTTATAAGAAACAAAAGGTAATGTATGCGAGGATTCTTACGACATTGACGTCATTTCATGACTGAAACTTTACTTGTTATCTTCAACAATAAATAAAAAAGGTAGTTACTAAAACGCCGGGAGACAAGCGAAAGCTGACAAACAACACCTTTTATTGTTATAACAAAACAAAAAAATCAATAATTTAACAAGGCGTCAATGTCGTACTACATCTCATGTCGTAATACCTCTCGCACACATCATAATGTTTTTTTTCTTATAGCAGCTGTCATACTGTATAACATAACTATTCTTGGAAAAGAAACTATAATTTTCCGATCTAAAGTTTCGTGGACATTTTTTTAAAATTACGAAGTGAAGTCAAAATAAATTGTTATAAACTATTGGATAACTCACATATTTAAGTCGTATTTTTGCTCTCACGTTTCGAACCAGTCCGTGGTCCTTAATCATGAGATTCCGCGGGGGTGACTAGACGGGAACTGCGCGCCAAAGCCCTGGCAGCCAGGTCACTCAGTACGGGCGCTGGTGAGCAACCACCGTCGTTTGTTTCATTCTTATTAAAGTCATATCATCAAACAAGTAAAAAAATAGTTTCTTTTTCAATATGTAGTACACATATCAAAACTGTAAAGGGAACAAGCACGTTTTCACCAATTACTGAAAATTAGGTTTCCATTACATTGACTTACAAATAAATGGACGACGGGTCTAATACAAAAACCACGAAAAAAAGTCCCAAGTCAACCTATTTAAACGTAGTGACATGTAAAGGAATATGAAAAAGCTAAAACGTTGAATTTAAATTGTAATGTCATCGCAGTACTGTCTAATTTTGCTTGTTTCGCTGTCAATCGAACAAACGAAGACTAAAGAGTGAATGACGCTCTGTATACGATTTTAACGCCCTATAAGTTCGGACACTTTTTAGCGCGGACCCGACGTCCATATAATTGTAAGACAATGTTTCTATTACATTTTTTTAACACCAATCGATGCCTTTCTTTCTCAAACTCGTGTATCTTATAAAGAGCGATTATTCAGGAGATAACAGAATTTTCTATTTATTTTAAGTTTCTTATCTACAATTTGGATGCATTATTTTAAGAATAGGTAAAAGCCAGTGTGTGCATATGAAGAAATATGATGTGAAATTAGCCTGCAAAATTTGTATATGCAATGCATTTCGTAACTTTTTGCTTTAAGATACGAGTTTCAGAAAGTAAGGCGACGCGATCGTTTTTTATAGCCAATTTCATGATTTAAATTTGAAAGTGAAATTGACCAAAAAGATCCAGTGATGTTAAAAAAAAACCTGATTTTCAGTAATTAGCAGCAACGTGGTTGATGTGTGTAATTGCGAAAACCTAAGAATTCGATGAAACTATGCTGGTTCTTTAGGCCGGCTCCAAATTAGACGCTTGGAAAACGTGCTGCAGTGGCGCCACTGTGGCGCTGCACCCGCACTAATACTAATTTTGATACAAAATTTTGAAAGTGCTGTTGCAGCGCCACTATCCTGACACGCTTTTGCATTCACGATAAGGGTGAGACCAGACGAGCGTAATTATGTGTATTGTGAGTTGTGTTTTTTGAGTTGCGCAGTTTGAGCTCGACCGAAATTCGGTTGGAGAGCCAGACGAACGTATTATATTCAGTTGCTTTTAAGCGTTTATAACAAAGTGACCCCTTCCCTCATCCCTACCTCCACCCGCGTCAGCCCGTCTCACGATGCGACCGAAAGTCAGTCGTCAGAATCAGAGAGTCGACAGAAAACTCATTTTGCGCCGTCGTGTGAAACAAACCGTACTTTTATATGAAACCGAATGCAGCGCAAAGTACGCAACTCACAAAATTACGCTCGTTCGGCCTCACACTAAGTGAACTAAAAGTTATAGAAGTGCCACAGATGCGTTACTGCAGTGCTTCTACAAGTCTAAAATTCGAAGTCGCCCTAGAACAAAGTATCTTCTGTATATTATACAGGGTGTAACGTAAAGGTGCAACGTTACTTTGAAACGGTTACATTTTTATTTAAACAATTTTGAGTTGCTATACAATGACGACTAGTGCTGAATATAAAAAATATCGATTATAGTTTTTATTGCTTTGATGCAGTTGTTCACTGTCATATTATCTTTTTTTGAGCCATTTTTGTGAACACCTGTACAGGATCCCAATTCTGCTAATTTTAAATCTTCTTACTTGTTTATTGATACAGTGTCAATGGCTAGATTTTGTACGTTTGGTATTCTGGCTAGCCATAGAGCTTACTATGCTACTGCCATTGCAATTTTTTTATATTCTGCTCTTCAACGGCGAGTCGACGACGCGCCCATGGTGTAGTCTACTAATATTATATGTATTTAATTTGCAAAACTAAATTACTCTTTAAACTAAATAAAAATTGAGATATGCGTAGTAATTTCCGTGATAGTTTTAGCAACATCGATCGTCATTGATTGAATGAAAGAATACCATCACTGCCATTCCACTGACACTCCATTAAAAACCATCGAGTATATAACCAGAAGTAGAGGCGGAATAAGAGCCATCCATCCCTGGCAACTCATCAGGCAAATGGGCCTTATATCACTTCTAAATATCAACTCTCATTTGCGCTGAAATCACAAATTAAAAAGCTGAATTAGTACAGCGCCAACCTGTATCTGTGTGTACGTATCCGTATATTCCAAAAATATTCTGTATTTATTGTAATAAAGATAATATCTCTAACTATTGGGGGCTATTCCATTCGGTGATGTGGGAAAAACAGCAAAACATCTAATTACAAAACAAACGGAATCACATTTTATCGGTAATTAAATATGTAATTTTGCAATTTTCTTCCATTATAGCGAAGCTCGAGTTAAACTGGTCGATAAGAAGTGAAACAACTGACGATACCCGTCAATTGTTTCGAATTCAGGCTGGCCAATCGGAGCAGTTGTCACCGTAATGATTTGGCAAAGTAGTTTTTTAACAAATTAAATGACATTTTGTCTCTATTTCTGGTTATATACTTGATGATTAAGGGTCAATTGCCATTGCAATGGATTTTAGCAGAATGACAAATATTATTGCAATATAATTTCAGTGGAGTTTCAAAGTAATTAAAATGAGCAATGGTTTCAAAATATTAGCAGACTTAGGACCCAAGTTGATCGTTAACTCTGTGATTGTTTTATAACACCCAACTAAACATTCCATACTTGAAATTCCCGTTATGACGTACTTAATTTTTGTGAGAAACACTTTAAGCATTGCCATAATATTAATATATAAATTGTTATTTAAAATGTATTAGAAAAAGAAAATTCCATTGCCTGTTTAGAAAAATATGGTGCCATTTGATTCTTCCAGTTATTTTAATTTTAAACTTTGTTGGTAGTACTGCGCACGGAGCCATTGGTGTCAATTCGGGCGAATGTAAACTAAATATATTTTAAGATTAATCAATAGTGATGAAATGGAAGTGTCGGAAACAAAAACGGAAACGGATGTCAATAGTAAATCTTAACCAAAGTGGATACGGAAACTGTAAAGACTAAAGATTCACCATGCTTTCCACGCACAATTTCGTACCCCTCATAGAAGAATGGCATAAGTGAAGTTACGTCAAAAATGTTCATTGCTCCATTGGATACAGAAAAATATAATTGGGGAAGCCCAATTCTTGTAACTCTTGTCGACAATATTAATCGATAGAGTTCTAAGAATGGAGAGGATGTAGGTTATATTTTTCTGTATCCAATGGAGCAATGAACATTTTTGACGTAACTCCACTTATGCCATTCTTCCATGAGGGGTGCGATTTACAATATCTAGTTTTTGATAATACAACAATATAAGTAACTAGTAGTGACGTCCTCTTCGATTAATTAATATGAATTTTATCATTTGATTTTAATCGTGTTCCGATATAATACTTCCGTATTAACTGAATCAATTTGTCCTTTTGATAAAACAGAATTATAAAAAAATATCTCTTAATACTTTAATGCACACAACATGCAAATAAATTCCTAAGTATTTTTTATGATACCGAGTGACGGCACGAACAAGTCCTGTACCTGGTGATAAGCGACAAGTTAACAGTTGCAGTGCCTTCCAGAGCTTTCAATCGCAAGGAACTGAGGGGCACTGCCACTGTGCCATCCTTACCATAAGTAACGTAATCACATTTTTAACGAAATTGAGTTATTGACATATCTGGAATCAGCGAAACAAGATCTGCGACCCCATGTAGTCGGTGTTTTATTATCTTAATTAGTTTCAGTTTTATTATTAAGTGAAATCAGCGTAATTGACTTTTTAGGCAACAATAAAACTTTAGTTGCCAATATATCGAATATTCCGAAATGCGAATGTGTTAGTTATGACAAGCAGGGCAGCCCTGTGCCCGTCACGTTGAGACGTAGTCAAGTCCCATGTGCCTGTAATGTCACCAGCATGCAATAATGTTCACGTTATTTATTGCTTATGACAGAAATAGGTAAGGTGGCAGTACTGCCTTGGACGAACTTGGTCACAAGGACCTCTACTGCTACTGACTATTTTTTCTATTTGTTTGCTTGAATGGCGCTGAAGACTTTCTTCACTTCGTCACTGTATCGGTGTTTGGGTCGACCAATAGGTCATCGCTCACTAGGAAGTCCCATGTAGGTCTATGAGTTGGCATCCTTTCGAGATGTCCGAGACAAAGCAATCTTGCGGACTTGATTTTTTTTCACTTGATAATATTGGGCTCAGATACGATGTCTATCTTCTCTCATAAAATAATTTTTTTTGTTATGTTCTATAACAAAAAAAAAAAGTAAAATAACCAGCTTGTTTTTAGAAAAAAAAACACTGCAACGTTTTAGGGTGTGTATTTTAACCTAAATTTAGTTTAGCGTTTGCACTAATTGACACCAATATAATAAAACTTTTGAAACATTATGAGACGTATATGTCATGCTTCAGTGTGTATTCACACGAGCACTTATAATGCAGATCGCGTAACTACACCCTTAGAAACAATTTAGGTTTTAAAATTAGTACTTAAATGGCAGACTAGACCAAAATAGGATTGTTTAAATAAAATATATGACAAATATAATTAATTACCCTTAGAATTCTATATTATAAAAAAGAATAGAAATAATTATATACAATAATATTTACTTATTTACATGGATTTTAGAATCGAAAGACATTGTACTCGGCGGTGGAACTTAAGTGCAGTTACGAAAAATATCAAATACATAAGAAGAAACTTCCACTCATTTCTCTGAAGGTGGTTTATAAGAAATCTATATTTCACTTAGGCAGGCAGAGAATATGGCCATAATATAATAGAACAATGAGTCTAATTCCGGCCTGTTCGAACCGTCCTAAGGCCTACAAGTCATTCGGAACGTAGGATTGTAACAATTAAATATTCAATGTAAAATTTTGCAGTAAGGGTGCGTTCCCACTATGTTGTATCGTTTTATGTATCATTGGACGACTGTCGCGTCTAGCCTGTTCCCATATCATGACTATCTGTCGTGACTGTGTCGTGGATGTTTTATTTTTGAACGATTGTCGTATCTGTTCTCATTAGATCGTGACGACAATTTATCGGTTCAAGGCGACCGCCTTGTTGTTTGCACGACAGAATCGTCACATTTTTATCGTGACGTTGTAGCGTGAAACTACGGACCCCCTATCATCTTCATCTCTCATTATACGTTTCCTAGGAAACGCCCTTACTTTTTCTGATTCCTGAAAGAGTTCAAACTGATATTTACTATAATATTAGTGTCTAAATTGGTTACCCATCAGTAGTCCGAAATCCAGAAATAACGTTTGCTCGAATTTTCATAACTTCGAAAGTAATTTTGAGAGGAAAATGTTTTTTCTTTTAAACCTAACTTAACGTGACCGAACCTAATCCTGTCTTTGCGATAAACATCCAACATATCCTGAAAGAACAATGGTTTCGTTACAATTCGGTTTTCGGTGTAATGAAAATTCGAACAAACGTTATTTCGGAAAAAAAATTCGAGTTTGTGATAGGTTACCGTCTAAATTACTTAAATTTGCTATCGTAAGCTATTTCTCGCACTTTGATAATTTACCCATTTTTCAGGTCTGATCTCCTGACCCTCTACCCTCCACCCCCACAACGCTTTATTTATCGTCTGACTACTGTCGTTCTAGCTCTTCCCATTATCACGACAGTCTAGTCCAGTCGTGAATGACAGTTAATCGTGTTGTTCTATGTATGAACAACTTCATATAAATGTACAAGCCACGATATTTTAAATTGCACGACTATATCTCGTCACGACATTACGGAAACGCGTAAGAATAGAAAAACAAGATAGGCTTCTGCGCTTCGGAAGTTAATCCACATTCCGTTTACTAATGACATGGACAAATAACTAAAGAAAACTGCTAATCTCCATACTTCAGATTGTAATTCTGGAAAACGTCATAATTCATTCTTTATGTCTAAATAACGCTGATCAATAGCCTAGAAGTAGTTTATATTATGTAAATGGCAATCTTTAATATGAAATATAAGTGATCAGTTTTTTTTCTCGCAATATTATCAAATGGCGTTGTTTGTTACTAACTAATTTAAAAAATAACGCTTGCTAGCATGAGTAGATGGCGCTAATCCTGAACAAAATGAAAGTATATCCGGCACTATTCATAAAAATCTATGCAATAAGCGCCATCTATACTCCGTTCTGCCTCCGTTGCCGAACGGTTACCACGCCGGGAGAAAATATTTGTATGGCCTACATTTATTTCTCTCGTAAGTTTAGATGTAATTTGTGGTTATCTATGTGTGTCCATGGCACCCGCAACACACGGTTTCCCTAGTGCGGTATGTTTAGTGTGTGCGTTATTATTATTGTGCGTCTATCCATTTATTTTGCTTTTGACAGCTCGAATTCTCATCAATCAGTGATGTCCTAATGCGTTTCTGATTCGATTTTTTTATAACAATCGATTTTGTTTATGAAGAAGATTTAATCGTTAATGTGAGCGGGTTCAAAAAGAAGATATTGTCTGATTGGGATCGTGATGTTGCGTTTAATTTTTAATGAGGATTTAATTGATGATTCACTTTCATATGGAGAAGAATCCGACGATTCATTATAATTTATTAGACAGGTACCAAAATTTATCTATTTAATTAGCTTTTTTTTATTTATTTAACTTGCATAATCTTCGTTACATAATATGTTGGCTCGATAAATATCGGAGCTAAAGAGCACGTCGCTTCACTAAAATTAAAAAAAGAAAAGTGTCCAGGAAGTGTTGAATTTTTTATCTATGGTTATATGTTTAATAACTTCCGAGGTATGCATATGTATGTCAAAAGTTAAATAAATGGTTGGTTTCTTTCTTATCACTAGAAATTACAGTAGCTTGGATAAATTGTAGCTCGTCAATGTAAAACAAATTAATTACAAAAATAGCTATTTGACACACGTCGCGACATCTGGTATACCAATAGGTACCAATTACTCGACAACGCTTTTTGTACCGTGATTAGCAGCCCTCTTGGAGTTATAGGTCAATGCTAATGTTTATCGATTCTAATAACCATTGGAGGCAATTTACTTCCACCATAAAATACCTTTATCTGTGTACCAACACGTGTGTATATTAAATGGTGACATACGTTTCATTCGTTTTGAAAAAAGAGAACCAAATAAATAACTTAATATATTTTTTATACCAATAAAAATGTTCATTATCTGTACCATGCGTTTACTATGTCATGGAAATTATTTCACAATTGTGTTAGGGCGCGTTCCCATCATGTCGTAAGGTTTTAATTATCGTTGGACGACTGTCGCGTCTAACCTGTTCCCATATAACGACTATCTGTCGTGACCGTGTCGTGGACTTTTTTTTGCCTGCCTAGTGGTTCCCACTGAATCATGACGACGATTTTGCAGTTATGAGACAACGAAAAATAAAACATGACGATTATAATAGCTGCAATAATGTGATGTCACATTTTTATCGCGACGTTTTTGTTATCATCGAACGACTGTCGTTTTAGCTCTTGCCATTGTCTTGACAGTCTGTTGCCGTAACGTCATAAAACTCCATGGAACGAACGACATTTAATCGTATTGTACTATGTGAACAACTTTATTTAAATATACAAGCCACGGCATTTAAAACTGCACGATTATCTGTCTTCACGACATACTAGGACCTCGCTCTTGCGTGGTCGTTATAGTCAAAGTTAAATTCCCTGCTTGCAGACTTGTTTCCTGAATCGCATGCTTGGACCTTTTCCAATGCCAGAGTGAATAGGCATTATTTGGATTTGCATGCTCCATTAGCGACCTCATCGTCACTTTCCACCATGTAAGGTGGAGGTCAAATGCGTAGACATACTTGTCAAAAGCGTTTGGTTCAAGATGTCTAACACCCCGAATGTCCAACTACGGGAATGTCTAATGCCCCGGACGTTTTTGCCATAGGTCGCAATGGTAATCTCATGGTACAGACACAAGATTCAAGACGAATTGAAATTATGTCATTTTTATCCGCTGACAAATTTATTCTTGGCTTTAAGCGTAATTTAAATGAATCCTATCAGCAACATCACCAAAAGGTGATAACAACGACATCATATCACATTTCCGGAATAAAATGGCAGTTGTTAAATAAAATATGTTTGCATTAAAGCATAATAATAAAAATAGATAAATAAGAAATGCTATTTATTATTATAAATATAAATTGTTAGTTCAAATTTAGTTTTAAAGCTGAGATTTGATTGACACGAGGCTTTCTCCCTAAAAAGGGTATTCCTAACTCATAACTCACCTGCTGTCCGCCATTTCGAAAATATTGATGTTTGGCCGCCATTTTGAAAAGAGGCTCAGAGTGTGGTGTGTTGTATTACCACTTTTACTTGAAAATGTGTCAAATGTGTTTTTGTTTTGAAATTCTTCTGCAATTATTGACAGGAAATAATTTCATACTGTATTATTTTACAAAAAAAATGTACGACAACTTTTTTTTTCATGAAAGGTGGAAACATTCATGGATGCCATAGATCCGAACCAGATGGTATGCCAATCTTCTGGGATATGTACCCAGTGACTTACGGACTAAAACCTCTTCACCTGCTAGTTATCTGCTGCTTTTGATGGTGCAGCATCCTTAAATCTGTTAGTTATTTACTGTCATTAGTTAATACTTTTTTTTGAAGTTCAAAACGACGACACACTTAGCATCATCGGAACGAACCCTAGCAGGTATAACTAAGACTTTATAGTATTTTCTTTAAAATGTCAATTCAAATCTCGTTTTTTATAGTTAGTATTTTAATTAAATCAACGAATGATTAATTTATAAATAACTCAATAGTTTTTTACATTGTTATTTGTAAGTGCGATTTGTTAATGTTAATTCTTTCAATAAATAATTATGGTTACTTAACGCTGGCAAGTTGTCACTAACGCCACTAAATTTAGAGTCTAAAAAAAACTGTTTCATGAGCCTTTTATACAGGGGGACCGAAAAAGTACGAGTAAAATTTTACTGGGTGTTCCATAAGTTGTAATATCTTTTTGTAAATGGATAATGTGGTCTACAGAGAAATTTGTTCTCTGTAGATATCATGGATGGTCTCTTGATAGAATTACTACCACTAAATATTTTTTTATTCTCTGTATTCCACGACTGGACATGGATCTCTTCAAAAATATGCATTACTGGCCGTAGTATCGGGTGGTCCTTTTGTAAGCGGGTATTATACGTGTGTTTTGAAAAAAGCAGTGATAATTTAGTTCGAGAGACACGTCCTGGCATAAGAGCAGCCCGAGTACGCTTTGTGTAACACTAAGGCTATGGCTGTAATAGTTACTCGCCACAGCCTTTTTTAAAAATAATATATAGTGACGGGACGAACAAGATCGTGCGCCTGATGGCAAGCTACACGCAAAGACCTGAGGGGCACTTCCACCGCGCCCGTCATTCTGAGACATAAGTTTGGCATGTGTTGAATATTTTTTCATGCAGTTAATTATCCCAATGATTAAAAATTAATGAAAAAATATTCAACGCAAGCGCAGTTATTTTGCACGATTTAATCTTCACTGGGTTCGCGGAGTAGCAAATTCATTTACTTCCATTTTTATTTACATGGACTTCCGCAAAGTAACGCCTGAATCTGTTAATTATGGGCCTAAACAAAATCCGTGCACTTTACTAATTTTTGCTTTTATGGCATTGATTTACAAATAAATGGACGACGGGTCTAATACAAAAACCACGAAAAAAATGTCCCAAGTCAACCTATTTAAACGTAGTGACATGTAAAGGAATATGAAAAAGCTAAAACGTTGAATTTAAATTGTAATGTTATCGCAGTACTGTCTAATTTTGCTTGCTTCGCTGTCAATCGAACAAACGAAGACTAGAGCGTGAATGACGCTCTGTATACGATTTTAACGCCCTATAAGTTCGGACACTTTAGCGCGGACCCGACGTCCATATAATTGTAATTCAATGTTTTATGGCAAAGAAAAACGTGTTCATATAAATCTTCAAAACTGTTTTTGGGTCAGCCTTTGTACTACGGCTATCGCCTTGAAAGAAGCCCGTGCTCCATATTGGACCTTTGTGTGTTTATGTGGATACTAGTGAGCGTTCCAAAAGTAGCTCTTTTTATTTAAAAGATAAATTTAACTTTGCTACAATTGAGCCTTCATTCCTAAATGTGTCATTCTTATAATAATACTTAATAATTACTGTTATATTAAGATTAATATAGAGAAAATTATATAAACGTTTGAGAATTTATAAAATACAGGGTGTTAATTTTAATATTCATTTTAAAAAACAGAATTGTTACAAGTGAAAATTGTGTATCATTACAATGCTAAACTAAAGAATTTAAATACTATAAGGCTGTGGAATGTACTTTTCGAATAAGCCACTACGTTAAACAAGGAAGTCCTTTATCACAATAGCCATTTGTAGAAGGAAACTTTGATAATAATAATAATTTAAAAAAATACAGTGGAGTTGAGTACTTCCTCCTTTTTTTGAAGTCGGTTAAAATTAGCTGTGTATCACGAGTCAATAACTGACCTATACTTTTTTTCTTAATGAATGGCCTGTGAGACTACTTAGTCTCAATTCTGTCAGTGTCCGTTTCCTAGTTTCATAAACGTTATGGAAGATGTGTTAGAATTTTTTTCGGTGACTCAGAGGGAGAATCGAAGAGATTTTTTTCACAAATTTAATTCTAGACCTATACCTTTAAGGTATCTATTACCTGTTGACGGTAAATTACACGAGTCTGTCCTGTCATATAAGATAACAATTCTATCAAATTTGACGGCCGCGTGACAAAGCTGGTCACACTGTAGTGTCGCCAGCTACTGTGTACACTGCCTATCAGGCATGTTAAGCGTAAAAAGATAAAGGACTTCCTATCACAATACAGTAATTAATTAAATAAACTTTGATCACATTCCAAGCGAATCTTGATAAGTGATAACGCTACAAACATTTCCGCTGATCGAGCTATTTTACCTAGAATATAATTTATTGATGTTTAATCGCGCGAATAGATTATGAATGTATTGATGTTAATTTCGTTCGTTTCGCAGAAATAACATTTTTCAGTTTACCGTTGTGTTTTTAGCCTAAAGATTTTTAAATAGTTATTAAAAAACTTCTGTCTAACGTTATACGCATAATGAGATTCGACAAAAAATTTTTCGAGCGAAGGACGGTATGCATTGTTTTTACTGAATTAATTAAATTAACACCCTGTACTGTAGGTTATACCAGTGTTACCATATGCTAGGTGCTTTAAAAACACAGCAACACTTAGTGAAAATATATTTAAAAAAGTATGTATTTTTCTAGCTAATTAAATAATCAGTATTTGTTTATTGAATAATTGTATTTAAAATTGTGAATTATTTTTTATTAATTTTTATTCTCGTGTAACATAGGGCATTTATGTGTGTAAAAAATTCATTAATGTATTTATCCTTTATTAATTAGAACAATTATTGAAACTTGAAAATATTTTAATAGTACAAAGCGGTACTAAATCTGTTATTAAATAATATATATATAAATATGTATTAAATGTTAAAGAAGATATAAAAAGTTTATTCCTTAGGTGCTCAACTTGAAAAATAATGTACTTAAATACATGTACTTAATTAAATAAAAGTTATTTGCTTATAAAATAAATGATACCTATTACGTGATAATACCGCACATTTGCTGTAATAAGGCCACATCTGAAACATTACAACTGTTCCGGAGAGAGGTTTTGAAGATAAATCACTTGTGGTTTTGTTATACCAAGAGTACGTTATCTCGAAAAAATGGATCGCGCGTCATTTCTGTTCCTAGCTTACTAGAAGTCGCTATAGGCTCAATTTACATTGCGGCGGAACGGAAGCGCCAATTTCGCCTCGTTGCGAACAAAGGCGCGCGCGGTCACTTTCTCGCGACTGCGCCTTCGGGCTGTACTATTTCATCGACGTTTGACGTCACACTGCCTCTGCCTTCGCGCCACTTCCCGCGGATTCCTCAGGCGTCACCGACGGCAACTTCGGAATTCTCGCGAATGCGCGAGCATTCTCGAGCATTCGCGAGACAATACACAATTGACCATACAGTTCATTACGCTACGCGCAATGTAATTACAAAAATTGTCTTCCATTGTGTTCCACCGCAATGTACATTGAGCGTAATGCGTGCGCTTCTAGGTGGCGATGAAATTTTCGAGATATAGTCCGCACGTATCTGTAAATCGTGTACTTAACATTTTGTCGTTAATGTATGTGCTGTAAAACTTATTGTGAAATTTCAACTATTTTTACTGTTAGTTTAACTTCAAGTATTGTTAAAATGTAATAAAATTGCAAGTAGTACAGTATCTACCAAGATATTGGTTTTGTAAATGCAGAGTGGGTTCAAATTGCTTCTGCTGGTTGTTTGCTAACCGACGATATATTATTATCAATTTGAGTTTGTTTGAGAAGATGACCATTGTATTTTATGTTAAACGACATTTGTGCGCAACGAGCGGTCTGGTGAGTCGTAAACTATTTGTTCAACGAAACTGGTTGTCAATTATACAATACATGGCGGTTAGTACAATTAAATCGTTCACAATCCTAGGCCAGTTTTCTAATTTCGTGCCCTCAATCCTTCTGATTATGGGCCCAGTACGTTTCTACTGCGCCATTTTACATTTAGTAGCAGTAGAGCTCCTTGTGAAAGAATTCGTCCAGAGAAGTACTGCCACTTTACCTATTTCCGCCGCCACATTACAGCTAATGGTCACATTACAGCGACACGCCTGTCCATAACAGTTGCAATACCACTCAGAGCTTTAAATCGCAAAGATCTGAGGAGCACTACCGCTGCGTACGTCACCCTAAGACATAGAGTTGAAAAGTCCCATGTGCCTGTAATTTCACCAGCAACCTTACACTACAAAACCGGAACGCAGTAATGCTAACATTACTGCTTGGCGGCAAAAATAGGTAAGGTGGCAGTAGTAATAGGCCGCCTGTTCCACGTCATATGCGATAGTGCATAGTGTTGCAAATTATATATATTTTTTTATAAAAAAAAAAGATAGAATGCTTTCGTATTAAAATTTCCTTATAATTCTGTAACTGCATTTGAAGATCGAGGAATGTTCAATTAATATTGCAGTAGCATCATTGACTTAGAAATAAATGGACGACGGGTCTAATACAAAAACCACGAAAAAAATGTCCCAAGTCAACCTATTTAAACGTAGTGACATATAAAGGAATATGAAAAAGCTAAAACGTTGAATTTAAATTGTAATGTCATCGCAGTAGTGTCTAACTTTGCTTGTTCGCTGTCAGTCGAACAAACGAAGACTAAAGCGTGAATGACGCTCTGTATACGATTTTAACGCCCTATAAGTTCGGACACTTTTTAGCGCGGACCCGACGTCCATATAATTGTAAGTCAATGAGTAGCATTCACTTTTTAATTATTGTTTCATACATTCAAACATGAAACGTCGATTAGACTACCTTTCGCGCGGTGCTAGGATGCGTTACGGACTCTTTTCAGTTATGCACGGGCGGGGTACGGTGTGGTGGGGTGAGCGGTGGCAATGTGTCAGTGTCATACTTTCAGTAGCTCTATTTTCCTACACCGTTTTCCTCGCCCGCTTCCCTTGCACACATTCCTCATACACATCTCTTGATGTTTGTATGTACAAATACTTAGCTCCGCTAACTCTTTCCCACCGGAGCTGCGCTAAGTGAGGCTAGGAAAGTGACGTAATCCTATTGGTGGATTTTTTTCTCGCACACCGCCTCTGTACGTCGCACATCTCTGGTAGAAAGGCAGCCTTAAAAACAGACCGTGGAATAGACCAGGAATAGACCGTGTTGGTTAATATTAATTGTTCTTTCTTTAACTGCAAATCCTAATAAAAATCCAAGCTCACTCTGTATAAGTGACTAAAAAGTAAATTGATCTCTTTGTTAACGTTCCTTCATTAATTTATTTATTAAAAATTAACGTAAAGCAATATTTAATTGCATATCTTTGTTATAAACAAAAATATATTTATCAATTAAGAAAAAAAATGTATTGTTGTTGTTCAAAGAGTAACAAATTAAAATCATATTTAGTAAAATTTGTTAAAGACTGACATGTTAAACTTGACCCTCGCCATAATGCGGAATATTCAAGAACGTGTCGATACTAGCGCCACAATTTTAAGGGTCAATAGTAACTGGACAGTCTTTTATTTTTTAGTAATGCACTAAAATTATAGACCTATTCATTTATTTATAAAATAAAGCTATGTATTATATTTATAGTGTGCTGTGAGGTACATTCCGTTTCGTAGATGTTACTCATATTACATTAGTTTAAAAATAATCGTTGTAAAGTGCAAAAACAAATAAATAATGTTAGCAAAAAGTTTTTTTTAATTGCCGTTCCACTATTTTTAACCGACTAAGGAGGAGGTTCTCTTAATTCGACTGTATGTTTTTTTAATGATTTTGATGACTCTTTTTGTGTTGGAAAGAGGGTACCTCAGAAGTGGTCCCATTTAAATTTATAGAAAATATTCCAACTGTAAGGGAGATAAACTAGGGGATGAGTGACTTTTGCGTTCGGTTTTTTTATAAACCTTAATTTTCTAGCCAAATTCGATGTAGACTAAATGTCGACAAACAATAATCTCAGAGTACTACAGACAGAGTCCGAGTACTAAAGAAACCGACCTCAAAAATCATTCTTCCCCTAGTTTACCACCCTTAGAGGTGAAATATCGATTGTGAACTGGCAATCGGTACTATCTCGATTTTGACAACATTACAGGTGAAGAAAAAAATTGTTTGCGTCGTTTGTGTAGGGTCTGGTTTATTAAATAAAAAAACGTAGTTTTTAAATATCTTTATTACACATGTATGCATGTACACTACGTGTATTTGGTTTTATTTAATAAACCAGGTGCTATATAAGTGATATAGTTTTCATCCTGTAAAGTTGTCAAAGTTGAGATAGAATCGGTGTCCAATTCACAGTCGATATTTTCTTCAAACGTGCTTCAAACAAGCCCTCTTTCCAACATAAAAAAGAATTATTAAAATCATGTATGTGTATGTACGCATAATACATAAAAAACGTACAGTCTAATTTGAGAACCTCATCCTGTTTTTGAAGTCGGTTAAAAACTTTGTATGATTTTTAGAGTTTTCTCTTCAGACTGTGTTACAGCCACAATTTCAATATTTTCTCTCTTGTTTTTTTTTGGTTCAAATCACTAGTATAATTCATAGGGCCGACTGACGTAAGTCAAAATCCAACATCATTCATTTAAATTAATATATCTACCGGCTAAAGTACATAAGTCAAATTCATTTGTTACTTCATAAATTTGTAACTTTATTCTAGAGGTTATTTAACTTCCAACACAAAAAAACATTAATTATATATATTAACAAATGAAGCACGTTTTTTACTTATGTGCTTTAGTCCGCCGACCCTAGATTATAATA
>NW_020653389.1:214680-216399 GCF_003589595.1 Hyposmocoma kahamanoa
GTCGCGGGTGCCATGGACACACACATAGACAACCACAAATACAAATATTTCTCCCGGCCCGGGAATCGAACCTGGAACATTTTCGTGGTAGTCCGGCGTGGTAACCGTTTGGCCACGGAGGCAGTTATATATATAGATTTGAAACCAAGATTTTTTTTTTACTATTTTGTAGGTATATACAGGTGTAGATTTGCGACGGGGCAGCAAGACCAGCCAGACAAGATCTTAATTGTTGTAGTTACAAGAAAACGGTTCTAGAAGACTCCATGAATTTTGAAGATATTTTGATTGGCATTCACAGATTTTAAAAAAATGGTACAGTCATCAAGATAAAAGATAATTTTTATAAAACTTTTTTTTATGCCATTCGATACGGTTTCTGGTAAGGATTAATAGTCTCTATGTGACCAACTGAGGTAAGAGTACTCGAAATGTCAGAAATGAGATGCTTTGCTACAGCAAAGCTCAAGTTAAACTGGTCGATTTGAAGTGAAACCATTGACGACCCCCGTCAATTGTTTCGAATCCGGGCTGGCCAATCGGAGCGCAGTTGTCACCGTAATGATATGGCAGAATAGTTTTCAAACTAATTAAATTACATTTCGTCTCTATTTTTGGTTATATACTCGATGTATATCCTAACGATGTATAGCCTACCCACCTTTTTTTTTGTTAATCCGGGGGAATCTGCTTACAGATACCCCGGCCCCGCGGGGGCAGAGCCGGGAGTGTTCCTCCTCTCCGCTGTAGGTGGGGGTACGGGTACGCTGTTGCACTCGTCCGCGCCCCCACCAGCGGCTGGCCGCGCCCTGCGCAGCCCTTCCCCGAGAAAGGAGACACATCAGTCCCCCGACTCCGAATGTGAGGCTCGCCGAACACCAGACGAGCCTTCCATCCCGGAGCCCTTTATGCTGGGCAACGAACTCCCCCGAGTCCGCTACCCAGGGGCCATGGGGGGCCAGGACAGCATCCACTCAACTGTGAAGTTCAGTGGCTGCTCCCCCAGCCCTCGCGGCGGATCTGATGACAGGCTTCGCCGCAACACCTAACGCGCTTCCGCGCGGACTCTCCGAAGTGAGTCCCTTGGAGCGCCCACCACGGGCCAACCGCCCATATACCCCCCGCGGCCCCGCCGCCACTACATTGTCGAAAGCGGTGCAGCCCCGCCAGGGTCGCGGAGGACACGACGAGCGCAAACGACACACCGACACGTCTCTCCCCCCGCGACTCTCCTCCTCGCGCATCCGCGCGGTCCCGCTGACCAGACGAGCCCCGCGCGGATCGCCCTCCTCCTCGTGCCAGCCTACCACCATCGGCCGGCCCCGTGGGTTCCGCTTAGCTTCACCGTGGGATGAAATCGACCACGGCTACTAGAGCCCCCCCGCCACGACAAGGCGGGAACCCCTTCGGGGGGTAACTTGCCCACCTAACCCAACCCACTATATCCGTTTTCATCCAAATTTCGTACCTCTTCCATAATCTGTAATTCTGCTTTCCCAACCCTTTTATCGGCTAAATGTACAAAGCCATTGATATTTAAGAAAAAAGGTTTTGATGCGCCAAGCAGGCGGAAGTTGTCCTACTTGGTCTTATTCTACTATGCTTAGGGCGGATCGAGACGACAAGCTATCGTTTCTTGGCAGCCGCCTTGTCGTTTGCAGATATGAGACAACAGTAAAAAAAACGAGAACAATAGTAGCTGTGATTATCTGTCGTCAA
>NW_020653390.1:0-15120 GCF_003589595.1 Hyposmocoma kahamanoa
GGTTGGGTTTCTTACTTTGAAAAATTGATATAAAGGAAAGATGTTTTTTGAGTGTCGTTCAGTTCAGCTAATGACTGACGGACTGACGTATAGGAATGAGTTATTGGATATTACAGAAGAAGCACAAAAGTAAACTGAATGCAGTAGAAATAAGGTCCATTGGCGATATGATTTGACAAAGAACGTAATAACAAAAATAGAATAAGGTGTGTTTACGGTAGATGTCCATGCTGATTCATAGTTTTGGTGTTTTTAATTTTCAAATAGGAATGTCGATTCGTTTTTTCTCTTTTCAACTCGGAAAGAAACAAGTCGTGCGCCTAATATATCCATAACAGTGGCAATGCCACTCAGAACTTTAAATTACAAAGATTTGAGGGGCAGTGCCCCTGCGCCCGACACCCTGAGACATATATTGATAAGTCCCATGTGCCTGTAATTTCACCAGCACCCTTACCCTTCAAAACCGTAATGCAGTAATGTGAGCACATCTGCTTGGCGACAGTACTTCCTTAGACGAACTCTTTCACAAGGAGCTCTTGCTTTCTTGCTATTGCTAACGTTTTTTTTCAATTAATTAATGGTGATTATTATCACTTAGAACCCTGTTTTTACCAAAAAAATCAGACAATTGGAGCTATTTAAAACTGAGAGTATAGTTTTCATAATACGCCATAATGAGAGTATAGTTTTCATAATACGCCATAATGTGTTTGTAAGTAACACACGATTGTGTTATTTCGCAACAACAAAGTCGATTTTCGAATAACGTCACCCGATAAGTCGTAAAAATATAAATACGTCAAAATAGTCCGACAGATTGTGTTAGGAATTTGTATCAAAAGCAATTTCTTCTCGAAGCTTCCATCGATACAAATCTGTCAACCGAAGCTGAAGTTTTACAAACATTGAGAACGGGAAAGTTTTAATTGGCGCCCAGTCATTTAGAACTACGAACTGACAAGTGATGGATTGATTTTCACTTCGGAGAATATTTTATAAAGTTATTTCAAATAGATTTTTTCTATTTTATATTACGATATCAAGTGACGGGACGGCCAAGTCCTTTGCCTGGTGGTAAGCAGTTCCAGTGGCATTCAAAGCGTTAAAATAACAAAGATCTAAGTAAAAGAAGAAAACAATTATGTTTTTTTAACTTATAAATCTTTCGGTGTTTGGTTTACTATGGCTTAGAAGTTTTTTAAATTTCAATTCAAAAATAAAAATTCAATTTTAAATAAAAAAAAAATCCCTTTTACACGGAATTATTATATAAAAAAACTTCTTTTGCAAAAAAAATCCAATAAGTGTAACTGTAGAAAGAAATACCATGTACAATGAGGCGTTGCGCCAAGTCGCCTACCATCGGCGACATGTTTTTTTGGTGTTCAAAGGTATGCTTTATCTAGTAGAAAATATGCTCTATAGTATGTTGCATTTTATAAAGTGCGCCAGCAGCAGCTCTTTGCAGCCCGCCACCGCTTGATGCAGCGTAGTTTTTATTTCTTTTTGTTGCCGTTCCGTTTCCTACAAATGAAAAAAGAAAGAAAGAATGGTCAGAAATTATAGGATTGTCCAACATAACATTGGATCAAATATCACCTTCGTTTGTTCGCTCCATTTTGAACAGTGAAATTTTAATAGAACTTTGAATGTAACTAGATTACATGATAATGCAATTCCATCGTAAGTGGTTAATAATTTTATATTTAATTTTGAGTAAACAAGAGACATTGCTAGGCATTCTCAGTTCCTTAAAACCATTCACGCGATTCCGATTTTTCCCCACTGACAACTTTAACATTATATAACTTATATTAGATGCAATGACGTAATAATTACAGTGTAACTATTTGGAAATCTTTTTAAAACAATCTAATATCAGAATTAAGATTGGAAATGCACAGAAATCTCCTAAATAAATTAAAAAATAAATAAATTGAAAATTTCATATCTCGTATATCCCGTATATTCCCATATGACAATGAATATTGATCTACTTTAATTAAACATTTTAATCATACGTTGATTACAGTAAAGTATACAAAAAAGCAGTTTCAACATTCAAGCCATACGTTTGCATGTCGATATTGACTTATCGATGATTATGGTACAACACTAAAGAAATCCGCCATTTGTGGTGGCCATTTTTGGTTTAGGTAGGGACGTTCATTCAGTAGATAGGGCAGATCCTTTCTTTTATTTTTTTCCATCCTCTAACCAAAATAGTAACAAAAATTTGAATAACGTAAATATCAACACACAAATGTCAAAAATTAGACACTGAATTTAAGGAATTGTCATTTAAAAATTCAGACATTATTACAGTATATTTTATTAGTCAATAAGTTGTTGAATTGTTTTTAAATAGCAAGATTTTTTTTAGGACCTTACACCTTATTTCCACGACACAAAGTTTCTTTTAAAATTGTTACTTTACGTCATTGAAATACTGGACATAAAAAAATTCTTACGTTTCGGGTATAAAATAAACTATAAAAGCGAGTTTTTAAATTCATTTTATCATTTTTTGAGGCCATTTTATGAATAGCTATAAAATGCCTTTATTTCAGTGAAAATGAAGACCGCCTTCGATATTTTTATAATGTGAAAATTGTTCATTTATCAGCCATAAATTCACAGAGCTTTCGTTTTTTATAACCTTTTTATAGTTCAAAATTGAGTTAGGTTTTCGCGATTGTTCCAATGTGGAGAATATAAACTATTTTTTCGGAACAAAAAAGATTTGTTTAAAAAAAATATACGTGATTTAGACTCGAAAAAATAGTTTCATATCTTAGAATAATAACGCAAAGAATGATAGTTTCATATCAAACGAACTGTCACAAGTGAGGCAAAAACCAAATTCAAGTAGGCATAAGCAACTTGTATCTACGCTCGTCGGCACGCACACAAATATACAAATAATGATGCCATGGAATAACATTTCCCTCAAAAGTGGGGAAATTGTATCTTGCTTAACTCATCATTAAGTTAAAGGTGTCTACAGATTTGCCCGGCATTGTCGATCAGGTGCCTACAGATGTGCTCGATTTTGTCGATCGTTACTGTCGATCGACAATGTCGATCAGGTACCTACAGATATGCTCGGTTTTGTCGATCGTTACTGTCGATCGACAATGTCAAGTGACAAGAATTTTCAAAAATTTATTTTTGGTAATCCTTATGGAAATGGCATTTATATCTGAATACACGATGACCGACACGACTTTTCAAATAAATGCAATATGAGAGTCATTTTCGAGGTATTCGAGGTGCTCATTACGAACATGGTACTCATTTCTAAATCCAAGATGGCGGGCACGATTTTTCGAATAATTGCAAGTTGGGTATCGTGTTCAAGGTATTAAGTGCTCATTACAAATATAGCATTTATTTCTATATTTATTTTAGTGAATATTTATATAAAAATACAAGTTGAAACGCGTTACTTCCTTGTGGAATGTGATGTTAGTGTCTATTTTATGTTTGCCTGTTCTATTTTTACACCCATTTACCGCATATTTCTTCATTATTAGCAAAAATTTTTGAGCTGTTCGCGGTGCAATTTGACCTTGAGCACTGACAGCCCGTGCGCTCGTGTCAGCCCTTTGAGAAGCCTCTAACTTGCCTCACTTAGCGTGTGCGGGCTAGGTTTCTATGCGTTATTATTCTAAGTTTCATATTTAATAAAAGCTTAAGTTTTGTAAACAAAATACCTTTTTTATACCAAATAACGGGACGAACAATTGCACCTGGTGGTAAGCGACACGCTTGTCGTATTCATAATTGCACGCTCAAAAGCAATAACGTGTCAACAAACATGACACCTAAAGATTTTTTCGTTATTTTTGATGGTTTGTACGCAAATGTACATAAAATGAGAACTTTACAATACGATCGTACTTTTTCGCAAAACTATGATCATATTGGTTGACACGTTATTGCTTTTCTAATTCACTTATACAACTTTTGTATTTAAAAAGTGGGTACCAACGCCTATAGAGATCTCTCTGTGGGGTAGGCAGAGTCCAGGAATTTCCACTCACTACGCGTAAAACATTTGCAAAAGTTTGGTAACGCGAAGAAAATTAATTAATCCTACATGTCGAAGGTTCTTGACCTACAGACTGATGCAAATTATTATAATAAATATAACGCACACACTCGGTAGCCCCGTACTTTCAAAACTTTTTTAAATTTCAAAATTAGACCAGACTTTATTTTTAAAAGACGAGTTTTTTGTATGTTATTGCTTTATATGATATTTGTGAACCGATTCTTCACATAACATGATTCTTTTTTGTTGGACAGAGGTCCCAGTATTGGTCCCATTTAAATTTGTCCTGTAAGGGTGTCAAACTAGGGGATGAAGTAGGTTTCGCGCACTTTCCGGACCGATTTCAATAAAACTTAGCATATAGATGCAATTCCAAGAACTTTTAACGTTTTAAAAAAAAAAAAGTAGTAATGGCAAATGACGACGAGGCCAGTCCTGATTGGACCTCTGATGAAGATGACTTCTCCTGGACGTCCTACAACTTGTGCAAATAGAACGTACACAAATTTTCTCCAAGAGAACGTGAAGAGTCCACGACCCGCATGGGCCTACTAGTGAGACGTATAGACGGTGAAAAGATGACAGGATGCTCACAGCCCTAACCGCTATGCCGTTGAGGTCGGATTCTGTCCAGCGTGGTAGACTATGGCCTTGACCCCTCTTTTAGAGGAGATCCATGGCCAGCAGCGTTGTATCTGGGTTGATGATACATATTATTGCTTATTTTTACGTCTAAACTAAAGCGGTTTGCGTTGAAGCGTCGTTAAATTTGTACAGACAGGAGATTGTGTACAAATGTTTCAACTGTATTTATAATTATATACTATACGTATAATGTTTTAAGGGATAATGTTATTTGGTCCTCAAAGACATAATCGACCTATATTTTATGTTTGGTACATATAATATTAACTGTTCCGTCTATATTAGTTGATCTACGGATAAATTATAAATGAACTGCATTCAATGTAACACTGTCATTATGTTTAAGCGTTAAATTAATATTTAATAGTCAAAAACAATATTTGATCTTCACGAGCGAAACGAGCGACGCGAGCGTGACGCGGTAGCGACCGACGAATGCCCGCAGTGAATATGCTCGCGTTTCCGAACTTGGTTTCTGGTCTTTAATGCCATGGTATTGAGGCTCAACATGAAACTATCAATCATTAAAAAAGATGACAGTTTAGATTTTTTGCCTGCTACTTTATCAAATTTAAAATGGTCATTTAAACCATATTAAAATACGTGGGCGCTTTGATAAATACCTTCCTTTAATTTATTATTCGGAATTTATTTTCATTTTTTAATTTAGATCTCTTTCCTAAGCAACTGACGTTACTTTTTTTAAAATTAGCGCGAGAATAAAAAAAATATAATTAAACATTTTTTGAAGACGGAGAAAACGGATTTCGAGTATTCAGTTGCTCATCTGCAACCACTGCCTCCACCACGAGATTACCGTGACGTCAGCGACCGCGTAAATTACTTCACAATTTTGTATGGCAAATTATACAGCGCTCCTAGCGGTCACAAGAAGAAACAACATTTTACGGGGTCGCTAGCGAGAACTGTCACTGTGATGTCATGGTAGAGGCACACAAAATTTCAATACTTGTCGATTTAAGATACGAACTATTGCTGCACCCCCCGTATTAACCAGATTTAGCCCCATTTGGCATTTTTATCTGGTTTTTTTACCAATTTGCATTCAATGACGACGTGATAACTGAAACGGATGTGTATTTTTCAGTTTGACAAAAAAATCTTTTTTTGACGGGTTGTAGAAGTTGGGGTATCGCTGGTCAAGGTATACAGAGTTAAAAGAAGATTTAAAAAATAAACCATAATAAAAAAAAATATCTTTTTTTTCTTCTCAGTCACGTACTTATCAAATCGCTTTCGTATTATAAATACATTTCTATTTATACCCACTTTTACACCCACAGACGTTTTTAAAATATCCTTTACTTACTATTCTTTTGTTTTTTTTTCAGGTAGGTGTCTATGAGTGATAAATCTTTGGGATAATTCGAAAAACAGTAAGTTAATTTTTTATATTTTAACTATAGTTACGCGTCCTTTAAAAAAGTGTCTATAATGAACTCCTTGTTCTTGTACCACGAACCTAAATTAACTAGATAATAAAAAAAACCTGGTAAAAACTCGAAGTGCCACCTATTTTGTATTATCGTCTATAAAACCACGGATATAAAGCCAAATACGAGGGCCGCAGCTGTGCACCGCGCGACTCACGTGTACTCTCAAGAAGGATGTTTACGACATTCATATTGAAAACGTCATAAAATCCACCGGCAGTACTGACGCAGATATCTAATGTTTTGATCAAGATGTGGCAATACTTTGGTGCACAGTTGGTACAGACGTGGATACTAAAAAACTTGCAGCTACTGTAGCTTTTGACAGCTACGGCAATTGATTGAAACTCAAACTATGGCATTGAGTTAGGAGTATCTGATTAGAGAAGCAAAAAAGCCAGGCCGAGTCTTTCTTTATTGGATCAGCCTGATCGAGCAGTTCATAATAAAATCAGCTAAATACAAACTCCACGAAGCGCTTTGCCTCCTTCCTAATGCGTACGGCCGAGGAATGGAGTACGCTATCAGTATCTGTGTCTCACAAAAAGTACAATTTATCGCTATCGTCCATATCGTGTGAGGATGTAGCCAAACTCGGGTTTAAAGTCGTATACGTGAGGCGCACTATAAGTTTCCGAAATGAATAAGAAAAAATACTATAAATGTTCAGGAATGAATTTATTGTTTCTCAAAATATTCTCTGTTAGCGTTAATAAAGTGCATTACGAATAAACCAATTTTGAAAACTTTTTTGCCACTCCTCCGTGACAATCTCTGAAACATATTTTTCATACTCTTCGACAGCCTCTTCAGGTGATGAAAATCGTTGACCGCGTAATTGATTCTTAATGTTTGGAAATAAATAAAAGTCACAAGGTCAGGCGGCCAGCTCGGGACTGTACGCGGAATGGCTCATAAGGTCAACGTTGTTCACTTTCAAAAATTCATTTGTCTGTCTGGTCTTGTGAGAACTGGCATTGTCGTGATGCAAGATGATACGACATTCACGGTTATTTTTAAGGGAGTTTGTCAATAAGTTCCAGAAAACAAATGGTTGTGTACCAATCACTATTCACGATACAACGAATCTCCAAAGCAACAATAGCCACGTGTTTAGTTTTATTAAAAAAAGAAGCAATCATCCGCTTAGAGGCACTTTGCACGCGCGCCACTTTAGTTGGTTTCGGCTCATCTCGAAAGACCCATACGCTTGATTGCTGCTTTGTTTTGAGATCGTAACTATAAATCCACATTTCGCCATTTGTTGCTATATCCCACAACAAATTTGACGCCCTTTCGTTCAATCTGGTAAGCATGGCATTGCATCAAGTGACGCGATCCGTTTTTCGAGCCTCAGTCAAATTGTGTGGGATCCACCGAGAGCACAGCTTTTTCACACCCAAATGTTTGTGTAGTATTGATTGTATTTGACTCATGCCTATGCCTAAAGATGCCCGAATCTCATGGTATGTCCCATGCCTGTCTGTTTTGATCATACGGCGCACAGCATCGATGTATTTGTTGTTCACACGAAATTCGTCACTGAGATTCACACGACCGAGTTTGAATTCTGCAAACCATCTATAAATAGTCGTCTTGCATGGTGTTTCATCGCCAAAAGGAGTTTGAAGCCGAGCGAAGCTTCGCTGAGCACGTTAAAGTCGTAGAAAATCATACTACGAAAATTTTCATGAGTTAAAACTACGGTAATGTAAGCAACCAATTTCTAAAATGATGCCACAATGTAAAAACAAGTGACAGTCAAATGAAACAAACTGTATTCTACAGCTAAAGAGTTCCATTTTTAAATGTTATAATTACATTTTAAGCATTGTTTATGTAAGTGGCCAGTTCCGGAAACTTATAGTGCGCCCTATGTTTTTAAAGAAAAACACAAACCCAATGTCTATGACTCCATGCTAGTTAGTTTTCCAGCCGATCAACCTTTTATTGAAGCCCGCTTGCTATGTATTAATATTCAATAGACATCAAAAAGATTGCAAATGTATCACAATAATGTGGAACAACGGAACTTTCCACATTTTAAACAATTATTTGACGAGGTCGGTTGCCTAACGGTCCGCACTATGAGCGCTGGATGAAAGAGATCCTGAGTTCGATTTCCTGTAGGATACATTTTGGAAATGAACTTATCTAAATAGGTTCTAGTTTGTGTGTTCCGAGCAGTGAATTCCATTCCTCTGGTGCTCATATACAGAAATTCTTAACTTTGACACCAGGTAATTGATGAGGTAAGACACAATATTAATTAAAAATTTCCTAAAATTGGTTGCACCGATAATCGAACCTGGGTTTTTTATGCATTTAGTTATAAAGTCCTAGTTCATTGCGATTGTAAATGAGAATCTATAAACCAAAACCATTGACTTACAATTATATGGACATCGGGTCCGCGCTAAAAAGTGTCCGAACTTATAGGGCGTTAAAATCGTATACAGAGCGTCATTCACGCTTTAGTCTTCGTTTGTTCGACTGACAGCGAAGCAAGCAAAGTTAGACAGTACTGCGATGACATTACAATTTAAATTCCACGTTTTAGCTTTTTCATATTCCTTTACATGTCACTACGTTTAAATAGGTTGACTTGGGACATTTTTTTCGTGGTTTTTGTATTAGACCCGTCGTCCATTTATTTGTAAGTCAATGACCAAAACGCACTGATTTTGACTTACATGCATTCTGCATACAATTTCTCTTCCAGTATCCTAGTTCCTTGTATCTAAATCCATTTTAGACCTACACCCACGTAATATGGTATATTATTAGCATTTTATCCCTGCACTGAAACCAGACTGGAACTTATAAATGGACTCTGCTGAAACAAACGCTGATTGAAATAGTCGACTTAATCAACTGTTTAGATTGCGTTTTATAGCATGTTTTGCGATTTGGCCATTTTAATTGTCGATCCTATTCCAACACAATGACGAAGAAGAATATACGATAATATAGAACGGTATAGAATGCAGCGTTCCAGACTACATACGTAATCGTCGTCTTACTTTCTCAAACTCTAAGGTACGAGTTACAAGCAAAGTTACTGAAATGCGAAAAATGGATTGTATATACAAATTTTGCAGGCTGACTTCACATCAAATTTCCTTCATATTCACACACTGGTTTTTACCTATTCTTAAAGTAATGCACCCAAATTAACCTTGATAAGAAATTTAAAATAAATAGAAAGCCAGTTCCTGAATAATCACTCTTTATAAGAAGAAAAGGAAGTAATCACAAAATGTTTGTTAAAACTTTCTTACGACGAAACTAAAGAGCTTTTCTTAATTAAAACTTAACTTATAGGACAGTACACAAGCTCATTATATACGAGTACACACGCACACGCGTCGCGCACACCCTCACACACATACATACACACACACACTCACACATAGCTATAATTTAGTTGATATATTTAAAAATAGTATTTTTTTTATACCTTGTATTTTATAGGAGGTGAGAGACCTGGCATCCTATATTACAAGCTTACGCTTAGTTTAGGTTCCAGTCTCTTACAAACATAATGTAGAACAAAAATTTTACTATATGCTTCTAATTTTGTTTATGTATAACAGTTATGTTTGTGTACAAAATAAACGTATATTATTATTATCCTATTTTAGACTCTCGCCTCTCCCAAGGCCTAAAACATTAACTTTGAATTTTTAAATGGGGAGGCGGTATTTCCCGGCAATGGCACAGTCGGCCGGGGTCAGAGACTTATTATTATTATTAGATATGAGTTTGTAGAAAGGTAGGTAAGGCATCGATATACACTTCACATGAGCTGATATATTTGGCTAACAATCACCGTGTGTAGATAGCATGTGTGACAAAGTATTTGCTTATACGACAAATATTGCAATCGCGCATTTATATTGATGCAGTCGCAAAATAGCGCGCGTGTGTAAAGGTAGACGATTAGTGACTGTATCGTTACTGTATCGCATTTGCATCGCGTTTGCATCGCTGCTAAAAGTCGCTGTTTGCAACCGCTCTTCGACTATTTTTTTTCCATCCTCTAAGTTCCAAGTACATCAAATACCCAATAGCGAATAGTCAAGTGAAGTACCGCCATAACATTGATTTTATTGAATACCTTAAATAGTTTACTATCGTTTTTAGTGAAATTACTGCTCTACTTAGTTTATATTGTTTATACAAATTAGTAGCAAAAGAGTTCCTTGTAAAAGAGTATGTTCACGGAAGTACTGCCACCTTTCCTATTTCTACCGCCAAGCAGTAATGTGACCATTACTATTTTCCGGTTTTGAAGGGCAAGGGTGTCGGTGAAATCACAAGCACACAGGACTTGTCAACATATGTCTCAGGGTGGCAGTGCCCCTCAGATCTTTGTGATTTAAAGATCTGAATGGCACTGCAATTGTCCCGTTGCCTCGTTATTTGGTATCATCAAAAAGCCTAAAATTAAAACCAAATAGATTTGCGATATTAACTCAAAATATTTTTTTAATTGACTTTGATCACTCTTTCCCAGGTCTTTTCAAATAACAGTAGGAACAAATAAATAAATCGACATTGAAATTTTCGACATTGGATGCTAACGAATAAATTATTGGAGAATTTACAGCGTTGGAATTAAATTTTTTATTAATTTTATGATATTGATGACTTCAATCTGATTAGCAATTTTAATTTAAGCTTTCAATATTAAAGACGACATTCCTTAATTCGATTTCCATTTTCGCTTTCACAAATTAATTTTACAATTTCATAAATTGATTTTTTTGTATTAAAATAATGTTACGTATGAATAAATGTGGTAAAATAAAATAAAGGGTATGATAACTACCTCTAAAATATAATTTATAATGATAATAATTAATTTCAAAATGGAATGAAGTATTTTTTAATGAGGAATACTCAAGATCACGAATAATTAATAAAGGAGGATGAAGGAACAGGAAAAAAAGTGTAGGAGGCAAGAAAATGGAGGCGTCTTCGTCTTTTATATTAATATTAAGTAATATTTATAATTTTTTTTGTTACTGCAGACTAATAAAAAAAAAATGTGTCTAATTGTCTGTTTTTTCAGATCAATTGTCTTTTTTTCGTAGGTAATCAAATTACACTTCCAAACCACTACTCATTCGAAGGTCAGATTCCACTTGAGAAGAATCTATTTTTTTATATCATCACAAAAGATTTAATAACTGGAAGAACAGTAAAGCCATTTTTTTAATTCAAAAACAAATTTTTTGTCCTCTAAGTCTACAAAAGTAGGTATACCATCAAAAATCCTAAAAACCAAGTGGCAACAGAAATTCCTCAGGGCCCCACCGGTCATGTTGTATGGTTAAATATGTAGCGCTTGCCACCAGCAGCGGCGCGAACGAGCATCGCAAAGTTAGGTGAGTCGTGTAGGTCATTTTCATTTTGACCCACCAATAAATGCAAGAAAATTGTACATACGTCTCGCACAGTTAACACAATAGTGTCTTAACTAAAAATAAGTAGTTTTTCAGAATCGATAAAAAACGAATTACCCACTTCCCGTTAAACATTATAAACATGTATGTTTAGGTTAAAGTTTATTACAGTCATCTAAACAATTTCCTACTTGCCAAATATGTTTAGAAATACAAGGGAAAATATAACTTCGTATTTTTGAGAACTGATTTGTTCAGAACTACTTGTTCTTCTTCTTCTTTCTGTCTTTATCCCTACATGGGTGTCGACCCAACAAGTATTTTTCTTCCACTTTTCCCTCTCATACTCACACCTTTCTTATCAATGTCCTCTTTCACACAATCCATTTATCTTTTCTCTGGATTTTTTTTCTCTTTATTGTTCAGAACTACATAGCTCACAAAATGTTTGTCTCACTTTGAGTTAAGAAAATATTTTTTCATTGTTTCTTAATATATTCTAACGACGGTTTTATTGACGTATATATGAATCAAATTTATCGTTTAGCTGTAGTATAATTTTGATTTTCACATATTTTCAGCTACAACACTGTTGCAATGGCAATGCAATATGATTACAAAACTAAGTTAATAAAAAGCGGGAAAACGGGTTCGTTGTGCATAGCTTTCATAATTTTTTTCCAGTTACGGCTTTTAAAAATAGAATACAAAAAAGAGGAAACACAAGCACTGCACTAAAAAAATGAGAGAGAAACGATTTGGCTGTATAGCATTTTTCTCTAGTCGTTCAAATTGAATTCACAGATAAGAAAAAATCACAGATATTTGACAATGACAAATATAATCTCAGTACAGAATACTAAAAAACCAACCTCAAAAGTCATTCATCCCCTAGTTTGCCACACTTAGCGGTGGAATATTTTAAAGTCGGTTAAAAACGACTTTGTTTCATTGTATTTAAAATATATGGATTTCTCTAGAAGATTTTCAAATTTTGTCTGGAGAGAATTAAGTCTATGAGAACAATTCCTTTTTCCTAAAACCATTGATAAATAACTATTATCTAAAAATATACGACATTAATATTGTTTATAGATACAATGATTTTGAGGCTTATAATCATATAATTAAGGGGCCGAGAAGCTTAGAGCATGGATAACAAACATACGAGGACTATTAAATAATTATATGTATAAATATATGTGACAGTACTGGAGCACGAGGATATGTTTATCATTTTGGTCCTGCCCGTAGGAGCATAGGGATAAGTTAGTCATTGTTCTCTTAACAATGGAAGCCAGTAGGAGCATGAGGGAGCAGTCGTTGTATGCAGTAAATAATGAACAGCCCCATATTTTTCTATATTAGTTTTGATTATAGTGACCCTCCACACCGACCCTTAGGGTATACGAGAAGGGTACTATGACCTGTGCCAGCGAACCCGCACAGGTTTCATCTAACGGCCGCTTTCTATATTTGATTCTGAATCTAAGATTGTTTTCTATCCAGATATTATTTGATCCATCGATCGCTGCCGGATCTGTATTTCAATATGTCTATCTCGGCTCTAGCGCCCTTAAATGAAAAGGATCGGACGTAAATTTACTCCCTCTCTGACGTTTAGCTCCACGCAAACGGAGTAAAAGTTCATTACATGAATTAGTGAATAAAATGGTGGTTATGTTTCTAAGATTAATTTATTTATACATGTGCTTTTGGCAAAAATATAAATTAATTGCAAACTTTCAAGTATAAAATATTTAAACCGTAAGTACGTCAAGAATGACGTGTTTCGAGGAACAGAACGGAACGTCTATTGTCCAGAACGGAACGTCTATTGCCAAACGAGCGGGACGGCCATATAGGATGGAAAAAAATAAAGGGACGGCGCGCGGCGGTGGCGGCGAAATGTTAGTGTCAATTTATGTTTTGTTGATGTTTGTTCGTATTCGTGACGTGATAAATCATCTAAATTATAAAAATACCGTATTGATTTGACTTTGATAAACGGCATTATTTCATTTAAAACCAGTTCAACTGATTATTTGTTCAGCCTAAATTTAAATGTAAATTCAGCGTTAGTTAAACTTGCCATGAAGTTTATATGCCTAAACGTTCTTAAGGTCACAAGCTGCTCTTGGTCGCTGTTGCTATTATCCCAGTCCGATAACTGAGCAAATTGTTCAAGATCACAGTCGCTATCACTTAAAAATAACTTCCATGTTCACACGATTACACAGTACAATCGGTCAAAATTCTCCAATTTTCCAATTAAAATCGGATTTTGAAAGCGATCCTCCGATCGCTACTATAGATCGAACACGTTCAAAATCCGATTTGTCAAAACTATGGAACGGAATTGAAAGCGCACAACTATCACTACCATACAAATGTCAATCTAAAAATGACATACGCCCTCCCACAGATGGATTGAAACAAAAGATCGGAATAAAGATCCATCGATCGGTTATTGAAATAGTAAACATAGGATTTGGATTGATTATTCAAGCTCAGATAGCAAATTATGGATTGAGATTAAATACAGAAAGCGTCCGTATGTCAGGTCCTAACCACGGATCAGCACGTTTGCACGGACTTCATCCGGTTCTCTGTAAGGCTAGTGCCTTAGGTGAGTCGCTCCCCGTGCACGTACAACACCCTCCCTATTTTCCAGATAGGTACCGGAGCTGTAGGCGTGCTCACTTCCCGACGCCGAATGAACGGCGTCTCTCCAATTCCTACGCGGTCGTAGGGACCGGAAGATGTCTAGCTCATCCTCTACTAGCTCTCCTGGCTAGTGCCGGAGATGTCAAGCAGCAGTGGCCTGCGACTATGTCCGAACATAGCTACCGACTTAAAGGACAACTCACGTGTCCCGCGCGTCTCCTCGCCTCAGGCCTTCAGCTAGATGCGCTAGCTGCGAGCGGGATGAACGCCCCGGTCACACACCACCGGGGCAAACGAACGTGTCCATCCCTACAGCTAACCACAAACCCTGGTGAGTTAATACCAAGTCTGGGTCCGCCAGAGGCTCCCGTGAAAAGTCCAGCCCGTAGTCTCTCCGGAAAACCCTATCTCTCGGATCAGTAGATAAGGAGTAGTAAATCAGATCTTTGCGATTTAAAGCTCTGTGTGAGTGGCACTGAAACTGTTATGACTAGGCGTGTCGCTTACCGCCAGGCGCACGACTTGTTCGTCCCGTCACTTGATATTATAAAAAATGGACTTTCATGCGTATTTTCTAGACTAGTCCCGGAAGTAATTTATTTTTATTTTTTAGTGTGGTTAAAATTAGGCTATTTGGATGTTCTCTTGGTTCAAATGAAAAAGCCAAAATTACCGAGCGTGTTCGACAAAAACAATTTTCTGTTCGAGTAAATTACATTCGTTAGTCATAAAGAGGGTAAGGCGTTATACAAGCTAATACATTAGATACGAAACTGTTCATTATACAGATCAATTAAAATGTGATGGCGTAAATGTGGCCCAATTTTTTGTGTATGTTTTGTTTATTCGATGATACGAAAGCCAAACTTTGTTTCGACGTTAT
>NW_020653391.1:0-25923 GCF_003589595.1 Hyposmocoma kahamanoa
CCTACTTGTTAAGAAGAACCTACCTAACCTAACCTGCGTATTTCTACCGCCAAACATCAATGTGAGCATTACCGTATTCCGGTTTTTAAGGGTAAGGTGCTGGCGAAATTACATGCACATGGGACTTGACAACATATGTCTCAGGGTGACGGGCGCAGTGGGAGTGCCCCTCAGGTCTTTGCGATTTAAAGCCCTGAGTACCACTGCAACTGTTATGAACAGGCATGTAGCTTATCACCAGGCGCACGACTTGTTCGTCTCGTCACTTGATATTTAAAAAAAAACAATTTAGAAAAGTTTATTTACTAAATTGGTCTTACAGGGAATCGAACCCGGTACCTCCTCGTCTACTTGACACGATTCAAAGCCTATGCAACTACGATATAATCTCACCTTAAGGGAAGTCCAATGAATAGCGGGAAAAATTCAATTTTAATTGCATTGCCATGGACAGATTTAATACAGTTTGCGTGAATACCAACTTCGTCACGTGTCATAAATACTCTAAAAGAAGCTTATTGTATATGATTCATGCGGTAACTTCAAATGAGGCATATTGGGTTTTACTAGGGCTATTACATCACGTCCTGTAAGACAGTGACTTGATTTGCTATAGGATATATCACGGAGAAAGTGCGAGGGAATTGCATGATTTAATTCCAACTTCCCCTTTCATCATCGGCAGATGTAGTGTGGGGTTCCAACTCTAAGTTGTGGATATTTCAAGGATTCACACGAAGTGTTTCTTCCACATTTACATTGCGAACGGCTATGGAGGGGAGTTCCCTGCCTGTAGACTTGTTCCCTGAACGGTATAACTTGGGCCTTTTCAAGGCGAGAGTGAATATGCATTATATAGGTGTGCATGCTCATTGTCATACGAAGTAAGTAACTAGGATTAGAAGAGGGAATTTGGTTAGAATGGTAGAACATAATACATGGCATAATATACAATTAGATGTCATTTTGGATAATGAAATAGATGATACATTCAGAGGGACAATGGGAAGATAGGACAGGAAACATAAATCTTCCAGTTACCTTTCATACGACGATGTAGTCATTTTAAAATTGGGCTAGTAGTCATAAAAGACCATAACGAAATGTAATAGGATCATTTATTTCATATTAAATCAATTGTCAGTACGTTACAATTTGAATAAAGTAATATTTAATACTACCTGTTGCCCACGACTTCGTCCGCGTACGGTTTTTACATACGTTACATACTGATCATCATTTTACCAAAAAGCTCATAGCAAGTTTCATGTTTAAAAGTTCGAGAAACTTAGATGTGCAAGCTCGGATTCGAGCGGCCTCTGTTTGACAGGTGGTAGGTCAAACAATTAGGCTACCACGGCTTTTACATTTTTTATGATACTAAGTCACGACGGGACGAATAAGTCGTGCGCCTGATGGTAAGCGACAAGCCTGTCCATAACAGTTGCAGTGCCACTCAGAGTTTTGAATCTTAAAGATTTGAGAGGCACTGCTTTTGAGCTTGTCACCTTACCCCTCCAAATCCGAATTTGAGGCAAAAACAGGTATGTAAGGTACCTAATTTAAAATTCTGAGTGGCACTACAACTGTTATGGACAGGCACAGGACTTGTTCGTCCCGTCTATTGGTTTCATAAAAAAAAGGATTCTGCTGCATTTCATAATAGCACTGAGTCTATCAATGGACCACTTGCTAGAGCTTATCCTGAAGAACATACTTAAAATCAAATTATTGCATTTTGTTTTATCTTGCATGAGTCACGGGCACATGACGAAATAATCCACAAACCTCACCTATTCTATACTAAAAACATTGATTTGTGAATGAGGTTAGCTTATCATGATACTTGATAGAATCAATTATAACATGATTAAATTCACTGTACAAAGTGGTTGCTGCAATTATTAGAATTGTTGCTACAATTGTTATCCTGCACAGGATGAGAACAAGATACAAATTACATGGTCACACACAACATCTTGTTTCTTTCAATTGCATTGTTAATTATATTTTTAACCCACTTCAAAAAAAAGGAGGTTTACTACTATATTTGTGAACCGATTTCGATGATTCTTTTTTATTTGAAAGAGGGTGTACTTCAGTGTTGGTCCCACTTAAATTTGAAGAAAATATTCCACTGGGTGGCAAACTAGGGGACGAATCCGTATTCGCGCACTTTCCGGTAACCGATTTCAATAAAACTAAAACTTGGCAAATAGATGTAATTCCACATTGACTTACAATTATATGGACGTCGGGTCCGCGCTAAAAAGTGTCCGAACTTATAGGGCGTTAAAATCGTATACAGAGCGTCATTCACGCTTTAGTCTTCGTTTGTTCGACTGACAGCGAAGGAAGCAAAATTAGACAGTACTGCGATGACATTACAATTTAAATTCAACGTTTTAGCTTTTTCATATTCCTTTACATGTCACTACGTTTAAATGGGGTTGACTTGGGACATTTTTTCGTGGTTTTTGTATTAGACCCGTCGTCCATTTATTTGTAAGTGTATTTCCACGAACTTTTGAGGTCGGTGTGTTTTACTTCTCATCGCATTGATTTTTTGCCTAATTCTTTTAATCTTCATGCAATCCGTCTTTGGAACGCGCTCCCGCTCCATATAAGTAACACAAGCTCAGACCGAATTATCTTTCAAGCGTGTGTTGCGCAAGCATCTGTTTGACAATTCTCAAAATCAAATCTCTGTATAATGTTGCTTTGGGTATGTATAATAAGTATGTTTATATTATGTTATTTATTGCCGTATAAATTAACGATTAGCTTTCTAGTATATTCTTCTTCTTGTTTAAGTGTAGCACCAACCTATCGTGTCTTTTTTTCTGTTTGGCCCAATGGTAGACTGGTAGATAATATATTTTTTATTTTGTATGTTATGGATTACGTTCGCCATTTATACTTCAGTATGTTGTGCAACAAGTGATAATTTTGGCTACATTATTGCATTAGATTAGACATGTAATGTTAGTTGCTAGCTTGTGTAAGTAAAATAAATAATAATAACATAAATAAATTATCATTATTACAATGAAACCTCAATGGAGTCATAAAGGAATTACAACGATCAGTGATTTCAAGGAAATTACGTGTCGCGTAACAACAGGCGCAGGACTTGTTCTTCCCGTCACTAGATACTATAAAAAAAATCATCATAAGTACGATATATATAATATTAATGCGTTGCCACCTAAGGGATATAAAGAGCCCAAGTCCGCAGTTTCTGTGTTTGCATTGGATTCGGGAAAGCCAATGCAAACACAGACCTACTAGGGCTTTCAGTCTGCATTCCCAACAGTGGAGAGGCGTCCATATAACACGATTCCCACTGGCTTGCTTAAGATTTCCCGCGTATTACCAAAAGATTGTACTAAACCGCGTACACCACTTAGAAAACATACTCAAAATATTCACTATTAACCGCGTAATAACTTGTCCCAACCAATCAGCGCGAGGTATGCCGGTGGATCTGCGGCATATAATTCATTCATGAAATCTACGCGCTCCCATCAAAACACACGCACACATTCGCAAGAATCCGCTTTATAACACCCATATAACTTCTAAAGAAATGGCGGCCGAGAAGCCGGAACCAATCGGTTTGTAGTCGAATAGCATTCATGTAAATTTAAACCTTATTCCAACAAATTACTGTTTAGTTTGTTTTAATGTCAGAATCGCTGCCAGATGTAAAACTTTCTTAAAATAATGTATCAAAATTATTGTAATAGCAAATTAATACAATATATGGTTAATTTATATTTTGTAAATCTTAAGGATAAATAGTGTTACATATGTATCTATATCTATTTGAGTGTTTCTTTTTAACAGGGTTACGTAAAGAATGTATGTAGAAGGTCATGGTAATTCATTGGTAATTAAAATAGCAACATTTAGCATTCATGAGTTTGTTTATTAACAAACTTTCGTGTCGCGCCGGGCAGCATAAAATGTAGTAAATTACTTTAAAAACTGTATTTATTTTACGTGTAGAATAAGTTAACCTGTCACATGAAGTGAACTAGTATCTTGTGTGCTAATAAGTGTCGCAAAGGCGCCTTTTTAACAGGAAAATAATTATTTATTAAAAAGTAAGCGTTTTTTGTTTCTTCAAAAAGTTAAAGCTTCGGCTTTACCAATGGAAAATTTCACGTCTCGCCACTGATTCCCAGTCTCGAATATGCCGAGAAAAGCGAGACTTTAGAGGCTATTTTAAAATTAGATTTCCATGCTTATAGGCTGTGCATTTAGGCAGTCAAAACATGATATTTTATATTCTTTATTAACGCTGTATAAAAATTTATTAATGAAAATTTTTATAGTCGGCACGCAAGAAATAAAGGGCGCTATGTCTCAGGGTGTACAGTTTCTTATTCATTAATCTCCACAGATAATAGAAGATATACTGTTCCAATATGATAAATAATATATCACTGTTATACCTATTTTTGCCGCCAAGCAGTAACGTGAGCATTACCACCATTACTATAAGTCACTCTCATACAAAATCCAAAGTATCTACGCCATACAAACAGCCTACTAAATCTGACTAATGATATCAGGCGCTCCCTACGAGGAAAAAAGAACCTAGGAGTGGAATGCTCAAAATCAAATTCAAATTCAAAATAATTTTTATTTCGTAAGTAAACATTATTACACTTGAAATCGTCACATTGGTTAAACTGTACCGCTCATTCGTAAGGCAGATTTCCTGAGAAGAATGAGCAAGAAACTCTAGGGGTCGCTCTTTGTAAATATCATTTGTACGCATTCAACATTTACAATATATTTTTATTGCTTTCAAACATCAGTGATGTTTGTAAACGAAAGACTTGTATGGCTCAACTCACACTGGGCATAGAGTCGAAGCATGTAGACGCGTCACGTTTTTCGCCTAAAGCACATTTATCTCTATTTTCCATTTATTAAGGTACAAATATGAACAATGCAAATACGGAATCGCGCGTCGACATGCGCCGCCTTCGCCTTTTTGTAGTTGAAAACGACGCGATGCGACGCTTCGACTGGGCGCCAGTGAGAGCTGAGCCTAAGAGCGCTTGCACCGACGTCGGCGCACTCAGCGGTAGGCACTTATCGCGTAACCTTGAGGGAGCGACAGAGCCCTGACACTTCCCAAGATCCAGTAAGCTACAATGGGATGGGAGCCCAGGTTTGAATCCACCCGGATCGACGGAAATTGTCTTATCTCTATCAGTCAAGACAATCAAGACAGTCAATCGTGACCATGGGTCCTGTAAAGGGCCTAAAACGTTGGTTTGTTTGAAAAAACAAATATATGCTATTTAAAGCCGGAAAAATAGTTTCATTTCGTATGTGTAACAATCACGAAAACCATAGAACTTCAAATGTTTCTAGATTTTATAAAAACTTCACGTTATAAATTTTGATAAACAAAATCGCCATGATATTTGAAAGTCCGATTTCTGTCCAATCCCAAAGCCGGTACACAGACGGCGTAAGGGGACTCGATTTTTTTTTAAACGCACCCTCAAAGCCCTGCACTAGGGCAACCCTGAGACTCGGGTGCCATGCACACATCTTTTATCATTTATTCCATAGGTAAAATTTTTACTCTTGAAAACGTAATTTTTTAAGCTACTGCTCGTTCACTGAGCCGACTTCCCCACGAAGAACGAACAAGAAACTCTAGGGATTGCTCTGTTCAAATAAAGTTAAATGCTATATAGGTAATACTTTTGAATCATGTTTGTGTGGAATCTAGACTCATGTTGTTTTTCCATACATCTTTATTTAACACGTAGTCTACAGTTTTGTAATATGACTTTTCAGTTAAAATACTTTTAATGTAAGTTTTAAACTTAGGAAATGGTAATCTTAATATATGCTCCGGAATCTTATCTGCCAAGTGGAAGTAGCGCCACCTTAACTATCTCTGTCGCCAAGCAGCAATATGAGCAATACTGCGCTTCGGTTTTGAAGAGTAAGGGTGCTGGTGAAATTACAGGCACAAACAATTAGGACTTTAGAACTTTTTAATTAAAACTTATGTCTCTGGGTGACGTGTGTAGTGGCAATGCTCCACGGATCTTTGTGATTTAACGCTCCGAGTGGCATTGCAACTGTTATGAACAGGCGTGTCGCTTATCACCAGGTGCACGACTAGTTCGTCCCGTCCATTGGTATCATAAGAAAACCTGATTTATGTAAACAATTTATGCAGGGATTGTAGAGACTTGTTTAATACCAACAAAATGCACCCATTTCTAGATAAAAATATCTTTGTCCTCTATTCTTTATGGTGATAAAGAATAGAGGACAAAGATAGCGTTCTATATAAACATTTTTATCTAGACGATCCACGAAATGATATTTAATCGGATAAACTACTGTGTATATTAATTTGTTAAATCGATACTAAATATGTATTTATAATACCTGAAGATTATACAAGAAAATTATACAGGCTGTATATTTGAAAGTGATACATACTTATAGAGTGCGTTATATTCCTGATTCTGAGCCCAAAAAAAAACTAATAAACTTAAACCTTACAAAAAAATATTTTTTTATTTTTTTTTATCGACTACTACTTGTGAACAACATTACTTATCGAAATCTATGCACACCACTATTATTGCTCCGACCGACGCAGCGGCGAGAAGAAAGCAGGGTGAATTTCACTTTCCGAATTTCAATTTCTTTTTTCTTTTGGTTTTGAGGTCTTAAACGTACAAAAAAGTTTAAGCAATGTCAATAATTATAAAATCACAGAAATTGGAAAACACAAAATCGAAAGATATAATAGGAATCAGGTTCATCTTCTCGCATCTGATTTCGAGACTCGGAGGGGCTACCCGATTAGATCGATTCTGGATTCTCGATCTCCGTCCAACATGCGTCCGAAACAATTACTGCCAAATAAGCAACACTTGACCAAATGAAAAGACGCGTGATGCGAATGAAGCTTCATACTGGATACTTGTCTTTTGATTTTGTCGAATATTACTTATTTGACAGTAATTGTTTCGGACGGATGTCGAGAGTAGCCCCCCTGATTTGTATTAAAATCAGCCTGCTCAAGAAGTTTAGCGAATGAAAGTTGCCGAACGTCCTATTGTTAACCGACTTTAAAAAAGGAGGAGGTTCTCAATTCGACTGTATGTTTTTTTTGTATGCATGTTACGCGATAACTCCGGTATTTGTGAACCGATTTTCATGATTCTTTTTTTTGAAGAAAATCATCCACCTCTAAGGGTGGCTGTTCACGCATGAAGATTCATTTTTATAAATGACTGTATAAGTTGAATTTGCTATTTGTACAATTAAAGGCGTTTTTCGCTCAATATACTTTGGGTAGTGAGAACCAATTTTTATTATCTCCAGCGTCAAGTCCTGTATAGTGGCGAACTAGGGGATATTTCAATAAAATTTAGCAAATAAACGTAATTCCACCTACTTTTGAGGTCAGGTTTTTTAGTACTCTGTACTGAGATTATATACAAAGCAAGAATGTAATATGGAAATCTTTTATTATTTGAAATATAGTCTGGATTTTGTTCAATTTTATGAATTTATTTTAATGCAAGATTAATGCATTCCTATATTTTAGGCGTTTAAAGTCTTAAAAATGTATATAAAAGGAGTTTCATTTCTCTCATAATCTATTTCACCGACTTGAAAGGGTTGTAACCCTAACTAGCCGTGACCAGGTTCACGGCAATGACACTGGAAACCTCCAGTCCACAAAATTTATTAAAAGAAGCAAAGTAAAACGGAAAGCTGTAACAATAAAAAGGTAAATGTAAAAAAACTGGTACAATAACATAAAACACTCCCTACACTTTTTGGATTATTTACGATATTAAGACACCCCTAAATGGGCCGAGTAACTGAATTACAGATACGTAACATTAGGTACATGAACGCTGTAGACTGTTATAGATTACACATGATTTAGCGTATTTAATGACGATTATAAACGTAGTAAAGAACGAAAATTAGCGACTATACGCGAACGAATTTGAAACAGCTCCGCCTGTTCTGGCGGTCGAGCAGGAAGTAACCGTGGTACGAAACAAAACAAAAATTTAAAATTTAAATATATGTAAAATAAAAAATAATAGGATACAAGTGGAGAGAGGCGATATAAAAAGATGGGATGACGGCATTGACTTACAATTATATGGACGTCGGGTCCGCGCTAAAAAGTGTCCGCACTTGTAAGGCGCTAAAATCGTATACAGAGCGCGACACTCCGCTTTAGTCTTCATTTGTTCTACCGACAGCGCGATACTGCGATGACATTACAATTTAAATTTCGAATAGGTTGACTTGGGACATTTTTTTCGTGGTTTTTGTATTAGACCCGTCGTCCATTTATTTGTAAGTCAATGGATGACGGCGACGATTCGGTTTGAATATCGAAGACGAATACGTCAGAGGTTTCAACAAGGCGGACTGAAAGCTCCCAACAGGAACTTTATATGACTTTAAAGTATATTTTGGGAAGTTTGAAACATCGCGTCATTATCATTCCAAAGTAACTCCCACTTCATAAATGAGGAAAAATACGTGCCGAGACGTCGTCTAAAAACCAGAACGACATATTATATTACACAGCTAGATCTGTTACGAAGTATTTTTTGTAGCTATAGTGGTTTGAATAATATGTCCAGCGCGTGTACAAATATAATTTTTTAGCGAAAGATAACGCGTAATCAACAGGAAAATTGGTAAAATAAAATAGATCGAAAATTGTCGAACACTTAATAAATAAAAACACGAAATAACTTACCTGATGATAATAATGTTGAAAGATATTGAACCTTAGTAATTGTTATGTCACCTTTACAAATGATGCAACTAAAGCAACAATGTATAAAAAAGAAACATGCGTGTTCACACCTCTAAAGTAAGTACCAGACTGACAAACATGAAACCGAGTGTTGTGATGAATGGAATGTGTACAAATTTACAATTATCATTTGTTTTACATACTATTTGTTCCAAAGACGCCTTGTTCGAGTGGAATGGTAAGTTTGCCACACTAATATATGGGGGATTTCTTCGCTGGCGATTGGCCAATCAGATGGTTTCGAAGTCTTACGATCATTACCGAATATTTTGTACTATTGTTGAGACAAGTGTTTTTTGGGAAATGAAACTATTTTTCCGGATTTACATCGCGTATATTTGTTTTTTCAAACAAACCGACGTTTCGTGCCCTTTACAGGTCCCACGGTCACGGTTGACTAAGAACTCGATAAGTGTTTTTTAATCGACAGGTGTGCGTCATGAGATAACAGAGACGGGTATTGTTGGATAGGAACGTAATCCACGTAATTCTATGAACTTTTGAGGTCGGTTTTTTTTACCAAAAAGGTACAATCTTAAATTATGTATATGCGAAATTTAGTCTCTTCTGTCCTATTTAAGCAAAAAAGAATCATCGACTAATTTCTTTCGTAGAATCTTCAATCCTCTCTGCTGAAAAGTTAACAGTTCGCAGATGTGATTTTATCACAATATGGCGGAGTACATGCAGTAGAATTATTTTTACTTCTGCAGACGACTGTACTCAGACATTCGGCCTTGTAATGATTTGATGAGGCTATTCACATATGTAACTTTTTTCCTTGTGCCTCAGTTTTTGAGTTCATATTTAATTATGATTTAGGCATTATCTAGATAAAATGTAGTACATTAGTCACTATCCAATAACATTGTTAGTTGATTCATATGAATAAATAGCGTTAACTCATGGTTTTTGAGTTTCCTTGAGTTTTTATAGATTCGTCGTTAAATTCTCAAATTCTATATCAACAATTAATCTCTAGAAGTGGCTCTGATTCTCAGAAAACGACAATTGACAAGCAGATATACAGAGTCCAAATCACTATGCAAAACAGAGTCAAATAAACGAGCAAAATAGTCAAATAAAGGCATTTGACTTCCATCTCACCTGATGGAAGGCGACGATGAAGTCGACTATGGAGCATGCATACCTTAATTATGCCTATTCAATTTCGTCTTGAAAAGGTCCAATTCATACCGTTCAGGGAACAAGTCTGCAGGCAGGGAATTCCCCTCCATAGCCGTTCGCCATATAAATGTGGTTAACATCGAGCAAATTTGTATTTGCGTCTACGTCTACTTTATCCAGTGTCGAAAAATATGTTGTCGATCGTCTGTTGCTTACACGTTTACTCAATTTTGTCTGAACACGTGTCGATCATCAAAAGTCGCGCAGAAAGAGAAAAAAGGAATGGGTCGTGCGAATGGGTGGTATATCATATGATATAAGAATGGAGCGTTCTAGACTTTTTAGGCGTCAAAAGGAGGAAAGGTCGGGTGGAACTAAATTGTTAAGTTCCTGCGTAGAAGTTTTCTTATGAATGAGCGTTGCCCACTTTATTTTTAAATTTCGTCGGACCTACGTCTGGTCCCCCGATGATGCAAAGGGGAAGGCGGAATTAAATCGTGTAATTCCATCGTACACTCTTCGTGATATATTCTGTAGAATACCGATAAGCAGGCAACTTTACGGCGGTGTCCAAGGCTCTCCAGCTTCACCTCTTGTCGTTATGTATATATGTATACACTACTAAAATTACAATACCACAAATATCTTATAATTTATAACATTGCATCATTGTTAATTACTCTATTAATAATTACCGTTATGAAACACTTAAGTACGATGTCGTAAAACTAGATAATCAAACATTTACTAGCAGCATTTGTAAACATTATTCAATTATATCGAGTTCTTAGGTTTTCGCGATTGTTACACACAGGAAATGAAACTATTTTTCCGGATTTAAAAAGCGTATATTGTTATTACTTAATTTATTATTTAATATTTTTTACATTATATTTACGCTGTAAAGGCGGTCCTGCGCGAATTACAAGCCATCAAAATTAGCGAGAGATTACACAGGACCGAAGAAAGTGGGATCCATCTCGTTCCGGAGATCGGGACATATTTTGGGTCGGTGAACCAGCGGAGTAAGTAAGTAATTTACTATTTAATTATTTTTTAAATGGCACAAGAGACTAGTTAACTTATGTTTATGGTGACGGGCGCAGTGGCAGTGCCCCTAAGATCTTTGCGATAAAAAGCTCTACGTGGGTGAATATCAACAAATGCATTTTATTGTAAATTTTGGTGGCGCTTTTTTTTAGATTTTCCAGTATCTGACACTCGTTTGCAATAAAATGAAACATTTCATTTATATATACGTGACCGGGACATAACCATTTCCATTAATTTCAGAGATATAAGCAATTAAAAATTTTTCTCGCCACCAATACTTAGAAACGCCACCAAAACGCTTATCGGTTGCACCCAAATTGAATATTGCCACCAAAGTTGGAATATATATAAAAACAAGTAAAATTTAATTGTTGTGCAATTAAGTAAATTTAATTGTTTCTTTCAATTTAATTGTGATAACAATTTGATTGCCCCTTTAAAACGACGCACAGTTGGAACTTTACTCTGATTTTTCTTTTTAATATCATGTGACGGGACGAACGAGTCATGCGCCTGATGGTAAGCTACACGCCTGTCCATAACAGTGGCAGTGCCACTCAGAGCTTTAAATAAGCAAAGATCTGAGGGCACTGCCACTGCGCCCGTCACCCTGAGACGTAAGTTGGTAAGTCCCATGTGCCTGTAACTTCACCAGTACGCTTACCCTTCCAAACCTAACTACGCTAACATTACAGCTTGGCGACAGAAACAGAACTAAGTATGATACACAACGCCATTACGAATGTTTCCTAAAGATAAGTTGTAGAAACCCAAATGTTTACCATGAGGACATACGGTAGGTTTGTCCGGACATTGAGGCTTGATAAGGCATTATCATCGTTCACAGCCTGGTTACACCCACTGCTGGGTATAGGCCTCCCGAAGTTTGTGCCATCGATCACGGTCCCGTGCTAGCTGCATCCATTGAAGCCCCGCGACACGTAGTATGTCGGCGACCCACCTTGCAACAGGGCGCCCGACACTTCTTTTGCCCATCCTCGGCCACCAATCAGTCGATGTCTTGCTCCACCTGTCATCACTTCGCCTAACTAGGTGTCCCGCCCAGCCCCATTTGAGTTCCATTATCCGAGTTCCAGCACCCTGGACTTTCGTCCATCGTCGGATCTCAACGTTCAGAACTCGGTCTACAAGGCTGATGCCGAGCATAGCGCGCTCCATGGCCTTCTGTGCAACTCTCAACCTGTATACAGCTGTATACTGTATAAGTTGCAAATAGCACGAGATCGTCCGCGAATCTTAGGTGAGACAAATGGTGTTACACCATTGATGTTAATGCCGCGGTTATCCCATTAAAGGGTTTTTACGACATCCTCAAGTGCTGCTGTAAATAATTTTGGGGAATCTCTATCTATCCTTGTCGCACTCTTCGCCGGATTGGAACGGGAATGGTTAAATCGTGAACTCGTACCTGCAGAGTGAATTAACGGTAGAGCTCCTGAGACACACGTAGCGGGAATCGATGTGGCAGCGATGAAGAGCGTGGAACACGGTCCAATGTTCGATACTGTCAAAGGCCTTCTCATAATCGATGAAGGCAATGACAAGGGGCCGGTTGAATTCGAGACATTTCTCCACCAGCTGATTAACCGTATTACTGTACCGTATTACTGATTAGCCTGCTCAATAGGCTGCGCTTCGTCAAGTTGATTTTTAATGACATCTATATGCCAAGTTGTGTGTGGTATATAGATGTAATTCTACGAACTTTTGAGGTTGGTTTTTTATTTAGAGTAGTTATTTGCTAGTGAAGATAGCCATATCAATGATATCACTGTGTTGCGTTACAACGGTAATATGTTACCGTAACCCATCGTCATATCGCGTCCGTTTGCTAACCGGTGTTTCCAAAGCCGGCTACAGGGCACCCGAGTTGCGTGCGTCACAAGTCGCGGGCTATACGTGTAAATTATTAATGTTTTCTTATAATATTATTATGCATGTTGTTTGTATTATGTGTGTTTATGAGGTATTTGTGGGTCTATGTAATTTGGTTTTATTTATGATACCAAGTGACGAGGCGAACAAGTCGTGCGCCTGGTGGTAAGCGACACGCCTGTCTATAACAGTTGCAGTGCCCTCAGTGTTTTAAATTACAAAGGTCTGATGGGCACTTAGTATACTAATACCAGACTTTTATTTAAAAAAACTAAACAAAATACGATTATGAACACTTAGAAAAAATTCCATCGATCGATGCGATGTCTTCTAGCAAACCGTGAACGAACCAGTGAACCTCACGGATTTTTCTATGTGCTTGCTTTGTCGGATCTTTGTATTTGGTTTTCAAAGACTTTTCAGCCGTAGCGCCATCTTTGAGATAGCTATGAAAGTATCTCGTCACCCAAATTTCCAAGTGTTCGATCTTTGCATTAATAATTATAATAAAGTGGAGTAATTTCAGAAAAAAAAAAATTGAATATCAATTGAATAAAAGTTTAAAAATGCATTTTTTTTAGATTCTGTGACAAAACATAAACGGTTGAAAATTGCAGAAATTGTAATAAGTAGTACCAGTTTAACATTGGTTAAATCAAAGTTTCATAAATAAAACAACTTTTCAACTATAGTTTGAATTTACAATAACACGAATCAACCTCGAACCGCTTGACAAACCTGTTTTAACAGGAAATTAAAACAAATGACTGAAAAATTGACAGTTGATTAATTTTTTACTTTCAAATAAATTTCGAAAAAAACTGCATTATTTTGAGTGTTACGCTGAATTGTAGTTAGCGTTAGAATTTTGAGTGTTTGCGACAGGCTCGCGACAGAGGCGCCCTTAATTGCACGCGTGCAGCGTGCATAGTAGAGATGCCACGAATAGTGATATGGCCGAATACTGAATACCGAATATTCGGCCACGCTCTCGGTTGATGCGCCGAATATTCGTCTGCCGAATGTCCGGTAACGTGGGTGGGGTGCTTTTGTTAAAAAAATGGTAAAACGATAGAATCAACACGTGACAGTTTCTGGACTTGTTTTGAAGAAGTCGCTACAGATAATATGCAAAATGATGAAGATGTGGAGAAAACTTCTATTGCACATGAGAATGACTTTTATTTGAAAACTGTTCGCTTAGATCGTACGGCATATCCTTACAAGTGGTGGTCAGCAAACTCAAAGCAGCCAAGCCTGTCAAAATTTGCTAAGATTTATCTATCGTTTTCTGGCAGTAGTGTTTATACTGAGAGGCTATTTTCAGAACCAGGAATTGTTTACGAGGAAAAGCGCAATCGTTTGTTACTAACCAGTGCTGAAAAAGTTGTTTTCATTCATCACAACCTGCCACTGATTGATTTTAAGTACTAAAGCAATAATTTGTGATTAAAATACATGATACATTTGAATAGTATGTGCTTTTTTCATTATTTGATATTCGGTATTCCGCCGAATACCGAATATTAAAAAAAGTTAGGCCGAATACTGTGGCATCTCTAGTGCATAGTGTTGGTCACGTTTTTTTCCATTTTTCAGAAAGATAAATATTTTTCCGGATATTTTTCCAATATTTCTCCTTTAATTTTCCACATTTGACTTTGACACCTGTCAAAAGATGAAGTTACTGAACGAAGACGATAGAGCCAACAAGAGGTGGTGGCGGTGTGGTTATTGGAGGTTTTTTCGGGGTCAGTTCGTAATACAACAACAAATGATATATTTTTAGTAATTAATTTATGGTAGGTACTTATATAAATATTTGACATATTATTGTATGATATAAAAGTCACTGGGTATAATAGCCGATTGATACAACAACTTTCAATCTGATGTGCCGATGGCATAATGTTTATTTTAAATAAACACTTCAGATATAACATTCACTGGGTATAAATTCCAGTGGTGTTTAGGTGCAATTGTGAATGAATCCAATTTATTTGCATTTCCTGGTTGATTCGACCTCCTCCTGTGCGTTTAGGTTAGGTTAGTAACGCAGCAGCAGTAGAACTCCTTGTGACAGAGTTCGTACTGTGAAGTATTGCCACATTGCCTATTCCTACCGCCAAGCAGTAATGTCAGCATTACTGTGTTTCGGCTTTGAAGGGTAAGGGTGCTGGTGAAATTACAGGCACATGGGACTTGTCAGCTTATGTCTCAGGGTGATGGGAGCAGTGGCAGTGCCCTTCAGATCTTTGCGATTTAAAGCTCTGAGTGGCACTGCAGCTGTTATGGACAGGCGTGTAGTTTACCACCAGGCGCATATTTTGTTCGTCCCGTCACTTGATATTATAACAACAAAAAAAAAGCTGCACGAGCCGAGCGAGCGCAGCGAGCTTGCCGCGGCAGCGGCCGGCGAGTGCCAAACCAATTCGGTTCTGGCATTTTCTAGTTGCGTCGACCACATCCTGTGTAAACCCACACGGTTAGGTTAGTATATGCAATTAAATATTCTGCTTAAAGTTTTAATAAATCTATTTTATTACTCAAAAAGGACTTATAGCTATACAAAAACAATTATATTTTGCAACTGTACGTACATTATGATATTAATGAAATAAAACAAACTTTTTGGCTCAGCGCCAACCACCACAAATTAATTGAAGGCAGTTTCAAAGTATGTAGTACATAAAATTAATAAATGCAAAATCAAAAAGGTAAGGAACTTAATACAATGGCGTAAAGGGCGCGTTCGAATTAAACCCTTGTAGAAGAGCCACTGACGCCCGACTGTGGTGGCGCTGCTACTGCGCTTCTAGAAATTATGGTGGCGCCGCAGTCGCGCATCTATAATCACCTAATTTGAATGCGCTTAAAGTTTTCTTTACATTATTATCAACGCTTAATGTTATGAGTGTGCTTATAATTTAAAAGTGTAGTATCCTACCCAGTGTACGTTACTTTTTGTAATGTAAATGCGAACGACAACAACTTTCTTATAAATATGATATTATTATGTTGTAAATACGACAAGTAATAAAATTTACAATATTCTCGTTTCTAGTAACAAAACAGGATTTGAGCAACACGTACGTCTTTACATTAGGGACGTAAGGCACAACATCGTATGGTACAAATTCGAAAAAACATTTTTCCCGAACGAGGGGCAGGGACACTGGCTTGATTTCATAATTATTTTTTTCCAAACGAAAGTGATAAACAACCGTACACAGCACAATTCACGACCATTATAAATAGTAACGAACAATGATGTTATATATTTCGTAATGAATAAATGAAAACTATATTCAAATATCAAAGCCGTGTTATCGCAAAAACGGCTCGCCGACAGCTTTGTTGCCGTTCGGTCAATGTGACCGTCTATGTGCGGGGTGTGGTGCGGTGTCTAAAGCTAGTTCTCATTATTTTTTTATTTAGTTCAGTTGATATAAACAAAAATAATCATTGGTATATGTAAAGTTTCTCTTGAATACAACGGTTTTCTTGTAAAATCCAGGTAAGTTCGTGTTTTCTTCTATCGTGAATATTTTTAGGTATCGTGTTTTCACACCATATAGAAATCAGTGTATATTCTCAATTTCACTATTTATTTTTTCCAATGTGATTGATTTTACACTGTGGAATCAACTAAAGGTAATATAGACTCTTAAGTACTTTTATCAAAATCTCATTCATGCTAAAAATAATGAAAATATTACATTGTTTCATAGTAAAATATAAAATTTTGCTGCTGACTGTGCCTGAATTTGGTCTTTATATAGTTACTCAAAGCAATAAGTGAAAATTTCATGTTTTCTATGTTGCCTTCGGTTTCGTGCTGCAAACTTTTGTGAAGTAGAAGTTGAGCATTCGTGTCATTTTCATGATTCGTCTCCTGTAGGAGACGAATCTTTTTCTTCCTCCGTTAAACAAATCGACATTTCTAAGTCACTTAAGTCGTTACGTTTGTTCTCCATATCGTTGCTACCAGGAGTACAGAAGCAATCAACAGGTTGCGGTAGGCTACGTAGGTAACCCCCTCGAAGGTGTTCCCGCCTTGTCGTGGCGGGGGGGCTCTAGTAGCCGTGGTCGATTTCATCCCACAGTGAAGCCCACGGGGCCGGCCGATTGTGGTAGGCTGGCCCGAGAAGGTGGGCGTTCCGCGCGGGGCTCGTTTGGTCAGCGGAACCGCGCGGATGCGCGAGGAGGAGGGTCGCGGGGGGAGAGACGTGTCGGTGTGTCGTTGCCGCTCGTCCTGTCCTCCGCGACCCTGGCGGGGCTGCACCGCTTTCGACGATGCAGTGGCGGCGGGGCCGCGGGGGAAGAGACGTGTCGGTGTGTCGTTGCCGCTCGTCCTATCCTCCGCGGCCGAACGTGGGCGGTTGGCCCGTGGTGGGCGCTCCAAGGGACTCTCTTCGGAGAGTCCGCGCGGAAGCGCGTTAGGTGTTGCGGCGGAGCCTGCCATCAGATCCGCCGCGGGGGCTGGGGAGCAGCCACTGAACTTCACAGTTGAGTGGATGCTGTCCTGGCCCCCCATGGCTCCTGGGTAGCGGACTCGGGGGAGTTCGTTGCCCAGCATAAAGGGGCCCGGGATGGAAGGCTCGTCTGGTGTTCGGCGAGCCTCACATTCGGAGTCACAGCGGAGAGGAGGAACACTCCTTGGGTTTAGTGCGGTCGGGCTGCTCCCCTTCAGGGTTCAGCCCAGTCCCACATAACCCCGGCTCTGCCCCCGCGGGGCCGGGGTATCTGTAAGCAGATTCCCCCGGATTAAAAAAAAATAAAAAAAAATAGGATACGTAGGTAAGTGTCAACACTCTCGCACACGCAATTGGTAGAACGATCACAGCCCGTCACAACACGTCCCAATACGTCACTTTCGGGGGAGGAGTCGGTAGTGTAGAGGTTAGTTATAGGCGTGTCACAGTAGTGTACGTCCCCGTACCAGGAGTCGACTTACTTGCGGACGCGCAGGTTTGCAGAAACTCCTTGACTCGTATGAACTCCTAATATACGCTTCTAATTTAATTATTGAAATTTTAATTTTATTTTGAAATATTATGGTAACAGAGCTGAATACGTCTACACCTTGCGGCGGTCCGGGGGAAGAGTTCTTTTATAGATCTGTAAAAATGTAAGTAATGTAAGTAATGTGAGTAAAGTAAGTAATGTAAGTAATGTAAGCAATGTAAGTAATGTAAGTAATGTAAGTAATGTAAGTAATGTAAGTAATGTAAGTAATGTAAGTAATGTAAGTAATGTAAGTAATGCATGTAATGTAAGTAATGTAAGTTATGTAAGTTATTGCTACAAATATAATATTAATTTATAACAAACAGCCACCAAATATGACCTAATGTTTATTCGGAAATTCAGGTTTTTAGATTTACAGAAGCCAGCAAAACAAATAGCACCATTAGAATGAAACTGACCCCTTACGATGACAAGAAGAAGTAACATTTTGTATACAAATATTTTACGTGGTCTTTTATTGCATGTTTACTTTAGAGGATAAAGTCTTGATTTTTTCAATTTGTTTGTTGCGGTTAACCACATATTCCAATTCATAACTATGTCATTCGATTTATGTCAATGGCGAATGCACGAATAACGCTGTAAAGCCCAGATATAATTAATATTAAGCTTCTAAGAGGCCATAGTTTCCAACTTTCCGTTAATATTAGTAACACAAAATGGATTGATTTAATCAATTACGTTGTTAATGATTTAATTTGAAATCTCCAATGGAGCTTTTTGGAAAACATTGTGATGAAACCTAAACATTGAAGATGGTTCACAACTCTAAAACGTATTTTAGATAAAGATATATAGAAAGACGACATGACTCTAGATTCCGCACAAATTTGATTCAAAGTGTCCATAGCATTTAAGTTTATTTGAAAAGAGTAATTCAGGGAAGTCAGCACAGTGAACGAGCAGTAGCTTAAAAAATGAAGTTTTCAAGAGTAAAATTATTTTACCTATGGAATAAATGATCTTTGACTTTGACTAAGCCAAGGAACAAATTAGCGGACTTTACGAATTTTTCTATGTGCTTGTTGCTGATTTTTGTTTTTGGTTTTTAACGACTTTTTTTGCTTTAGTGCCATCTGCGAGAAGTCTATTTCTTGAATCAGCCTTTACAGCTACCAGCAGCTGACTAGAAATATCGCTTCAATATTGTAATTTTTAAGTTTATTGAATGTCATGATTTTGGACCACCATGATATTCAATTATTTGTGTGAAATTACTGCACTATTTTAGGTTTCTCACAGATGGCGCTACGGCAAAAAAGTGGTTAAAAACAAAAAAGCAAAGATCTGCAAGAAGCACAAAGAACATTAATAGAATTAATAACAAAGTAGTGGAGCAATTTCACAAAAATATTTGAATGTCATGGTGGTCCAACATCGTGACATTTAAAGTAGTAGAGTGTTATAATATTTCACATAATATTATATTATATATTATATATATATAATATAATATTATGTGATTATATATACCATGATATTATATATACCATTTGTGTCGTGTCCATCTTATTATTTTTATGACTTCACCGTTATGTGGCTTTATTTGCTCCATGGGTACATACACTTTTGCTTCTACTATTATGTCTGACTTTGACTTTGATCTGATGCGCTGCAGCACTATGGCAACCACAACAACATTCTAAACGCGTTGTTGTCTTGATGACTTAAGTTTTATTGTTGTCAACAGCGAACTCGTATTTCATAATAATTACATATAATTTAGACGATACGGCGTCCGGTTTCCCCCCAAACGTTTGACTACTAAACCGTTATCTACACACGAGGACATATTTAAACGAATGTTAAAAAGGTTGCACATATGATAACAATGTTTTTATTGTTATCATATATTCAACATTATAATTAACAATATTATATTTTATCAACCGTGACCATGGGACCTCTAAAGGGCCCGAAACGTTCGGTTAGTTTGAAAAACAAATATACGCGATTTAAATCCGGAAAAATAGTTTCATTTTCTATATATTTTGTTAATTAGAAAAAATAATTAGGTACTGCAATTTTGACCGAACGTTAACGTTGAACGTTAGCACAATTCAAAATTTTTTTAGCGCGCCTCTAAGGATGTCCATGAGTGTAGATAACGGTTTGATAGTATAGCGTTAGGGGAAAACCGGATAACGTGTTCGCCAAATGTGTCAAAAACTGCCACGCAGAAGACCCGGCTTCGATTCCCAGGCCGGGAGAAATATTTGTATGCCCTACATTTAATTCTCTCCTAAGTTTGCGTGTATTTTGTGTTTGTCTATGAGTGTGTCCATGGCACCCGCGACACAGGGTTTCCCTAGTGCGGGATTATGAGTGATGTGGGAAGTGGGATATTTTTTGTAAAATATGAGTTCGGTCTTAACTCACAATAAGACTGGAAACAAGATGAGATGGGCGAAGCAACCGATATAAATCGTGCAAACATAGGAAACGCTTATTTTCTAAATAAGTTCTCGTTTAAGTGTTCTAGGTGGTGGAGTGAATTCCTTTGCTTTGGTACATTAGACGTACGCTAAAAAATGAAATTATGACGACATTGTTCATATGATCCACTGGCCACATATACCAGAACGTTTAATTTGAAAAAAGAATGACTTCGATCATGTTTTGGTTTCGATTATACGTTCTGGTACAACATTCATAAGAAGCACTAGCCACATATATTAGAACGTTTAATTTGGAAAAATAATCTAAGTCGTGTTTTAATTTCCGTTATTTAAACATTCGGTATATATAGCCAGTGGTTCATACGAACGTTGTTATCATTTCAACCATTTTTGGCGTTCCACAATATGTTAAATTGTTCATGAGTATATTTTTAGTGACTTACGTGTTCACACTTCCTATGTAGGCCGTGTGATTACACGATTGATGAAGTATGATGACATAACAAGTTTCTGATTTGATATTAATTACTATGTTATAATTCAACATTGCCTAAGAGATGAACGCATTTTTAAACAATTTTACTCAGAGCTAAGTAGGTCGTTATATCGCAAACCGATTTTCAGAAAAATTTCGGTTTTTTAATTTCAAATCAAAAGGATTATCGCACTACAGTTTCCGGAATTGGAAAATATAATATGTTAAATAACTCTTGAATTGAATGTACAAAAAAGCCTTGTAGATGTTGTAATTATGTAGACAATTGTAATGGTAAGTTGCATTCTACTTTAATAGTGACATCTGGCGGAAACTTCATGTATCCTTTTATTGAATTGATGTTTAAAATGTCATATTATTATTGGATAGTTTATGGTGGTGCTACTACGTAATACTCATAGATGGCGTTGTACTGATTTGTTCAATCGCCTACTATTATGATACCAGCTCTACGTCTGACTCACCCTTCTCACTGAGTAACACAAAATTCGTCATTTTTTTATTATTTATTTTATTTATGATAACTTGTTACATTATTAATTCATAATCTTAAACTTAACAGTATTTTATAAACTAAAGTAAGTTTTTCTAAATACCGACGATTAATCGCTAAGCGGTTTTAACAATAACAAAAAGAAAAATGATGAATGTATGTTGTGTTTGTGTGAGTGAATGGTATGATGTCACGTGCGATCATGATATACTAATCCTATGCGTGCGACCTGCGTAATGATAGTGTCGTTGCAATGTGACTTGTGTAATGTCTTAGTGTGCGTTAGTTGTCAGGTAAGTTTGTGGAATCGAAAGATGTGTGATAAAGCGTGTTTTATTTTAAGTTTGGACTTTCTGTAGTGTCATTGAATTTTTTTTTTTCTTATTTAAGAAGTGTTCCTTTAATTTGTACTTAATGTTTCTTTCATTAATTTCCTCCTTTAGTTGTTTAGGCAACTCATTAATTAGGGAAGGTACTTTGACATTCAGCTTATTTTTGCCGTAGAGATTGGTATAAGTATATAAATTTAATTGTATTAACTTCGGATTGGTAGCTTCCGTTTCTTACCAGACTTAGAAAAAAACATAATGATACGTGTAGTAGGTACATTAGATTTAGGCTCAATTTATATTGCGGCAACGGAATGGAAGTGAAGTTTGTAACGATATTGTACATAGCGTAATAAGCTTTATGGTCAATTGAGTTACGTACAAACTAGATACGAGTTATAAATCATCAGTCATTCGTGAGAATTCCGCAGCTGCCATCATAGGCGACGCCTGGCGGTGCCGCGAGAAGTGGCGCGAAGACAGGCGCAGTGTGACTTAATATTGACGAAATACTATAGCCTCAAGGCGCAGTTGCGCGTACCTATGCTCGAGCATCCAAATAACACGGCATATATTGATCTAGTAGGTTAATGGCAGTATGAGACTCAGACGGTATCTAGAGGGGAGTCTCTTTCTCTGTGTCTTTAAGGAGATGGAGAGATCACGCAGTGGAACTCCATATATACATATTTTTAATAATATCAAGTGACGGGACGAACAAGTCTTGATCCTGATGGTAAGCTACACGCTTGTCCATAACAGTTGCAATGTCACTCAGAGCATTAAATCGCAAAGATCTGAGTGGCGCTGCCACTGCGGCCGTCACCATGATACATAAGTTGACAAGTCTCATGTGCCTGTGATTTCGCCAACATCTTAACCCTTGAAAACCGAAACGCAGTCATGCTTACATTACTGATTGGCGGTAGGCACAGGGAATGTGGCAGTAAATCCCAGGACGAACTCTTTTACAAAAATCTGTATTGCTACTAAAGTATGTAATTAATATATTTTATCTACACACATATCATAAACTCTCTATAATGTGGTCAAAAACCGCAAATTACGACCAGCATAAAGGTAAACTGTTTTGTTAGAACAAATTTCTTATCTGTTAAAATGTTATTGTGGCTTCATTAATAACATCGAATTCGATGTTATTATTACATTCAAATTTCGAACATCTCTGAAAAACAAAACAATTTGATTGGACCTCAATTCTAATATCAGTCGAGATGAAGTTTTATTCGAATTGAAATGTCAATAGGAAACAATTTTGACAATTTCACACGTTACTTGATATCGAACGGTATGATAGTTGGGGCCGATTCTAGATTGTCTATGAATTAAAAATAAAAACTACAGTTGTGTGACATGCGTGAGAAAAGTTTTTATTTGCCGCCATTTCGCCAGTCGTAACATGCGGTTCCTGAACACATCACAGAGAGCTTATAATATGTGTGTAGATAAAGCAGTGTATGTAATTGTACATAATTGGGCATTGAACACTTGTGAGATGTTTTTATGTAACTCGCCTATCGGCTCGTTTCATAAACCCTATAACCCACATAAACTACTATAATTGATTTTTTTTATAACGCAAACATAGCCCCGATTAGAGCAGACATGCAGTGGCGGATTAACAGACTTGGCCGCCCTAGGCCCCACGCCATGTAGTCAGTACCAGCATCTATTCAGTAGTTTTGAGTTTATCGCGATCAGACAGAGAGACAGACGTGGTGATGTAGTGATTATGCATTACATTATAATAAAAAATATATATAACATATCTACATTTTATACATAATATGTATCAAAGTGATTCAGGAAGATTATTGTTATATTTAGGTCCTTTGCCTTATTTCTTGTAATCATCAGTGAATTTTTTGTCACGATTTGTCGCCTCTAAAATCTGACCGCGCTAGGCCCGGGCCTATTGGGCCTTAGGATAAATCCGCCTCAGGAGACCTGTACTCTGTACAATAACAATACTTATTATAAGTCCCACAGAAAAACCTTTTTATTATGCGGAGTAGTTGGCAAAAGATAACTTACTAACTATAAAAAAAACCTATCTCAAAAGTTCGTGGATTTACATCTACTTCCCAAGTTGTGTCGAAATCGGTTACAGAAAGAGCGCGACCGAAAATTAAAAGGGACCAATACTGAGGTACCCTCTATCCAACAAAAAAAGAATCGTCAAAATCAGTTCACAAAATGCGGAGTCATCGCGTAACTTCTTTTCTTCTTAGTCGTTATCTTCATTGCTGAAGGCCGTATCCCCGAATGGTTTTCGAGACTTTATGGACGATTTTCTTCCATTTGGTTCTGTCTTCGGCCTTTCTCAGGGCAGTTGTTATAGGGAGGCCAGTGAGGACGGTACATGGTCACTCCATTGGCTAGGTGATCGACCGCGGAGTCTCTTTCATCGCGTAACATACATACAAAACAAATACAGTCGAATTGAGAACCTCCTCCTTTTTCAAGTCGGTTAAAAGAGAAGTGACTATAAAATATCATATGTAAAATGTCTGTTTGAGAAAACTTGGTACACCATAATGTCTTCTCAGTCTATCAGTCCCGTGACCAATTCTAATTACCTACCCAAGGCGCCGCGCAAACGTGTCTCTTGTGTTGGATGGATACAAGTAATCGGCAACTAACGACTACAAGCAAATATTCTATTTTCATACAATTGATATGAAATCCATAGGCGCCAGTTACCGCTGTTTGTATGAAAATAGAATACTCGCTTCAATACTCTAGCCAAATTCGATGTAGAATGTTCAATAACAAACCGTTGCTAGGCAACCAGTAATGGCAGGTGTAAAGAACATTTTTTCCAATACTAATTAATTATTTAGCCAACGAGCCTGCCCCAACATTTTGGGGCTCGTGCCCAACGTATGTAATGTAGAATGTATGTAAGAATGTATGTTGATGGGAATTGTATGTTTCCCTTAGTACACCGTTCGGTTGAGGTAGGTTGATGCAAAATATGTAAGGCACCGTACTGTCCGAAGGTCTTTATTGTATTAAAAATATACGTAATTGTACATAAAATGTAAGCGCGACAATGCGCGCGATCAGCAACATATTTAGGTTAAGTTACGACATATCTAATGTACTGCTCGTACAGAGCCTGCTCGTCTAATTGGAATTTAAATAAGTAAGAAAGTAATCGGGTTATGTGCGAGGTAATACTTACATAACCACCAATTATCACAAAGTTTGCATGGTTCTTATTGATACGTATGATGTATGAATAAAATAATTAAGTTTTTGCCACCTATATATTAGTACTTACTGTTAGATAGTAGGTACTTAATGGTAGATGAAACGAAAATATTCTGTAATTTATTGTGATAAAGATAATATCTCTAACTATGGGATAACACACGGAATCACATTGCGTCGGTAATTAAATATTAAATATGTAATTTTGCAATATTCGTCCGTTATAGCAAAGGTTAAGTTAAACTTGTCGATTTGAAGTGAAACTATTGACGACACCCATCAATTGTTTCGAATTCGGGCTGGCCAATCGGAGCGCAGTTGTCACCGTAATGATTTGGCAGAGTAATTTTCAAACAAATTAAATGACATTTCGTCTCTATTTCTGGTTATATACTCGATGGCCAATGGTTATGTGCTAAATTTGATTAGAAATTTATCATGAGCTTTATAGTTTTGAAATAAGCACACATTTGCAAAGGAATATAATGATGTGTGTGAAGTTCCCAATCAGCATTGGACCCGCATGGGAACTGTAGCCTAAGCCCTTTCATTGAAAAGGGGAGGCATGTGGGCATGTGTCCAGCAGTGGGACTATATATAAACAAACGATTATTATTTATCTATTATTGTCAGTAACGTTATGTAAACAATTTATATATACATACCATCACGCTTACGCTTCTGCCGCCTTTTCTCGCAAAAAAATAGTGTTTTGCAATACCGGTTTGAATTTGTTGTTTCGGACCAGTATAAAAAAACAAGCAAAAAACTTGTTTTTTTTTAAGCACCTGTACAGTCCGGAAGAAAAGTATTTTTGATTATATTAAAGAAACGAATTACGTGAACGAGCCGATGACTTTTAAGCAGTTATATAACCTGCCCTTGATGATATAAAGTCGCATGTGATCATACGTCACAAGTGCTATTATCATTATGAAAGTCTCAAATATAACACTAACTATATGAGAGAAATTAATTGCTTATACGAGAAAGAACAATAGCGAACT
>NW_020653391.1:50923-71273 GCF_003589595.1 Hyposmocoma kahamanoa
AAATAGATAATTATAATTGTATATGTAATTGAGATAATTTTGAGCTGTATCTAGTGCTATCTAAAAGGGACATTTGACAACTTGTCACATCAGTTCACATATCTGAGACACATAATATAACAAAGTTCCTAAAGGCATTAAATACCTGTGCCTGAAATTTCATACCTTCTAACATGTATTTACATATAAGAAATATTGTGTACAATTAAAGATAAACGTACCTGTGACACTAGAACTCTATTATGTCCCCAATCAAACTCCAAATTCTTTCACAATTCTTTTACTGTAAGTGCAGCTCGTATGTGGAACATTCGTGACAGTTATTGTATGTATTTATGTATATAAAATTCATGTATGTATGTATGTCTGTCGTATGTATATCATCATCATTTATATTTTATTCACATTTAAATTTTAATTTAGTTGTACAATAATTAGTCCGGCAGACTTCATTTTTGCACCACGGCTAGAGTTGGCTGGAAGAGATCTCTTATAGAGATAAGCTCACCTTTGTATATGTCCATTGTAACGTGGGTTTTATGTGTCTTTTCTTTGTACAATAAAGAATATTTATATTATATTATATACATATTTTATAAACTTGATAAGTTTATAATATATATATATATAAACTTATCGTCGTTATTACACTTCATAAGAACGCTTAAAGATAACATGGTTTTCAGTTTATTTTTATCATTAAGAACAATTATGCGACCTAAATATAAAGGTTACATAAATTTGTAGGTAGAAGTATTACATACTTAAAAGGGAGTCATTTATAGTGGTTCGAAACTCTTTTTTTTTATTTGACAATATTTTTGTTTTTTTTTTATTTAACCACTATAGGTAATAACCACTACTATTAGTAGCTATAGCTACCAGTAACTGTCAAAACATTCACTGTCAGTCAAACGCCTCTGGTAACTATAGTTACCAGTAAATTACAGTACCCGATTGGTGAACTGTTTTACAAATAACTTTGGTGTTACCACATGTATTAACACCAAATTTTCACTAGTATTTCACTGTTAAATACTCGATATCCTAGTATAAAGAAACAAATATTCATGATGCGTCCCTATAACAGCAAAAAGGTAAAATGAAAACTTTAGCGGGATTGTTGACGTTTAGTGTTTGATGAAGGCTTTAATTTTGATAGATGACATTATTAATTACTTTCTGTAATTATTACCAATAAAAATGATCGTCAGGATATGCTTTTTCAGATGGTGTTAAAACTTTAACATTTGATATCTTATTGGAATCACAATCTTATTGGAAAAAAGGTCATCAAAGTGGAGGTCATCGCACTTTGTGATTGGTTTTTTGAAAAAAGTTATTCATTATTAAAATACTTTTTGGAGTAAAATATCACATAAACACATAGCTTTATTCGATAGAGGTTGTATTAAAACCTTTTTAAATCGTTATATTGTGAGTTGTGATAGGATTCGTCAATTTTCTTCCTCGCGAGTTCTTTTACACCATTTTCGCAAATTGTCGCGATTTTCGTCGCTACTCGCGATTGTTATTAATTTATTTTAAAAGTAGTTACATTTATATTCATATGATTCTAGTGTTAATCGATAGGTATTTAAATGCTTGTCGTCTTTATATATGTTTTGTTTCTTAATACAGTGAATATACATTGTAGTTAGAAGTTAAAGCGTAAAATGCTACGAAAATTTCTCAGAAGTGTTCAGTGTACTCAAAAATTAACAAATAAAGTTGTCGTATTACAATCATAATTGTAGTCTAAACAAAAGCTACTTAAGTGCTCGTATCGCCTATATTATTCTTTTTACGGTAACTTTGTTAGGTTCTTGAGTTTCAAGTGTTTATATTATACGTGTCTTATCGCCACCCGTAATGTAAACAATAAAAAAAGGTACCAACTGATTAGAAAAGTGACAGGTATCAAAAACGCGCGTCGACGATCAAGTAGTAGATCATTTAATGACTAATATTTTAGCCGCACGCTATTTTTTACCGATTTCAAAAAAGGAGGAGGTTCACAATTCGACTGTATGTTCTTTTTTCTTTTTCTTTTTTTTGTATGTATGTTACGCGATAACTCCGGTATTTGTGAACCGATTTTCATGATTCTTTTTTTGTTGGAAAGGGGGTACTTCATTTTGAAGAAAATCATCCACCTCGAAGGGTGGCTGTTCACGCATGAAGATTCACTTTTAAAAATAGCGCCTAACTTTAATTTAGGAGCAATTACTTTAATGGTTGATTTTGCTATTTCTTCCATTCAAGGCGTTTTTCTCTCAATATACTTTGAGTAGTGTCGTGGTGAGAACCTACTTCTATTATCTCCAGCGTCAAGTCCTGTATAGTGGCGAACTAGGGGATATTTCAATAAAACTTAGCAAACAGACGTAATTCCACGTACTTTTGAGGTCGCGATCGCGAAGTACACTTCAAAATTCACATACATGATCTTGTTTATTTGTCAATTGAAATCAAACAAACACTAAATGTCCAATGTCTTATCTTAAAACAACGTCGTAAATGTCGTCCATGTTGATTCAGCCATTGTAGAGATTAGACATAGATTCCTTAAATCTGATTAAAGAACAATGAATAAAATCGTATTTAAAAGAGACGCTAATGATTAATTAGTATGTAACCGAATTGATATCTACAACTGTCAGTTTCTTGTTTCTTAACGTTGAGCGACATCTAACCACCAAAAAAAGAACTTCAGTGCCTACGTAAGTATATGGTCCACATAGTATAGCATAATAACAAATCTACAGATTCGACCGATTTGTAATAAGCTAATAAGGGATTAACCACGTCATTACAATAAATAAAGTAGATAATTTTATCTCCAAAATGCCACGCGAGAAAAAGGTAAACTTGACAAAAAACTTTCCGAAATCAAGGATAGATGGCAAGCTTCAAAAATAATTTGCGTCCGAGTTACCAGTGCAATAGTCCCTGGTATGTATTATTTAATTCAGTTTTTTGTTTTTTTTTATAGCTTAACTTCATGCCTGTTGACCATACCAGTATAAAAAATCACTTTCCCTGAACTTTCGTCATATAAAAACCCACGGCACCATTCAGCTTCTATTAACTCTATTTAAGGATTCTGTAGTTTATTCTGATATAATAATACACCGAATATATTTTATTCAGTTACGGAAGAAACTCCAAAACTTCAAACTGGAATATCTCCAATTCCAGACTTCTCAGAATAGTAAACCTGAAACAAAATTTGTTCAGGAATTTCAACTCTATATTTTCACATATTTTTCATAAACAGACGCATACAAATTATGTCAACAACTAATTATATAGGAGTTTGCCATTGTTATTTGGGTCTTATATTGTGTATAGTATAATTTGCCAATAAGACGAGTAGAACTCCTTGTGAAAGTGTTCGTCCAGGGAAGTACTACCACCTTACCTATTTCTGCCACCAAGCTGTAATGTGAGCATTACTGTGAAGACACGTAGTACATTATTGCAGAGTCCGGGAAGTAAGGGATTGCTGGACGAGTATGAGTTACAAGGACGACCGCCAGCGAGGACTTGTAACTCATACAAGTTCAAGACAAAAGAGACAAGCAATCCCCCTGCCTATCGAGGCATGTATAAATTTTTTCTCAAACAAATTAAGGAAATAACAAAAGACTAAAGAGAGGAAGATGTATAATAGAAAAAGTACAAAATATTAATTAATATTAAAAATAATAGAAGTGATGACAATAGCTAAAACATGTGTTTTGTCTACGAGCTACAATTTACAGATCACAGTAGCTTGAAAATGCTTTTTATTTCTAATTGCATTTTTTTTTATTACGATACAGTTTTACGCTTAAGTCTACTCTTAATTATAAAGATTCTATCACTCTATATAATGTACTAATGTGCATATACAGGGTTATTTTTCTTTATGTTTTAATAATTTTACCGTAATTGTACTTTTGACTATTTGTAATAATTTCTATGTTTTTAGTTTATCTAGTTTTAAATGAAATATAGTATACTGTAATACAACTTTGGATATATTTAGAATGTACTTAAAAATTTACATTGCTGTGCCCTTAGAGGGTTCATGTTTGATACTGTATGTACTAATTTAAGACCTATATTTAACAACATGTTTGTAATAAAACATCTGATTTTGAATATTTGTTAAAAAAACAGACTCACAGGACTGTATTACTACGTAAGAGTAGTTACACACGGCGAATTTTAGCAGTGATGCAAACGCGATGCAAATGCGATACAAACGCGATGCAAACGCGATACACGTTTTTAATTAATTCTTTTTTGTTTCGTTTCACTTAATTTTTTTTTTATATATGTGCTAAATGATTATCACTAATTACAGGGATCTTACCACGGTATGAATTCTTTTTATTTTCCCGAAACCAACACTCATTTGGTATGAGAAGCCATCGAGATCACAAAGTACCAAACTTTAACCGTGAAGATAGATTTAAAATCCAGTGCTTAGTGCTTATAATACCAATACAACATAACAGTCCAGTTACCACGCTGGATTACCATGCAGAGGTCTAGGGTTCGATTCCCAGGCCGGGAGAAATATTTGTTTGTATGGCGTACATTTATTTCTCTCATGAGTTTGGGTATAATTTGTGGTTGTCTATATGTGTGTCCATGGCACCCACGATACAGGGTTTCCCTAGTGCGGGACTATGAGTGTGTGCGTTATCATTATTATTATTATTATTAATAATAATAATAATAATTAAAACAAAAATACTTCGACTTCAGTTTCGCGTGTCGGTACTGGCCAGTTAACCCGTAACCATGGACCGTGTAACCGTTCCAAAATATCGGGTAAATAAAATGAACTCATACCGTGGTAAGAAATAAAGAACTCATACCATAAGAACCCCGTAATTAGTTATCATTATTTAGTGACTAACCAAGGATACCTTTCAATTTATGTGCATAAGGCTGCCTACTCTAGATATGTTAATAAGTATTTGAGCAATAGGCATTGACTTACAATTATATGGACGTCGGGTCCGCGCTAAAAAGTGTCCGAACTTATAGGGCGTTAAAATCGAATACAGAGCGTCATTCACGCTTTAGTCTTCGTTTGTTCGACTGACAGCGATGCAAGCAAAATTAGACAGTACTGCGATGACATTACAATTTAAATTCAACGTTTTAGCTTTTTCATATTCCTTTACAAGTCACTACGCTTAAATAGGTTGACTTGGGACATTTTTTTCGTGGTTTTTGTATTAGACCCGTCGTCCATTTATTTGTAAGTCAATGGCAATAGGCATATAGTTATAATGAGTAAATAGCACACAACATCATTAAGTACGAATCCGAAAAAAATATTACGTTTTACGTAATTAAAATAACATTCGTAATTCTGCTTTACAGCGGACACCATAATGCATTCTTTAATTATATTAAACTTGTTCCATTAAGTGCCTTATTGACTAAATGATAAATTACTTACACTGCATCCACTTTGTTCATAGTTTTCTTTGCACTATATGTCCACTCGCACTAAATTTAAATATATCTTAAACTTATGTTTAAATTGGTAACATACTTTTATCACAATGTATTTAGAGTGTCCTTTGAGTTTTTTAAGTTTAGTGCAAGTGTATGTAAGTCTGCTAAGAACTGGACGCCATTTTGTAATAAGTATATCAAGGCTATCTAAGATCTATATCGTGGTTAACTAACCACGATATAGATCTTAGATGAGATCTAGTTAGAGATGCCTCTAGGCAACTGCAGCTGAGATCTCCCCAATATGTCAATAAAAACAATGCCTACTTTCCACAACCTCGTTCAGTAGTAACTCCTGGCAGTTGAGAGCATCACACGTTCACAGTCGATAACTCCATCTGGAGTTGCAATATATATAGTGCAATCACGCGTAACTAACATTTGATTAGGAGTATTTCGGTAATTGAGTTGCCAAATCAAATTCGCGGAAATGTCGTGGCAACCAAATTAGCATGATTTATGGGAATCTATTGTTATCAGTCCGAAGACAACATAAATTAATGCTTACTGTGCAAAAATGAGAGTTGTAACCATTGAAATAACAAAGTAATAACGTTGAATCCCTCTCCAGTAAAAATTTGGTTTGTGCAGATACGCGCCTTTTCCAAATGCTACGTACGCGGATTTGTACTATCCCCAACGAATTAAGTCCACGCATACAATGTCAAATAATTTGGTTGGACTTGTAGATCGAAGCCCTAATTTTTTTAAACTTGTTTATGACGGCAGTATTTTAGAAAAATGTACTTTTTCAAAAAAAAAAATATATATATCCAATATCATATAATATAATGTGAAAGTAAAAGACAAAACCAACACTATTTCACACAAATTCCGGTGGATTTACCGGTGGGTTGATTTCGGCCTTTATATTGGGGACTATGAACGTGTTCAACCTCAGAGTCATGATGGCTTCCCAGGGCCCGTGGTTTCACGGACCGCGTCACGCGAGTTCGCGGCAACGCGCCGTGGGTAGAGTGCCAGCGCGAGCTCCTATGTACGAGTATGAGCCCGTGGCGTGAGATCGCTCATACAAATCGGCGCGACGCGGTCCGTAATATCACAGGTCGTGGCCAGCCGCAACTATATATAGAATCAAAAACACTGCACTGCACCAGCAACTTTTAAATTCTTATTTTTAACAGGAACTTAAGCTTTTATCGAAAAGCCGCAATTGTCGAAAATTATATTAATGAAAGGCAGTAGTACAAACACAACTCGCGAAATCAAACTGTGTGTCGCCAACCGTATGTCCTGCGAAATTCAAATATTGGCGCGAAATTAAAGTGAGCGGTGTAAAATGAGCATTTTAATTACCTGTGTAAAAATCACTGGGCTTTACAGTTGCCTAGAAGTACCGCGGTACCTAATATTTTATATTACTAGTAAAAGCATGGGATAATAACTTAAGAAGACTTCTAATCGCGGCACAAGATGGCATAGTCGAGTATTTAGTACCTATTGGTACACCAGAAGTCGCGACGAGTACCAAATAGCAATGAATAAAAGCTACTCTAATTTCTAGTGATAACAAACAAATCAACTAGATGGCGCTTATTGCACAAATATTTTATGGAGTCTTCTGTTTTGTTTAGGATTAGCACCATCTCCCAAATTAGGAAGCGTTAATTTAAAATTTAGTTTGTAACACACAATGCCATCTATTCATACGCATATTTGTCAAAGTTCAGACAATAATTTTAGCTCATGACCATTACCTATTTGAATAATAATACAAGAAAACGAAACTGACTTGTTATATTAATGTTCACGGCCAACATCGAGTATATAACCAGAAATACAGACGAAATAACTTAAAGGTCCTGACTAAACATTTACGCAATGAATCAATTATTTATTTGCCTGTAGCTTTACAAAATTATTACAAACGCAATTCGTTTATATGGCGTGCGAGCAAAAACTTTAACAAACTTTCTGCCATTTACGATTTTGACTTATTTAACACTAGCTGTGCGTGTGTTAAGAAACATTTAACTAATTCATTTTTATGAATACAGTGAGTTGGCGGGTTTGAGTGGTGATACATTTTTGCAAAGTGTGAAGAGTATGTGTGTGTGTGTGTGTGTGTTATGTTATATTTATATTGTTAATGTTAATGTTATATTGTCTTACTGTTATCAATGCATCAAATATTATTGTATTTTTATCAGTAGGGAACTGTTTTGCTTCAAATTATTTAATTAAGTCTCTATTTTATTGTAATATAAGCTGTTTGTGCCCTCCAAAATATAAATAAATAAATAAATAAATAAATAAATAAATAAATAATTAAATAAATAAATAAATAAGTAAATAAATAAATAAATAAATAAATAATCCATCCCTGGCAATTCATCAGGCAATTGGGCTTTGTATCACTATTAAATACCATCAATTCTCGTTTGCACTGAAATCCCAAATTAGAAAACTGAAATAATACAGCGCCAACAACTGACCTATGTGTACGTCTCCATACATTCCAAAAATACTCTGTATTTATTGTACAAACATAATATCTCTAACAATGGGGGCTGTTCCATTCGGTGCTGTGGGAAAAACAGCAAAACATCTAATTACAAAACAAACGGAATCATATTTCATCGGTAATTAAATATTAAATATGTAATTTTGCTATTTTCTTTCGTCCTTTATAGCAAACCTCAAGTAAAACTGGTCGATTTGAAGTGAAACAATTGACGACACCTGTCAACTGTTCCCAATTCGGGCTGGCCAATCGGAGCGCAGTGGTCACAGTAATAATTTGACAGAATAGTTTTCAAATAAATTAAATGACATTTCGTCTCTAATTCCGGTATACTCGATGACGGCCAATTACATAACTCAAACTACTTCCATTCTATTCTATATACATCAGCGTCATCTAGACATAAGATGGGATTTCGACCATTTTCAGAGTTACAATCTGTAGTATGGAGATTAAGTCTTAAGTTTTGGTCCATGGTAAAAGATGCTAAAAATATTACAAAATCTCGTAGTAAAATATCAAGTCTTTATACTCAGTGTCCTTAAATAGGAGCTCTATAAGGCTGCTCATAGCAATGAGTGTCACTTGCATGGTGTCTGCGTCGAAGTTGGTTTCGTTCACCGCGGAGTTGCAAAGCAAAAATTCAGCTGTTTTGTTACTTCCATTGGTATTCATGTACCATCTGAAAATAAAATAAAAAGAATGTACAGCGTGAAATTTTAATTATTCATTTTATGTTTAATTTATGCTCATAAAAATTCGTAAAATAGCTATCATCGTTTTTTAGTAAGAGGCTTTTTAATTGAGTCGATTTTTTTAGTTGAGACGGATCATCCTTGTGTGTACGGAAATATTCCAGGCCCTTGAAGGAATATTCTAAATTATCGAAAATCCAACAACCGTGACCCAGCTCCTTTTTTGGAAACATTAGGAGAACATTTCCGTACCACGACTTTTTGTTTTTTATTTTAATGCAAATGGAAAGTTACTAGACTATCATAATCTAGAACTGGCTATCTTATTAAATTCAATAACTAGATAAATGAAGCCAATTGAGCCCCAAGCTTATCCTTCCATCGTGTTATAAAACTGAAATTAACACAGCCCCAACCCATAGTGCAAGGCACAGGTTTCCCCAAATATAATAATAGAAAACTCACAGCAAAATTTTTTTCATATAATGGTACCATTTCAAAATCTGTGCGGGAGACCGTCTCGACCGGTGGGGCCAAATCACCATATCGTCGGTACAGTCGTGTGACGTGGACGGCAGCGACTTCGCTCCGCAGGGCGTAAAGTTCGGCGGCTGAAAAGGAACACTACATTGATCAGAGGAACTACTTAATAATGAGAGTCGAGCCGATGAAGTCCCGCCACAAAGTGAATTTTAATTCGTTTGTGGTGGAGTGCCGACCCAACATCTGTCGCCCTACATGAAGGAAAAGTTTTAGTCGAAGGGAGACATATTCCGCGACCGGTTACCTGACACCAGATTGCACCACACGTCGCCAACAAGTACAATTCTTTCAGATTAGTTATTTAGTTTCTGTATTTTTTTATAATATCAAATGACGGGACGAACAAGTCGTGCGCCTTGTGATAAGCTACATGCCTGTTCATAACAGTTGCAGTGGCACTCAGAGCTTTAAATCGCAAAGATTTAACCTGCCAATGCGCCCGTCACCCTGACACGTAAGTTGACTAGTCTCATGTGCCTGTAATTTCACCAGCACCCTTGCCATTTAAAACCGGAACACAGGAATGCCGACATTAATGCTTGGCGGTAGAAATAGGTAAGATAGCAGTACTAACCTGGGCGAACTTTTTCACAAGGAGCTCTACTGCTACATTTGTAATAAATTCTAAAATAAAGCCGGTGCCCTGCCGCTCGACCCAAGCAAAATGAACCGTATTAATACGGGAAAAATTTCAAATCGAGCTGGGGTAGCATCGACTCTTTAGCAGCTGAATAGATCTTTATGGAGCAGCTAGATATATATGAATCCCTTTTAAATTAGCTTTCAAATAAAAAAAATTAATTCAGCCGCTTGGGAGCCTCGGTGTCACAGATAGACAGACACGCAAGTACACAAACATGACCTTCAAAATTGTAACTTTCCTCCTTTGTAATTTAAAATAACAAAACTACATTATGTTTGTTACTGTATACAATAAATCAAACTGTATTTACAACAAAAAATTATATTAAAAAAACAATGTCTACAAACTATCCGGCTCAAAGGACCATATGTGACTGCCAGATCCAAGCAGAATAAGTAGAGGATCTCGACGAACTCGTTAAATCAAAGACGATTTATAGTTTACAAAAGTAGTACCGATAACTTTGACCTACCAACAAAGCCGTTACAAGCAGTGTGGTTTCTTTTGGAAGAACTAATTAAAAGTGAACAGTCTTGTTGACCCATGTTAGTACAAAAAAATCATTAAATGTGGTAGGAATAAGATTTATGTGGTGTCAGTTAATTTGTGCAAAATAGAACCCCCCGGCTTATGTAATATATCGCCGTCGCAAATTTAATATCTCCTATGTATTAAAAGTAACTATGATCGAAAAACGAAAAAAAAGAGAGTATTTTTGTTGATTGTCATTGAAATAAGAAGATATTGACATGAGACTTTGTTCAGTCGGTTACTCTTTGGATATGCTTTTTAAATATTTACAAAACTGCTTGTCGACCGAATGACACATAATAGGTTTTAAATTTGCAACGAGGATATGCGTTTTGTTACTGCTTCGAAGAAAAGGTTACATTAAATTAAATTATAGAAATTCTGTTGCATTCGCAAAAGACCCTGTAAACGTCATTCGACACATTGCAATTGTATTTAAGTTGCATCATGTGATGTATAATTACCTTATCACCGAATTTCCTCAAATAAAGCTTCCGTATCAAAGCAGAAGTGACCACCGGCATTTGTTTATTGATTTGGTACGTTCCAGTCCTTTTGTCCTTGACGAGATGGTATTTCTTTATTGCGACTTCTCTTTTCACTTCCACCATAATTGACTCAAGGTCGTGCGTTATTGACAGCTCTTGAATTTTTTTGCAGAGGGTCGTGATGAACCAGGAACCCGTTCCTTTTCTGTGGAAAATATTTCAATATAAAAGAAGAGAATAGAGTATAAAGCAATGAGCTTCGAGTAAAATTTTAAAAGACTCAACAAACTTCACGCGTCTGTTAGAAGTTACAAAAGTGGATAGGACAGTTTTTTACAATACCAAGTGAGATGAACAAGTCGTGGGCCTGGTGGTAAGCGACACGCCTGTCCATAACAGTTGCAGTGTCACTCAGTGCTTTAAAACGCAAAGATCGGAGGGGCACTGGCACTGCATTAGTCACCCTGAAACATAAGTTGACAAGTCCCATGTGCCTGTAATTTCACCAGCACCCGTACTCTTCAAAACCGGAACGCAGTAATGCTTACAGTACTGCTTGGCGGCCGAAATACATAAGGTGGCAGTAGTTCCCTGGACGAACTCTTCCACAAAGAGCTCTACAGCTGCCAAAAGTTTAAAGAAAGAATAAAAGAAGATCGTAAGATACGACTGAGAGTAGTGCTGTGATACACGAAACAATCTTTGAGGTAGAGAGGAAAAGAGAAGAGAACAGAGTACCGAAAGGATAAAACGCAAAAGTTCCTGCGTAGACGAATGGGTAACCATCCAAGATTGGACCTATACCCAACCCAAAAAATGAACGAAATGCAAAGATTCTGCAAACACTCCAGCTTGTTGAGCAGCCCATCAGGCAAATCTGGATAGCATGCGTCTGCACAGTCTACAACAAGTAGAAGAAGCGACTGTGCTAGACTAATTTTAGTCGGAACAAATAGAAAATTTACCAGACGTCGTAGGGACATATAAGCAGGAAATATCCTCCTACTTACCTAATCGTAGCAGCGCAAGATATATGCATATATATCGAAATCGACGGTATTGATAGCATTGCTGAAGTTCAACAATACAAGGACTGTAAGCTATTGATTATCCATCCCTAATCGAATGTGTCCGAAATATTGAAAATAACTATAATCGTACTATGACGGAACGGACAACGGATTGAAATGAGTTAAGAAGGCGGCCATGACGGGCAAGAAAAATAGTGAATTGGTGATGGACTAACTTTTCAAGGACCTTGGACCAAGAACTTCCTCCCACTCCCGTCTCAAAAATTTCAAATTCAATATTTTCCAAAATTATTTTAGGTCACAGGTCGAGATACAAAATTTGAGCTACATCATGGCCTACACAATTGTTTTTTTTATACTATGTTCTTAATTTGCATATCGGTTGAGGTTACGGCCGAATAATTCCAATCAGAATTATGCAATTTCAGTGGATGCCAAGAAAGCTTCGCTCGCTGCGCTTCGATTAGTGGAAAAAAAATGGAACATTAATTTTAGCAATATATCAACAATCTAACCTATCAACCCTTTAGAGCAAATCCCATTACTAACAGCCACACAGACGATATGGCGAGAAATAGTTAAACCGAGATGTTTTTAACATACCAAAAGCCAATACAAATCAAATTATATTGAAAAACGTATTTTATGTATTCTATTATTAAATACTTGCAACTGGTCTCACCTATGCGAAGGCTTTCCCTCAGAAGAGCTGTGCAGCACTATAGTATCAGCTTCCACTGGCAGATGATAATGTTCTTCTTCGTTTTTGAAGATCCAATCTCTTTCTAGGTCCAAGGATTCTGATTTACGCCATGCTTTTGCTGCTTCCACATCTTCATCACCTCTACATGCCTGAAATTCACAATAATTGATGATTAGAACCATTAACTTATTATAACTTTTCATTGTGAATAAACTTATAAACGGAAAGACCGTTCTCCTGCAGAATAGTTGTCACAGCCACCCACAAATGTATCATTGTCACAGACGAATCAACATCTTAAGCCATCCTGTGCCTATAGTTAATAATAATAATAATAAAACGCACACACTCAACATAGCCCCGCACTAGGGAAACCCTGTGTCGCGGGTGCCATGGACACATACATAGGCAAACACAAATTACACCCAAACTCACGAGAGAAATAAATGTAGGACATATAAATATTTCTCCCGGCCCGGGAATCGAGCCTAGGACCTCTGCGTGGCAGTCCGGCATGGTAACCGTTCGGCCACGGAGGCAGTTAATAAATAGTAAATAGTTCCGTTAGCTGTCTAACTTCCAATCCAGAACAATGCAATGTTGCTTCTCGGTAGAAATGGATAGTATTCACTGTGTAGAACCTTCTAAGATGTGAGACAAACATTTTTAAGATGGGATGCTTAACTGCTATTAAGACCTCGAAGTCTTAAACCGCTTTTTTCTTTAAAAAACTCATTGAAGCTAGTTTCATAGCCACGAGCAGTCAGCGTTACTATACAAGCGAGTAAAACTGACCTGAATAATCATGACGATGGGTTTGGTGACCAGTGTACGTTTCTCCTTATGCTTGAAGTAGTTGAGAATGTCCCGCTCGCAATACGATTCGTCTTTCGCCATGAGAAGGCCATTTTCACCGCCATGGGTCATCACTACTATTACCACACAACCGTAGTTGGTAAAATCCATTGAACTAACTGTAAAGATCAGAATCGTAATAGGTAATAGTAAAAGTTTGACAATTTCCGATACACAACATCTTTAATGACCCGTATGTGCTACAGAAAGTATCTCAAGTTATTCAGTCAACGTCACCTTTATTATTATATATTAACCTATTATATGTGTAACTGATGGGCACAAATGGAAACTCAACCTTAGAGGATTCTAAGGAAGATTAAGACCATGGTCCGCCATGCTTTCCAAGGGTTGAGTGTCGGTTAACATGATTCAGCGTTAGCGATAGATATTGTTGCTAAAGATAAAAATGTTCTTAAGTTTGAAGTCCTAGGTACATGCCGCCATAGGGATTCGAAATGTCTCATTTATATTAAGAGGCAATCTTTCTCCCACTGAAATGTCACAGCTTTTATATTTGTACTCTATTCCTAAACACCTACCACAAAGTTTTAAGAGCGTCTGTGACAAATGTTAAACTTATGCACTAAACCACTTTTTAAGACCTGTGTTTGGTTAACCGGCTTGCATCCCGACTACATTGCAATTGCCAATGTGCAGTACGGATGCAGTTGCTGCAACTGCATCAAAACTACTGACTGTTCTTCAGTACTTCATTGAACTATAAATAAACTGCACATGGTGTGGCAAGCAGATTGGACAAACAGCCTGCAGTTCTAATGCAGTTGTGTTGACTATAAATACAGTGCATATTTACATACACCCAAAAGTGTACTTTCGGCGCTCATTCCTAATACATTATATAGGAGTAATCGATTCAGGTTACAGAATATCAAGGTCAAAAATATTTAAAACAAACCGAAGGCTGATGCTGGCTAGTTGATTTGCAGTTTAAACGTTGTGAAACTTCAGAGAATTTGTTCAATGATTTTTTTTTCAATCAATTAACGGGACGAAATAAGTCGTGCGCCTGGTAAGCGGCACGTCTTCCATAACAGATGCAGGACCACACAGAGCATTGAATAGCATGCCATTCTAAGTGATAACTTGACAAATCTCATATCATCTATCTATAATTTCAGCAGCCTTACCTTTAAAAAATAAGTATGGTGGGAGTACATCCCTGAACAGACTCTTCAACACAAGGTGCTCCATTGCTACTAAATTCCATTGTCCAATAGCAATTTGAACATTGATATCGTCGCGTCGGGGATAGTGCAATTACGCGTAACTAGCATTTGATTATGAGTCTCCATTTCGGTAATTTAATGACCCAACCAAATCCGCGTAAATGTTGTGGTAACCAAATTATTGTGATTTACGAGAATTTATTGTTATCAGTCCGTAGACAACATAAATTAGTGCTAACTGTGCAAAAATGAAAAACGTGGCCATTGAAATAACAAAGTAATAACGTTAAATCCCTCTCATGTGAAATTTGGTTTGGGTGCTGATACGCGCTTTTTACCAGTACTACATACGCGGATTTACACTATTCCCGACGATATCAAAAGTCAATTTTAAGGTAGGTAGAATATAAAGTAGACTAGGCGTATCGAACCAATAATCAGCCTTTATGACAAATTAAAACAACAAAAACCGACTTACATTTCTCCAATTCCTTAAAAATGTTCTTCTTAATAAGATCCATATGTTCTTTTCCTTCAAAACCAAATTTCTCAAGCGTTTCTTTAATAAGCCTTCCGTCTACATGAGTGCCGACTCTAAGTTTATGTTTGTTGACATCATATTGATTGAATATTATCATGGCATTCTTTTCGAAAGTTTCCAGTTTATATGTTGGTTCATCCGCAGCTAGAGCTCTGTTTTTTCTATGATCAACAGTTATTGATGATGAATCACTGTCTTCCATATCTGATGAATCCTCAGAATTGCCTTAAAATTACAGACTTTTTAATTAGTAAACCAAACAATCACACACTACATAAAAATAAGTTCCTATATATACTATAATATAATAATGAGCTTCATTACATTTGGATACTCCTACAGTAAAGTCAAACCTTTAAAGTGACATTTATTTATTTAAAACAAAACGTAACATTTCATATTTGGTCAATTTATCAACTATTAGTAGAACTAGCAACTGCGTCTTCAATTAGTAACCCAGATCGGAAACCATACTGATTTTTAGAAATAATGTTGTTATTTTCAAAATAACAGTCCAAGTGATTACTACTTAAGCGCTCTTTCAAGGATTTTAAATAAACAACTGAGCAATGAAATGGGTCTATAATTATAGAGATAAGTTCTGTCTGATTCTTGTGAACTAGAGTTACTAGACCCTTCTTCAAGGCTTCAGGAAAGGTACCAGATAAAATTGAATGATTGCCAAGATGAAAAATTATAGGAACTATACATATATACAATTTGGGCTCAAGAGTGTCTTTGTAGCGTCAAAGTACATTTATGATAATCTCAGTACAGAGTACTAAACAAACCGACTTAAAAAGTACGTGGAAATACATATAATTACCAAGTTTTATTGAAATCGGTTACCGGAAAGTGCACAAACCTGGATTGATCCCCTAGTTCGCCACTATACGGGACTTGACACAGGAGATAATAAGAATCGGTTCTCACTGCTCAAAGTATATTAAGAGAAAAAAACCCCTTGGATTGGAGAATAGAAAAATCATCCATTACATTAAATGCTCCTTATAATAAAATTTAGACGCTATTTATAAAAATGAATCTTCATGCGTGAAGCCACCCTTAGAGGTGGATGATTTTCTTAAAAATTAAATAGGACCACTATGGAGGTACCCTCTTTCCAACAAAAAAAGAATCATGAAAATCGGTTCACAAATACACAAATACCAGAGTTATCGAGTAACATGCATACAAAAAAAAAACATACAGTCGAATTGAGAGGTTAAAAATGTAATTTATGTTAAGAAGAATAGTAATTTATTTACGAAAAATACGAGACATTAATACGAGAAACAAAAAGAAACTGCCTGTTCTTAACAATTGTCTTCACAAAATCCTAAATTTATTTAAAGGGCAATGTGTATATGTGACGGCGCATTCGCAAAGTAGGTGATTAGTGGCGTCATATATAATCGATGATCCTCATTAAAACGATTCTAGCGCTACCTAGCAACAATAGTAGAACGAACACCAAGCACTTGGGAGGCCATGGTCATCTTGAGCAGCTTGAGAGGCGGTCCTTGGGTCGTGGAAACGTGTGCACGCACCCCCGTTTTTGGTGTAAATTATTTTGAATCTTAATTAATTGAAGCCATCCTTTATTGTTTCCTTCGGTTAGTGATTGTAAAATTAAGAATAATAAGAGAAATAATTAAGATAACCCGTATTTTTTTATATTGATACCATCTACTCGCTCGATAATCCACACCTAGAGAGAAAAAATGGAAAACCACTCTGATAGCGGCACGAACGCCGAACGTTTCTAATATAAGATTCCGGTTCATATTGAAAATTTGCCATTCACGAGGTTTAAAACTATAGTGAAACAAAAACTTTATACTAAAGGTTAATTTTCACAGCTTCTGCGTAGTTGGATGACAAAAATCCGCAGTAGTGACGAGTTTAGCTCTTGCAGGTAGTCTCGATGTTTGAAATATATATTGTAAATGATAATTGTGTACAAATGTTTATTTACAAAGACCAATCACTAGAGTTTCTCGCTCATTCTTCTCAGGGAAATCTGACTTACAAATGTGCAGCAGAGTTTAATCATGTTCACGATTATTTTTCGTCGAGTTTAATGAAGTGTAATATGCTCACCTAATAAATACAGATTATTTGAGTTTGAATCTGTATTGAAGCAAATTACAGGATAGTTTTATAACTAGAATACCTGCCCATACGATGACGCAGTTGCTTCGCATTGACTCAATTACTTTCTCGATCTCTTCTTCACACACGGGAGGAATGACTAGTAGAGGATGCATTATGAAGAATTAGAGGTAGCAGGTGGATCTTAGAGATCAAACTCTTTCCTATGCTAACGAAATATTTATTGACTATCAAGCAAAACTCAGTAGATGAAGATCAATTCCACGACGTGCATTTAATCTCCTATTTTTAATTTTGCAAATGCATTTTAAAGAACCGGCAACACTGTACAAAGGTCATGTCTTACATAATGTTATACTCGTCCTGAGCTACGCTTATAGTGATCACCATATTTACGCGCGTAGGTCAGTTGGGTTTGGCGCGTGCGGCAACTGACCGCCTATCACGCAGGTGCACCCGGTTCGAATCTAACTGTTGCTTGCATAAAATTCTTCAAATATAAATAACGGTTAACTTACAATAGGTAAGTCCAATGAAGATGATTTCGCGACCGTACTTTGCAACCAAAGATACTCTACGGCGAAAGAGACAAGAAAAGGACGTCACTGGGGAGCGAATGCCACAAAAATACCTCAAATCTTCAAACTCCTTCGTCGTGCAAGTAAAATCAATATGGCCACCGAGTTATACAGTAAAAGTCTCAAAATTAAACGGGAGGTCTTGAGTCACAGCTAAAAACTCTCATTAGCACTTAAGTCGAACGACACACGTCAATGAGCAAACACACGTCCGGCCTCAGTGAGAGTCAGCGAGAGAAAGGGTTAATACATATAATAACTACCAGAATGTCCAGAACTATAAATCAGAACCAATATAGAAAAAGTTCATTGTTACCATTTAAATACTCCTTAAAATTAAGTTTGATTAGTGATGTGACAGGAACAGTGAAATCGAAAATCGATATTAAAATACATCGACTGAACTATAACATACTTTAATCAGTGACTAAAATACTCATATAATTAATTAATACGGCCCACGAACAATAGCGAGTAAGCGATGAGACGTGACGCCATTATACGGTAATTTTCGGTTTAGTATCGGTACACGTAACCGAGTACTTATACTTAAATAATAGCATATTGGTACATATTGGATAAAAATTTGCCATAATCTCAGTACAGAGTACTAAAAAAACCGACCTCAAAAGTACGTCGAATTACGTCTATTTGCTAAGTTTCATTGAAATATCCCCTAGTTCGCCACTATACAGCACTTGATACTGGAGATAATAAAAATAGGTTCTCACTACGACACTACTTAAAGTATATCAGGGAAAAACGCCTTGAATTGGAGAAATAGCAAAATCAACTAAATAATTGCTAAAAGTAATTGCTCCTAAATTAAAGTTAGGCGCTATTTATAAAAATGAATCTTCATGCGTGAACAGCCACCCTTTGAGGTGGATGATTTTCTTCAAAATGAAATGTGACCACTATGGAAGTACCCCCTTTCCAACAAAAAAAGAATCATGAAAATCGGTTCACAAATACCGGAGTTATCGCGTAACATACATACAAAAAAAAAAGAACATACAGTCGAATTGAGAACCTCCTCCTTTTTTGAAGTCGGTTAAAAAATCACAAATTGGCTCGAAATAACAAGAGTAAAAATAATAATTCACGTAACACTTTAAAAATTACCGCCGAAACATTTTTCGATTGAACGAGTTGATTGGGGTCTTTATTTTTGATGGGAGACATCACACTATTTTTCGTGATATGGTAAGTGGTAAGTCAGTAATTCCCTAAACGAACTCTTTCATAAGGAGCTCTTTTGTTGCTATAGTTATTTGTTATGCAAGGCTGCAGAGTTGTTATTTGACGTGAGTGCTTGTACTGAAACCTGAGTTCGCTCGTGGTTAAAAAAATAGAATTCTGAGCGTAGCGAGGGTTTCAAGACACGAGACGAAAAACAACTATTCTGCCGAGCGCAACACACAACTTTTCACCTCACTGTAGCGAGGGAACTGGTAGATGAAAGAAAAACATTTGAACTATAACAAATCAGTTTTATTAAACAAAATTAGTTATAGCTGTCAATTTAATCTCAACAATAATAAGAACATAATATGCCGACGGATTTATATTACACAAATTTATTTATTTGTTCATTTTTTTATTCATTCATTTATTCTGTGTATCTGATTAAAGTATGTTACAGTTCAGTCGATATATTTTAATATCGATTCTCGATTTCACTGTTCGTGTCGCACTAATCAAGCTTAATTTTAAAGAGTATTTAAATGGAAAAAGTCCTTGATTCCAAGCTGACACAATTTAAGAAATGAATTTTTCTATATTGTTTTTTATTTATAGTTCTGGGCATTCTGGTAGTTATTATATGTATTAACCCTTTCTCTCGCTGACTCTCACTGAGGCCGGACGTGTGTTTGCTTCGTTCGACTTAAGTGCTGATGAGAGTTTTTAGCTGTGAGCCGAGACCTGTTTAATTTTGAGACTTTTACTGTACAACTCGGCGGCCGTATTGATTTTACTTGCACGTCGAAGGAGTTTGAAGATTTGATGTATTTTTGAAGCATTCCAGACGTCTTTTCTTATGAAGTATACGGTCGCGAAATCATCTTCGTTGGACTTACCTGTTGTACGTTAAACCGTTTGTTATGTTTGAATAATTTTTATGCAAGCAACGGTAAGATTCGCACCGGGTCCACCTGCGAAAGAGTTTGACCTCTAATATCACACTCCACCTGCTATCTCTAATTCTTCACAATACGTTTGAAATAGACCAATATTACTGTATATTATCTAGCCATTCTTCCCGTGTGTGAAGAAGAGATCGAGAAAGTAACAATTATTATTAGGTAGCGTTCTTGTAGGCACGTTTCATTTTAAGCATGATTGAATGTTTACGTACCTGAAGTATTGGTTGTTTTGTAGTACACACATAAAACATAATATCTGATCAAATAATCAATTAAAAG
>NW_020653391.1:136273-156762 GCF_003589595.1 Hyposmocoma kahamanoa
AAAAGTCGTTGAAAAACCAAATACAAAGACACGACAACAAGCACATAGAAAAATTCGTGAGGTGCCATGGTTCGTTCCATGGCTTAGCTGGCAATAGCGTCTGACACGGTTTGCTAGAAGACGTCGCTTCGAATCCGGCCGGATCGAAGAAATTTTTTCTAAGTGTTCCATGTTCGTGTTAATAATTATAGCAATTTAGTCTTGAAATTAAATCTAATATAATATTGAAATTGAAATTGTTCTTTATTGAGTCAATATAACAAAATTAGGTGACATTATTAAACAATAAGGTTGAACTTTGGCGTCCGTACTAATTTTAAATAAAACTTTATGACAGACGCTATGTCTTCTCCGGATTTAGTTACAAACATTATAATGCCAAACATTCCACGCGCCAAAAGCAAAACTATGTGTGGTGCGTGTGCGTGTGTGTGTTTGTGCGTTGTGTGTTGTGTTTGTACTTGAACGAGCCTTACGATATAAGTCTTGAATTCAGTCCATATAAAGTATAAAAATAAGTGTAATTTAAATGTTAAAATGTTTACCATGTTTTATTAATTAAGTCCTCTGTTTCGAAGCTGAGTTTCTGCAAGCAGTCCTTTGATGTTAGTTTAAGTTCTCTTAATGGGAAGGTGTGAATATCTAGAATCTTGTTCATTTTATTATATAATATTAATTACACTACGCCACCGGCGTGCCATCGAAGAGCAGAATACCAATCTGCTAATCCACTGACAAGCTACTTCTTTAAGTAGATTACCAAAGGTACAAAATCCAGCCATTGGCACTGTATTGACGTACACTTGAGATGATTTAAAATTAGCTACCGATTTCTTATACAACACCAACCGATTTCATATCGAAAAAAGGTGGAGGTCCTCCATTCGATAATATTTGTGTGAATTTTTTTTGGTTTGCAATTGTCATGGCAGTAGAGCTACGTGTGAAAAAGTTTGTCCAGTGAAGAACTGCCATTTTACCTATTTCTGCCGCCAAGCAGTAATGTTAGCATTTATGCGTTCAGGTTTTGAAGGGTGCTGGTGAAATTACAGGCACATGGGACTAGTCAACTTATGACTCAGGGTGCTGAGCGCATTGGCAGTGCCCCTCAGATCTTTGCGATTTAAAACTCTGAGTGGCACTACAACTGTTATGGACAGGAACCTATTCGTCCCTTGACGTGGCAAACGTTCCCTTAACCGATTTCAATAAAACTTTGCACATAGACGTAATTCCACATTTATATGGCGAACGGCCGTGGAGTGGAATTCCCTGCCTTAGTTATTTATTCCCTAAATGGTATTACTTGCATATTTTCAAGGGGAGAGTGGATAGGCATTATTTAGGTGTTGTATATGCTACGTCGTCGACCTTATCGTCACTTTCCATCAAGTGAGATGGAGGTCAAATATGCACTTATTATTTTTAATAAAAAAAATAAATCTTCTGACTTTTAGTAACAAAAGAAATAAATTGCGATGCTAAAGAAATTTTACCATTTCCTGTATAGGTATTTACGCTATTACGTAGCAGGAACTTGAGATCCGTTATGGCGATACAGTTCAATTTGGTATGACAGTAATAATTTTGCGCTTTTATTCTATTCTAAATCATCGGACGGGAGTTTATTGATTGTGTGTTCACTTTATCAATCATTATTGTAACACAAATGATAAAAATAATCGTCGAGTGCGATGAGTAACGCATAGATAAGATAGGACACATTATCAAAAAAAAACTGAAAAATAAGGTATTTTATAGTACCATTTCCTGACATTCTAGTTTCGGAGTTATTCAGTGACAACCTCGTTGGCCCAACGGCTTACACTGTAGGCGCTGGCTAAGTAGGTCCCTAGTTCGATTCCCGGTAGGACCAAATTGAAAAAATATTTTTTCTAAATTGGTTCTGTTCTGAGTGTTCCAGGAACTACCCCAGTAAATGTAGGCCCATACAAATATTTTTCCCGGCCCGGGAATCGAACCCGGGACCTCTACGTGACAAACACATATAGCTAGGCCTTATTTTAAATAAAGAGATTATTATGCATTTATCTTATTTTCGTTGTATAATCACATCGGACTTCGGATGAGTCTAAAAAATTGATGTCCGAAAATCAACATCGAAACAATAATCTCTTCAACTCACTTCATTAGAAACTTCAGATCCTGTTTTTGTTACTTACTTTTTGTTTTTTTCACTTATTTGTTACTTATGCGTGCACGCCAACATGAGTAAAAACCGGTAACTTAATAGTTTGGGGCACTGTGTCCAAAAAACATACAGATTATATCATAATAATTTTTTTTAACTTTAATCTGCAATTATAATTTCATAAACCATATCTTTTAGGCGCTCTTTTTAATTCTGAATCAATATTGTATATTGTCTATGGTACTCGTCACTGAGCTGAAAATTTGATAACTACAATGAGTAAAATACTATACACAGAATTTAATGAGTTTCAAAAAAAGAACGTCGTATTTTTGATAATTAAAATATCAATTAGGACACCACACAAACGCTATACTGCCTCCTGATTGGTTAAATTGGCCTAAAATCTCCCATCAAACTCTATAAAAAAATATTAGTAAAAATATTTCTTTGATTTTTGTTTTGTAGCGTTTGTTTGGCTAAATATATGAAAAGACTGTATGGTGGAGCCCTTGCCAACCCTAATAAACGGGTTAAAATTTATAAAAAAAAAAATTAGGGTTGTTGTCCTGAATTGTTAGCAAAATATACATTAAATATTGGTTCTGAATCATTATTTTATTTACTCGTAGAAAAAGTATTTTGTGCAATCATTACATAATTAGGTTTTAAAATCTCGTACTATTACTTAGGCCACTCATTTTATACAACTTACAAAATTAATTAACTGTAATAATTTAAAAAAAATTAAATCAAAATAAAAAGAATGTGTGTGACGGACACGAGGTCAGGAAAATGTTGAAATCAGTTTGTAATGAATACAACCCTGATTTTCAGCCCGACCCGGTCATGGCAGCTTTACGTGGTCGATCACACACACAAATCGCAATATTAATGATAATGATAATAATGAAATGAAAATAATAATATTAAAATACAATACTATTACGCCTTAAAAAAATCTGACCTCAAAAGTTTGCTTATCTGCTTTCGCTGTGTTTATTACCGCAGTTTCAATTATTTATTTACAAAAACACAACGTAAACTGCTAATTACTTATATATTTGCTAATGCTGCCGTAAAAGATGTCAGCATCCTGGTCCTCAGAGATCAGATAACTGTAGGACGAACGATAATAGTCTAGTCGACGAAAGGTAATAGGGTGTCCATCTCACCTAATGGAAAGCGACGATAAGGTGGACTATTCACTCTCCCCTTGAAAAGATCCAAGTTATACCGTTCAGGGAACAAGTCTGCAGGTAGGGAATATCACTCCATAGCCGTTCGCCATATAAATGTGGAATTACATATATGTGCCAAGTTTTATTGAAATCGGTTAAGGGAAAATGAGTGAAATTCAATTAACCAGATTCATCCCCTTATTTGCTACCCTTAGAGGTGGAACATTTTCTTAAAATTTAAATGAGAATTTGAATGAGAATTTCCAAAAAAAAAGATGAAATCGCGTATAAACCTATATTATATTACCTATTTCTGCCGTCAAGAGGTAATGTGCATTACTGCGATCCGGTTTTGAGGGATAAGGGTGCTGGTTTCTTATGTGGTAGGCGATCCACCAGACCCTAGACTTGTTTGTCCCGTCACTTGATATCGTTAAAATAAATCTTTGTCAAATTAATGGTTATCAATCAATTGACCGAAGACGAAGCATTGCACAACAATTATCGCTATTATGTAGCAGTACCTACTACTACTCAGTTATTTTGATTAAGGCGCTGCGCAAACGTAGACACCTTACCTATTTCTGCCGCCAAGCAGTAATTTAGCATTACTGCGTTCCGGTTTTGAAGGGTAAGGGTGCTGGTGAAAATACAGACACATGGGACTTGTCAACTTACGTCACAGGGTGAGGGACGCAGTGGCAGTGCCCCTCAGATCTTTGCAATTTAAAGCTCTAAGTGGCACTGCAGCAATTACGGACAGGCAGAACAGCCTACCATCAGACGCACGACTTGTCCGTCCCGTCCATTGACTTACAAATAAATGGACGACGGGTCGAATACAAAAACCACGAAAAAAATGTCCCAAGTCAACCTATTCGAAATTTAAATTGTTATGTCATCGCAGTATCGCGCTGTCCGTAGAACAAATGAAGACTAAAGCGGAGTGTCGCGCTCTGTATACGATTTTAGCGCCTTGTAAGTGCGGACACTTTTTAGCGCGGACCCGACGTCCATATAATTGTAAGTCAATGGTCCCGTCACTTAATATTAATAAAAAAACACATTAAAAAAATCCAAGTAATAAAAAAGAATCCAATCCTAACCGTTTTTTTCTCAGAAACTAACTTTTTTTCGTGGGGAAACCCTCCCAGGATACCTTCGTTTACCAGCCAAAATCCCACGATGGCCCTCTCGGGTGCTCTAGTGTAAATTCCCAATGCCTGAGAGAAGCTACGTCCTCGCCCTCCTCACGACAAAGCTGGCCACACCGTCCCGTCGTCCTTCTCGCCATCGACTCCCTATTGAACAGCAGAATACCAACAATTGCAGCAGTACGATAGCTACCCACGTCGAGCCACTAAACGTACTAAATCCTACCATTGACGATCATTCGACACACAACCGAGATGATTTAAAATTAGCAGACTTTTAACAGACCCTATAACGAGCCCGGAACGTTGATTTGTTTGAAAAAACAAATATACGTATAGTTTCTGAATCGGGCTTCCGTAAAGGAATTTAGGAAACTCAGATGCGACAGATGAACGACGACAGTTTCCATCCAATTTAATGACATTATGAACATTTTTTATTTTTTGTATTGTATTGTATTTTTCTTTATTTTTTTTATAACATCAAGTGACGGGACGAACAAGTCACGCGCCTGATAGTAAGCTACACGCCTGTCCATAACAGTTACAGTGCCACACAGAGCTTTAAATTGCAAAGATCTGAAGGGCACTACCACTACGCCCGTCACCCTGAGACATAAGTTGACAAATCCCACGTGCCTGTAATTTCACCAGCACCCTTACCCTTCAAAACCGGAACACAGTAATGCTGACATTACTGCTTGGCGGCAGAAATAGGTAAGGTGGCAGTACTTCCCTGGACGAATTCTTTCACAAGGAGCTCTACTTCTACTAAAGTATATAGTATATATGTATAGCTTCGTTAAGAGCACAATGCACTATCATATATGATAATTTATAATTATATTCTTGTTTTGAATTAGGTTTGTCGTCTTGTAATTTTATTTTATTCTTGGTTTTAAATACCTAACATTTATAAGGCAAGTATTTAACCAACTACCTCCTCTTAGGCTCCAGCTGAAAACCAGAGCTGAGGCTCAACATAAAGCTGAGCTGGCTGACCTTTTCGGCTAATATTGCGTACTTTAGCTTTTAATCTATTATATTTATTCTTTTTGTTTTTAAAAGACCTTGTGTCTAGTTGTAATGTTTGTAATATTATTTGTGCACAGCCGAATTAATGTTTCTTTCTTTTTTACGTGATTCATAGTTTCATTTCTAATTAATCTTCAGTCTCCTAATGACTGCTTCATAAGCAACTTGTCTGTAATTGTACGCATTTGTACCAATTATAGACGTTACTGCAAAACATCTCTCTAAAGCGTTTTCTACGTCACTTTTAAATGTACATTTTTGCTAAAAATACTTACATTTTATTAACTGTATAAAACAGAATTCCCGCAAAAACATGAGTGTGTATCAATGCTTGCCAAAACTTCACGAATTACACAAGCTATTTTCGATCGGTTTCTTTTTTAAATCAACAAGTTTTTTATCTACTTCTTGCCACTAAAATTTTTTCATTTGATAACTAAACGTTTTGAATAAATAAAATTGGTGTTCAAATAAAACATTTATGTTATATTTACTAACCTTCCCATATCAAGCCATATAATGTGTAGCCAACGTATATTAGAAGACCTAAGTTATAGTTCACCATATTAACTCAGTGTGAGCTACGGATAACAAGGTTTTAAAATTTTGAAACTTTACTAAAATGTAGGTTTTTTTTTCAAGAGCTTAACTCATTACTCATTAAAACTAATATATTATTTTAAATGAGCTTTTAAATGACACTTTTTATTTGTTACAGATTGATTAATCAGCACATCATCAAAATAAAGAAATCTTACTACATGTCAGTCTCAGGCAATAGAAGAAGACGGAGCAGGAAGAACAAACAAGAAACTAATATGGCGTCGGAAGTTGAAGTAGACGGGCGTCCTTTCGACGATGACGACTATATTGAAACTCAAGGTAAGAACAAAGTTAGGCTATGTTAAATTACTTTTACACCTCACTAGCTTGAAAAAGCTTTCTTTCTCATTAGAAATCTGCGCGCAAAAGCGCAAAAGCACGCAAAACTTGTGGAAAATGTTTCTGAAATTAGAATTTAACGATGGACTGTGGCGCTTCTGACTTTTTCTTTCGATGAAAGAAAACATAATGACACGGACAACTACGCGATTTGTCCTAGATAATATAAATAGGTTATATAAATCCGTCGGTATATTTTATTCCTATTATTGTTGACAGTAAATTGACAACAATAACTAATTTTGTTTATTAAATTTTTTCTTATAGTTCAACTGTTTTTCTTTCATCTACCATTTTCCTCGCTAAATTGCGGTCAAAAGTTGTGCGTTTTTCGCTCGACAGCAAAGTTGTTTTACGTCTCGTGGCTTGAAACTATTTTTGAACCAAGAGCGAATGAGTATCCTTCGCTTGCACAGGTTTCAATACAACCGCTCGCGTCAAACAAGAACTTTGCAACCTTGCGTAACATCCAACTACAGACCTATATCGTTAGCCACCATAACAGCAAAGGTGTTTGATGGTGTGCTTGATAAACACCTGGATAAGCACATGAGATTTCATGATGCGCAGTTTGGATTTAGAGCGGGCTTGTCCACAGAAAGTGCTATTCTGGCTCTCAAGCACACTGTCAGATACTACACTGATAGAAGCACGCCAGTATATGCGTGCTTCTTGGACTTATCTAAAGCGTTCGATTTAGTGTCATATCCCATTCTATGGAATAAATTGGAGGAGACAAATCTCCCGTCGGAGCTCATTGGCATCTTTAGGCACTGGTACGACAACCAGGTTAACTGTGTGCGATGAGCGGACGAACGGTCGGATGAGTACAGGTTGGAGTGTGGGGTGAGACAGGGGGGACTGACGTCTCCCAAGCTCTTCAACTTGTACATGGATAAGTTGATCCGTGGGCTCAGCAGCATGCATGCGGGATGTTTCATTGATGGCATTAACATCAATAACATCAGCTATGCCGACGACATGGTGCTGCTGAGCCCATCGATTAGCGCGCTTAGGATGCTTCTAAAGGTGTGTGAATCCTATGCGCAAACTCATGGATTAAGGTATAATACCAAAAAGAGTGAGATAATGGTTTTCACAGCCGGCAGAGGTACCCCACTGAACGTTCCGCCTGTCATGTTAAACGGGAAAGCTTTGTTGCAAGTCAAGCAATTTAAATACCTAGGCCACATTTTAACCGAAGACCTGAAGGATGACTATGACATCGAGCGTGAGCGTAGGGCGTTGGCGGTAAGAAGTAATATGATCACTCGCAGGTTTGCTCTCTGCTCAGAAGCGGTCAAGATTACGCTTTTTAAGGCCTTCTGCCAATCTTTTTATACAAGCAGCCTGTGGGTGACATATACGCAGAAGACCTACAACGCCCTGCGTATTCAGTATAACAACGCGTTCAGGATGCTATTGGGGCTGCCGCGTTCTTGCAGTGCGTCGGGCATGTTTGCCAAGTTGCGGACTGACGGCTTCCATGCGATAATTCGAAAGAAAGTAGCGTCGCTGATGTTCAGAGTGCGCGGCAGCTCCAATGCCATCATGAGGGTGGTGGGGTGTAAGTTCGAGTGTAAAATAGCCTGCCACTGGACGACATTGTTAATTAGTTAAATTTAGTGACAAATGTACTTGATAATATTTAATACTAACATAGACTAAGTTGAAAGCGTACTAACATATTATGGAAATTATTTTCTGAAATAAAAATATTGAATTGAATTGAATTGAATTGAATAACAAATAATTATTTTCTACTCCTGTGCTTTAAATTTTCAATTTTAGTTTCATAAACCATATCGCAAAGGCGTTCTTTTTAATTCTGAAACAACAATCTACATTGTCTATGATACTGTCACTGCACTGCTTTGATGAACTAAAAAATTTCATTAGGTATAGTTCCATACAGAGAACTATAACGAGTTTCAAAAAAGAATGTCGTACTTTTGTTAATTAATATATCAAATACTTTGAGTATACAACACATACGATGCTGCTCAAACGCTCTTCTGCCTCCTGATTGATTTTAAAATATAAGCGGTATTTGACCAATCACGGACACTTCTATTCTCTATGATTTTTTGTTTTGTAGCCTTTGTTTGACTTTCGTTTGGGTTTGTTGTCGTGGATTGTTAACAAAATATACATTAAATATTGGTTGTGTTTTTTTTTAATTACTCGTAGAAATAGTATTGTATGCAATCATTACTTAATTAGGTTGCTTCTTTTCGTTCTGCTACAACCACTAATACTAAGTTAGTTCATCCAAAGTTCGTCTATAGACTTTGTTCTTTAAAATTCTAAAAAATGTAAAATGTCCAAATGTAACTTATACAGACTCTCCGCGTTTTTACCAACACTGGGATTGTTTTATGTGGTCAGTTATTACTTCAACTAAAACTAGACATAATTTGAGTTTAACGTATCTACCTCTGACGTTTTATTATAAGAAAAGAGTAAAAGGTTTGGTTCTTGTTTAGAGCTCCTTACAAAATGTTGTTAGGCTACAGATGGCAACTAGCGTCGGATGATGGACCAGGAAGGTGGACACAGGAACGTACCTTTATTAAAGGTAAACCCACCGGATTTGTATTCGTTGGATTCATCTCGGCGAGTTGTTAGGTTGCAGATGGTGACTAGCATCGGATGATGGAGCAGGAAGGTGGACACAGGAACATACCTTTAATAAAGGTGGACCCACCGGCTTTGTGTTCGTTGGATTTGTCTCGACTAGTTGTTAGGTTGCAGATGGTAACTAGCATCGGATGACGGAGCAGGAAGGTGGATGCAGGAACGTACCTTTATTAAAGGTAAACCCATCGGGTTTGTATTCGTTGGATTCATCTCGGCGAGTTGTTAGGTTGCAGATGGTGACTAGCATCGGATGATGGAGCAGGAAGGTGGACACAGGAACGTACCTTTATTAAAGGTAGACCCACCCGGTTTGTGTTCGTTGGATTGGTCTCGGACTACTAGTAGGTTGATTTTTGAGTGCGCTGATTTGTATCAGGGGCTTTTTTATTTTTTATTTAAGTTTCATTTAAGAGATTTCTGTCTCATAACGACATGTAACACAGAATTTGAATTCACTATAAACTGTTGTCTGTGTTTGCACGAATCTGCACTACAAGTAGATGGCGTTTCATAATGAATATTGAATTTTATAGCAGATACTATTTTCTACGATTAAGCGTGCTGGTTTCATCCCGATGTTATTCTTCACCGAAAAACTCACAGTAACTTGCAAATTAAATTTCGCTCATAACTTCCGAGAAACTCAGAGGTACGAGTCCGGATTCAAATACAACAGCCTTAGCTTGAAAAGTTAGGTCAAGGTGAAACCTACCACAGCTTAATTATTTTTTATTTTACAGATGCAAGAGAGAGTGACGATATGTCTGAAGAACTTAAAACGCTTGATATAAACGCTGATGACAATGAATTTGTAACAACTGATCCGAAACTAAGTAATCTTCCGAAATATCTAACTTCATGTATAACAGGTATTTTTTAAACCCACTGTAAATAATAAATAGGGCCTCGTAATAGTTTGAGATATTATGTGTTATTACAAATTTAGAAAGAGAAAATACGTTAAATTTCAAGTTATTTTACATACAATGACGGAAAGCTGAAAATGAAATTGTTTGAAACGGTACAATTTTGAATGTAGAAAATATTATTATTTCTGACTAAAGTTATTATCAGTTAACATAATTTAGAAAACGAGGTTCGCTTTATTGTTTTTTGATTTGGTGTTCTGGGCAGTGCCCTTGCATTTACTTTGGTACCTATACTCTCCTTGTCATAACTAACACGTTTGCATTTCGGTAATTATCGAGATATTGACACCTACGTTTTATTGACTCTTAAAAAAATGTCAATTAAGCTGCTTTTGCTTTAAAACCGAAACAAAATAAGATATTAAAAGAGAGTTTGAAGACCCCATTTTGCTGATCCCAGATAATATTATTAACACAATTTCGCTGAAAATGTCGGTTACGTTAGTTATGATATAGTGAGAATAGTACCCGCTATACATTACCTTATTTTAGTTTAATGTTTGATGTATTAATCATACGATCTGTTATTTTAAGGCAATCCTGACGATAGAAAATCAGATATGGAGAACAGTGATTCTGAAACGATAATTGTTGATGATAGAAACACGAGAGCTCTTGCTGCTGATGAACCAACCTACAAACTGGAAACATTTGAAAAGAATGCTATGATAATATTCAATCAATATAATATCATAGGATATGATAAACCTAGAGTCGGCACTAAAGAGGACGGGAAGCGTATTAGAGAAACATTTAAAAGATTCAATTTTGAAGTAAAAGAATATCCGGATCTTACAAAGAAGGAAATTTTTGAAACATTGGATAAATGTAAGCTTGTTTTGTAAAATTTTTAAATTAATTGTTCGGTTGTTAGACCACAAACCGCCAGACTGGCCCAATAACTTTCTTCGAAGTGCAGATTTCATGAAGTTGTTTTTCTTCACCGAAAAGCTCATGGTAAATTTCAATTAAATTTGGCACATACATTCTGAGAAACTCAGTGGTGCGAGCCCGGATTCAAACCCACGACCTCTGCTTCACAGGCAGTAGGTAAACTATTAAGCTTCCACGGCTTAAATTAATTAAGCTTCCACGGCTTAAATTAATTAAATTAATTACAGGCACATGGGTCTTATCAACTTATGTCTCTGGGTGATGGGCGCAGTGGCAGTGGCCCTCATATCTTTGCGATTTAAAGTCCTGGGTGGCACTGCAATTGTTATTGACAGGCGTGTAGCCTACGTAGCTTAGTTGATATGTTAGAACAATAAAAAAAATGTTCAAAATTCCATAACGCGGTGACAGTGTGAATGTAACCTGTACCAGCCCTTTGCTCTCTTTTAAATAGTTTTTAACTAGCGAAAACCAAAAGTGCACCCAAGAGCGATTATACACGTCAACTTTTAGCAACGACACAAATGCAATTTAAACCACTCTAAATCGTTCCGATCTTTGCAGTCAGCAAGATGGATTTTACCGACTACGGGTGCGTGGCAATAGTCGTGATGACCCACGGCGGAGATCAAGGCCTTCTGAAGGCGAAAGACGACTCGTACAGCGAGCAGGACATCCTAGAATACTTCAAGCACAAGGACAAACCTAAACTGGTCACTAAACCTGTCGTCGTGATTATCCAGGTCAGTTTGAATTGGTTTCATAGTCACGTTGACCGCCTGTGTTGGCAACAAACGCCAGTCGTCAATGGCGACGTGAAGAGATCACGCGTCAACAGATGGCGTCTGTTGCCAACACAAGCCGTCAACGTGACTTGGAAACCACTCTGGTTAATTCAACCGGACTCGGGCCTCAGCTTCTCAAAAGTAACTTTCTGTAAAAAGTAACTGTGCTGTTTGTACATAAAAAAGTGGACTAATTTATTTAACCTATAAAATCAATTATCTGATTTTTTGCAGAAAGTAACGTAAGTATAATAGTTAGTAGCGTCTTTTTTATCATAACGCGCCATAATTGCGTACGTAACATACAAATATGTACATAGTTTAAGGTAAAATTTAGAATCATCTGTTACAAATAATAATAGATGTTGATTACTATCCATTATATTCAAAAGGGAAACACCATGTTTTCTAAAATAATTTGATTATTGTTTATACCAAACACGTCATTACTTTTTAAATCATAGGTACTTAACAATTTGTCGTAAAATATAATTACACTATATCTTAGGAAATGAAACTATTTCTCCGGATATAAATCGCGTATATTTGTTTTTTGTTATTTGTATATTTTGATTTATTCTAATTTCCATAAATAATTAATAATAAATTTAAATTGATAAAAATTCATATTGTTAAAATAAAATAATTTGTAAAACATAATGTAGCGTAAATTGGAATGTTTATTTGTAAAATTAAAATAAAGTCTTTAATTAATAACTTTTTGCAACTATAGTGAAAAATAGGGTGGTTTGCATTAATATTAGACATAACTGGTTGATGACTTCACCAGCTCAGTCAACCATGACCATGGGACCTGTAAAGGGCCCGAAACGTTGGTTTGTTTGAAAAAACAAGTATACGCGATTTAAATCCGGAAAAATAGTTTAATTTCGTATGTGTAACAATCGCGAAAACCTAAGAACTCGATATACACTATGTCTTGTCATTATCATTGAAATGATGTGCACTGCTGAGGAGTTACTCTCAGCCGTCTATCATGTCCTTCATCAGACCAGGTTTAAGTCACCATGATATTTTATTTTCATCGAACAGTTCGTGCGCCTGGTGGTAAGCAACACGTCTGTCCCTAACAGTTGCAGTGCCACCGGATTCATTCCCTAATTTGCCATACTTAGATTTGGAACATTTTCTTCAAATTTGAACAGAGCCATGAGACGTAGTGACATAAGACGACTTTCTCTCCAAGAAAAAAGAATCCTCAAAATCGATTCACAAAAGTCTGAGTAATCGATCGTGGAATCGAAAAATTACAGACTGTAATTTGAAGGCGGTAAAAAGTTAAAAGAAAATAATTTTTAGTAGCAGTGAAAGAATACGTCTAGGGAAGTACTGCCACCCTACCATTTTTTCCTGGGGAAATCCTCCTAGGATAGCTTTATGCCGTGGGGGTAGCAGAGAGGTTACCGAACTTCTACCGGCTAAAACCCCACGGTGTTCTTTTCGGGTGCTCTAGTGATAGGTATCCGGGATTGACTTTACGCACCAGAACAAGATGAACCTACCTAACCTAACCTTATCTGCGAATTTTTACCACCAAACAGCAATGAGAGCATTACTGCATTCCGGTTTTGAACGGTAAGAGTGCGGGTGAAATTACACACTTGGCAAATTAGATATGTCTCATATATCTTTGCGATTTCAAACACTGAACGACATTGCAACTGTTATGGACAGGCGAGTCGCTTACCACCAGGCGCGCGACTTGTTCGTCCCATCACTTGGTGTCATATAATCTCAGTACAGAGTACTAAAAAAACCGACCTCAAAAGTACGCGGAATTACGTCTAAGTTTTATTGAAATATCCCCTAGTTCGCCACTATGCAGGACTTGACACTGGAGATAATAAAAATAGGTTCTCACTACGACACTACTCAAAGTATATTGAGAGAAAAACGCGTTGAATTGGAGAAATAGCAAAATCAAACATTAAAGTAATTGCTCCTAAATTAAAGTTAAGCGCTATTTATAAAAATGAATCTTCATGCGTGGACAGCCACCCTTCGAGGTGGATGATTTTCTTCAAAATGAAATGGGGCCACTATGGCAGTACCCCCTTTCCAACAAAAAAAGAATCATGAAAATCGCTTTACAAATACCGGAGTTATCGCGTAACATACATACAAAAAAAAAGAACATACAGTCGAATTGAGAACCTCCTCCTTTTTTGAAGTCGGTTAAAAAAAGAAACAAATCATTCTAATTTCACAATTACTGTAAATTCTAGGCATGTAGGGGTATCAGAGATATGGATGCAGCGGAAGCTGGGCAAAAAATGAAATTCACGGAAAAAGACTCGATCCTTAAAGAGGAGGTGGAACATTACCATCTACCAGTGGAAGCTGATACTATAGTGCTGCATAGTTCTTATATCAGCAAGGCCTCGCATAGGTGATACAATTTGCAAGTATTTAATATTAAGTTTATTGAATATCACAATGTTTTATTACGCGTAATTAGCATTGGAGTATGAGTTTCCATGTCGGTAATTTAATGACCCAACCAAACCGCGTAAATGTTGTGGCAACCAAATTAGCGTGATTTAAGGAAAACTAGTGTTATCAGTCCGTAGACAACACAGATTTAACATTTACTGTGCAAAGATAAAAGTCGTGGCTATTGAATTACCAAAGTAATAACGTTATATCCCTGTCCTGTAGTAATTAACTACATACGCGGATGTGCACTATGCCCGACAATATACTACGTGACTGCATCCGTAACGAAGCTCATGCGTACTCATCGAGTATATAACCAGAAATAGAGACGAAATGTCATTTAATTTGTTTGAAAACTAAGTATTCTGCCATATCATTACTGTGACAACTGAGCTCCGATCGGCTAGCCCGAGTTCGAAACAATTGACGGGTGTCGTCAATGGGTATCGTCAACTGTTGCACTTCAAATCCGACGAAAATTGCAAAATCACTTACAACAATAACGCATAGAATGATAGTTTCATATCGAACGAACTGTCACAAGTGAGGCAAAAATCAAATTCATGTAGGCTAGTTTTAGTAGTAGGTTAATTTTCGGTTATAGTAAATATTTATATAAAAATACTAGTTGAAACGCGTTACTTCCTTGTGGAATGTGATGTTAGTATCTATTTTATTTTTGTCTGACGTATTTTTACACTCATTTACCGCACATTTCGTCATTTTTAGCTAAAATTCTTGATATGTTCGCGGTGCAAGTTGACCTTGAGCACTGAAGGCCCGCCCGCTCGTGTAGGCCCTTTGGGCGCGCTTCAATTTGCCTCACTTAGCGTGTGCGGACTAGGTTTCTATGCGTTATTATTCTAAGCAAAATCACATATTTAATATTTACTTACCGAAGAAATGTGATTCCGTTTGTTTTGTAATTAGATGTTTTGCTGTTTTTCCCACACCACCGAAAAGAACAGCACGGCATTGTTAGAGATATTATCTTTATTACAATTAATACATAATATTATTTGGAATATACGGAGACGTGCACACAGGTCAGTAGTTGGCCTGTCTGTATTTCAGTGAAAATGCAAATCAACTCTTGATTTTTATAAGAGCTGTATCACTAATGTGTTACCAGGAATATATGGCCCTGATTTCGTCTCTATTTCTGGTTATATACTCGATGTGCGTACTACATAATATGTCAGTTTTACGATGAAAGTAATGTCAAAATTCGATACGAAAGCTATTATTTGACGTTTCGGAATAAGCACATGTCAAATCTTTATACGTGTTTCGTGGTAGCCTCCGGCCCGATACGAAGCTAAAACAATGATCGTTGCTTCGTGTTTCGTGGTAAACCTCCATTTATGTCGCGCTGCACACGAGGTTATTTCAACAAGATTTTTCTGAAGATATTCAATAAGAAATTGATTGAAAAATTTTCCTCTGATATTTTGAAATTATTTTCCTCCACTAATGATAGAGTTGCCAACCCCAGAATTTCGAAGTCACGCCACTACATATTTGCTAGCACAATTTTTACACGCATTTTCATTTATTATGTTGAAATCAATTTGACAGGGAACAAAATGGCACCTGGTTCATAAAGTCCCTCTGCCATGCAATTGACAGGCTATCAGACACACAAGACCTTGAGTCAATAATGGTAGAGGTGAAAAGAGAAGTTGCAATCAAGAACTCCCACCATGCCTGGAATAAAACGATTAGAAAATATCAAATAAATAAGCAAATGCCGGTCGTTACTTCTGCCTTGATGCGGAAGCTTTATTTGAGAAAATTCGGTGATAAGGTAAGATAAGATGTTAATTATAAAAATCAATCAGCTATGACACAGAATGTCACAATCGCAATTCCATCACGTTTCATTTGTAATTAGAGAATACCCCACGAAAGAAAAATCCATGGAAGGGCCTTAAGCCTCGAGTACTATTAGAACCGCTGTCGCCAAAAGTCACACTATCGTAATGTTAAACTCTGTGAAATCTTATAATGATGGGTCGTAGTTTCTAATTTGAAAAGATGTAACAAATTCTGGACTGTTAATATAATTTATACTTTACCCTGTTGGCATATTGGTCAAAGTTCAATACCTATTATTGGAAGTTACGACTTGACTTTGATTTTATTTCTTTAATTATATTTCATTTTAAAATTTTATTCAATGTACTGCCATCTAGCGGCAATAGCTGAAAGACGATGAACACAACAACACACAAAATTGATAATTTATTAAAACTAAACAAAATAAGACTTAACGATGATAAGTCTATTAATAAAGTCATTTCTTGATGTAACTGTCTAAGTATAAGTAAGCTGTACTTGCTTGTCCGGAGTGTGGAGGGGCTGGTGATCTGTAATACAGGTCTCCTAGTACGGATGCCAGTCTCTCACACAGACTTAAATATTGTACTATTTAGATAATTAAGCACTGTTTTTGTATTTATACTAAGACTTTGTGAGAGAAACAATAAAGATATATTATTATTATTATATATACCATCGTGCATAATATTATAGATGGGATTATCATTTTTCCACTCGAAACGAGCAAAATAAGGCATCCATTCCAACCATCCATTCCACCATTTTCGAGGCTTTGCGCGAGATAATTGACACGACCATAAAGTAGAAGACAAAATTGCGGACTGAGCTCAAGTTTGTGGAACTTCTCATGTTGTTGGCCCACGTGTCACGCTCACTAAACACTTTTATTGTATTTATTGTTCTGTATGATCTCCATTATAGTTCGGTATTCTTGAAAACAATCAATAAGAAATCCAATTAACCGGATAAAGAATCGTCAACATCGGTTCATCTGAGTAATCGCACAACATTCGCACAGAAAATACCAGTCGAATTGAAAACCTACTTTTCTTAAAGTCGGTTAAAAAGAACCTAATGAAATCAATCTTTTTGTTATTAAGAACGTGTAAAAGGAACTCGTTATACTAATTGCACCAAATAAGAAATAAGAATAGATAATGTAAATATTCCGCCTTGTTCCGTCAAAGAACAGTCTTAGCCGTCTAAAGCGGAAACTTCGCCAGCTTCCAGGGCCCGGTGCACTAGTTTTCTACCTTCATCTACACACATCCAAAAGTGTCTAGGAATCAAGTACCTACGCTTTTGCTTAATTACTGAAAATCAGGTTTTTTGACACCTATTGATTTTTTTGCTCAATTTCATTTTCAAATTCAAATTGTAAAATTGACCAAGAACAACCCATCGGTGTTAAGAAAAAATATTAAAAACCTGATTTTCAGTAATTGACATAAACGTGCTTGAACCCTAGACACTTTTGAAGTGTGTAGTTGAAAGTAGAAAACTAGGCCCCGGAAGCTGGCGAAGTTTCCGCTTTAGACGGCTGACTGTTTTTTGACAGAAGTAATAAATACGTCAGAGGTTTCAATAAGGCGGTCTGAAAGGTAAATGTAGCAGAGAGTTTTACCTATGACTAAATTTTTTTAATATTACGGCCAATTTCGTCCAATAAGTTCAACTTCTAGAAAAGTTGTACCTAGTTGAACTAATTGGAATATTTGAGTCCGATTAGTTCAACTGATTGAACTTATAGTTGAACTAACTGGAATGGAGGAAAATTTCGAGTCTCGGCAATTTTTTGTCATTTATGAGACTCGAGTTTTTTGAAGTCGGTTAAAAAATATAAAATTCACTGAAATCTGATTACAATAACCTACGTCATTGTAACCTTGATCTGTGTCTTGAAACAGCTGAATAGATGTTCATTAAGAGACCACCACACTAGCTTCTTTTCAGCGTCATCGTCTCGCCAACGCATTCTCTCTCTCTCTCTCATATATACCGTCTCTTCATTAGCTTTCAAATTGAAAAAAAAAAGCTTATCTAGGACTGATCAATGTTGTGTTGCCTTCCAGCCGCCAATAATACGACACACGATCACAGACGCAATGGAGCCATCTACATCACGCGACTGTACCGACAACATTGACAATTCGTTTAACCAGCTGGGATGTCCACCCATGGAGATTTTGAAGCGACACCGGTACATGCGAAACATTCTAAAGTAAGTTTCGATTGAATCCTTCGGGGAAATACAAACCCAGCAGTTTTGGTTGATGATGAGCTATAATTAATTTGTCAGCATCAATTTGAAATTTAACCACGAGGGAAACATCGTGATGAGACTTGCAAGTCTAAAAAAGTCGACAACACCCGGAAAACGTGTCAAGTACCCAACCCGCATTGAGCCAGCGTGACGGGGACTATGGCCTAAACCCTTAGTTCCCAAAGTGGTCCAGGTGGACCCCCAGGGGTCCACGGGAGACTCCACGGGGGTCTACGTTGGCGTGACAAAAAAATGGGGGTTCACAATTCGTAAGTGTTCGTCCACGAAAATTTATCTGCTTTCGATAGTGAAGAACTAAAATTTTGGCTTGACTTCACCTATCAATGCAGGCAGATAATATTTTAAGAAGCTCAGCGACTATTACTTGTAAAAACTTGCATATTCCATATTCAGTACAACGTGTCTTTACTTTTTTGACATCCACTCACAGCACAATCAATTAAATTCTCGCTTTTTTTTTCGAAAACTATTAATTTGTGGTTGGAACTCAGCAATTTGTGTTGCAAATTTCCATAGTTAGATCTAATCTTCACAGTTTTTGTCGAGTTTTGGGAATATGATAGAAATGTAGCTGCAGGGGGTCCACCGGAACCAGCTAAATTTTGAAAGTGGTCTATGAGAAAAAAAGTCTGGGAACTTCTGGCCTAAACCCTCGCCTGAGAGGAGATCCGTGCCCAGCAGTGGGACATATAAATGGGTTGATTATGAAAGGGATAAAAGATGCTGGTCTGCCACGCAGAAGTCCCGGATTCGATTTCAGGGCCGCGTGAAGAATATGTATGGCTTACATTTATTTTTCTCGTGAGTTTGGATGTAATTTGTGGTTGCCAAGGCACCCGCCATAGATTTCCCTAGAGCGGGGCTCATTTCGCCTAATCTACAAAGTTATTGGCAAGTTTTAATCTAGTTTTGAAATAATTTTTCTTGAATTGTATTATGTCGATAATATCGACGTAGAGATGGGTCGTCGACGCGTTTTCTGTTAAAGAAACGCAAACGTCCATCGAGGACAATCGACTAATCGATCAATCAACTTGGATTGATTTTCATTCTATAGACGATTAAAGAAACGGTCAACTGAATCAACTAAGTAGGTTTTGAGAATATATATTGGAAATTGAACAATTATCTTTTTAAATTATAATTTAAACCTCACGGTTATAAAACCTTGTTTTCTTTCATTTTGCAGACAGCTCGAGGATAAAAACGACGTTACAAGTGAATTTCTACTTCGCAAATCTTCGGAGCACGAAATGAATTGCGACATAGACAACATGAAAATGTCACTCCTTGCTATGAGTAACCACATAAAGATCAAATTTATGGGCACTAAGTACCAAGATTTTGTATTTTACTATGAAATGATGTAATATTTTCGTTATTTTTAGCATGAATTTGATCCTGATTTTTTAAATAAAATAGGCAACGACTTTAAGGAAAAGTACCTACATAACATAACATCAACAATTTCAACAACTCGACTGTATTTTGTTGTTATTTACTTAATAGTTTTTCTTTTTAATAATATAATAATTATAATTAGTAAGCGGAAGGCCCATTCAACACTAAAACAAAGCACTGTCCATTGATAGTGTTTTGTTTGGAACATGTACGAGAGGCGGTTGTAAAGTAATCTCTTTTGACTATTTTCCATTCAAAAATAATACACACCCTTAGAATAATAACGCATAGAATGATAGTTTCATATCAAACGAACTGTCACAAGTGAGGCAAAAACCAAATTCATGTAGGCGTAAGCAACTTGTAACTACGCTCGTCGGCACGCACACAAATATACAAATAATGATGCCATGGAATAACATTTCCCTCAAAAGTGGGGAAATTGTATCTTGCTTAACTCATCATTAAGTTAAAGGTGCCTACAGATTTGCCCGACATTGTCGATCAGGTGCCTACAGATGTGCTCGGTTTTGTCGATGAAAACGAATATAGCACTTATTTGTAAATCCATGATGGCGGACACGATTTTTCAAAATATGCTATATGGGTATCCTTTTCGAGGTATTTGGGGATGCTCATTACGAATATGGCACTCATTTCTAAATCCAAGATGGCGGACACGAGTTTTGAAATAAATGCAATATGGGTATCATTTTCGAGGTACTTGGGGATGCTCATGACGAATATGGCACTCATTTCTAAATCCAAGATGGCGGGCACGATTTTTTCAAAA
>NW_020653391.1:156772-158553 GCF_003589595.1 Hyposmocoma kahamanoa
TCATTTCTAAATCCAAGATGGCGGGCACGATTTTTTCAAAAAAATGCTATGTGGGTATCATTTTCGAGGTATTTGGGGATGCTCAATGTGAATATGGCACTATTTGTAAATCCAAGATGGCGGGCACGATTTTTCAAATAATGGCAAGTTGGGTATCGTTTTCGAGGTATTTGGGGGTGCTCATTACGAATATTGCTTTTGTTTGAACTGTCGTGTTTGCCATATTGGATTTAGAAATGAGTGCCATATTTGTATCGAACATTCCCAAACATCTCGAAAACGATACCCAACTTGCCATTATTCGAAAAATCGCGCCCGCATCTTGGATTTAGAAATAAGTGCCATATTCGAAACCTAAAACCGAAAATGCCATAAGCAAACATTAAAGAAAATAACTGTTAAAATAGATTAAAAAATCGCTTAAGAATGCTCCCCTTTTAAGAAAATAAAATATTTTAATATAAAATATTTCGCTTGAGTTACGAAAAGAAAGACATATAATAAGCTATCAAAGTTGTACTGGTGGTGCCAACACTATAGTAGAAACAAATATATAAGTACTGTAAATTTGTTGCAATATGTGCTCCAATTCAAATAAAATTAAAATAAATAATTATTCAATACAGCATGAACGCAGAGCCGTTAAAAGTATTATAAAATAATTAAGTGTCCCAATCACTTACAGGAGTTAACGAAAACATTTAATGTTTATTAAAGTAAATATTAGTTCAAGATGCGCAAATAAATCTAAATTACAGGCACCACTAAAATTTACGTAATATAATTATTTTGATACAGAATAGCAAAATGGGGAGAAAAAAAATTCGTTACTTTGCAACACTTTCGTATCTTGTTGCCGCGAAATTATTTTTCTGTTTTAGTGAATATTTACATAAAAATATGAGTTGAAACGCATTACTTACTTGTGGAATGCGATGTTAGTGTCTATTTTATGTTTGTCTGTTGTATTTTTACACCCATTTACCGCACATTTCGTCATTTTTAGCAAAAAATTTTGGAGCTGTTCGCGGTGCAATATGACCTTGAGCACTAACAGCCCGCGCGCTCCTGGGACGCGTTTGGAACCCTATAACTTGCCTCACTTAGCGTGTGCGGGCTAGGTTTCTATGCGTTATTATTCTAAGTACACACCACTATCGTGACGCACTCGTTATTTATTCTTTTTTCAAAATTAGTGACACTCTTTTGTTTATTACGTTTCCCTTTGAATGTACAAAATAGCGGAAGAAAAAAAGCAAAATGTTTACAAATGAGCAACAACCTTTATAGAGTCTGGCCAACGAAAGCTGGCACAAAAAAAGAGCGGCAAATTTGAAAAATCTTGCTAAGTAGCAGGTAACTTAGGTAACACTAAGCAGTCAGGCAAACAGCACGGTTAGTATGAGCCTGAAGACAAAAGGTCTCTCTTCGAACTGTCAATTTTCTCTCGAAAAATGCCGTCACTACAAATTATCTCTAACAGTCTCTACAGGCGCAAGCGAATGACGAGAATTTCTCTCTAACCGTAATACGACGGCCAAATTTTGTATACTTTCACGGTTCGCTACAATAATAATTAACAGTGATTTTGTCTTTTGACTTAGTTTTCACGTCAAAAGACAATCGAACTTATCAGCTAACATCTTCAAGATTTTTTTTGTTTTCGGGCTCGTGCTAAGCGCACTGAAATTTTAAAATTACGAACTGTCAAACTTAGAATAATAACGCATAGAACATTGACTTACAAATAAATGGACGACGGGTCTAATACAAAAACCACG
>NW_020653391.1:168553-244969 GCF_003589595.1 Hyposmocoma kahamanoa
AAAAAACTACCTGGTTAAATATTATATCGAGAATGAAGCTACGAAATATACTGTCAGATAGCGAATCAAACAGAATACTAATAATTCGAATGGACAAATCATTCGTCTAAGTCGAATGCAAACATAATCATTCCACTCGAGTCGACCGATTACCGATACCGGAAGCATCTGCCATTCGGTCAGGTACACGAGTCGAATGATCATTATGTCGGAACCACGGGGAAACATCTACCAGGTCCATATCGAAACATCCCTGTCCCCGTCACATTTACGCTATTTACCATATGCCAGAGAGGGCTGGCAGAAATGCTCTACGGAATCTATGGATTAGTAATTAATGATCATTCGAATACGAAAATTAGTAGGTTACTAATTCGTCGTTACTGCATCGTAAGACAAAACTACTGACCTAGGAAGTCGAAGTCGGATTTTAAAGTAATTCTAATGGTGCCATGTAAAAAAATGCAGTAGATAACTGATCTTTTACCAAAGCAGAGAATAAAAAAGTAACGGGAATGGTCACTCTTCGCCCCTCCCTAGCTTTAGACACCGCACCGCGCCCCGCATATTGACGGTCACATTGACGGAACGGCAACAAAGCTGTCAGTTATCTACTGCATTTTTTACATTACACTATTAGAATTACCTACTTTAAAACCCGACTTCCACTTCCTAGGCTAGTAGTAGTTTGTCCTACGATGCAGTGAAACCATTTCCGGAGACCCGGAATTCGAAAAGGTAATTAATTAATATTTAATGGTTTTAACAACTCTATATCGCTCCTTGTAGCTATCTGTATAGATATATCATGTATAGATGTATCTATATATGTGGAGCACCTTTTTCCGACTATTGGTTAATTACTAACGAGTCGAATACAGATATCATTCGCAATCGCGCATCTCTATTGTCAGAAGAGCTTTTTCGTACATACCAAATAATAACCCTAAAACCACTCCAGCTAGTGTTTACATTTTTTGTAACATTTGACCCTCTCGCGTAAGTAACTTGAAAACACGTGAAAAATAGTCTTGAAACTTCTAAGATCGATGTGATTTTTTTAAATTCATCTACATTTGATATTGTAATTCTAAATACTCTATAACTTTTTATCAATAATAACACCAAACTAGTGGAATATTTTCACAAAGAAAGATAAATAATGTGATAATAAAACATGATAAAATAAATATTACAATTAATAAAGCGCCATCTTTTGTCAGCCCCTGTAGTAGCTGTAAAGATGTAACCTGGCTATTGAAGAAAAACTTTCATATGTTTCTCACAGATGGCGCTACGGCAAGAACCCTGATAAATCAAAAACAAAGATCAGTAACAAGCACATAAAGAAATTCGTGAGGTTTGCTAATTCGTTCCGTAGCTCAGTTGGGAGAGTCGAATTCAACCGGAACGAAGGAATTTTTCTTTGCGTTTGTTCAACCTTTGCATCAATAATAACACTAATATAAATAATAATAACCTGGTCTCCGAATTTTCTAAAATAAAGCTTTCGTATCAAGGCAGAAGTGACGACCGGCATTTGTTTATTGATTTGATACTTTCTAGTGCTTCCATCCTTGACGCGGTGGTATTTCTTGATTGCAACTTCTCTTTTCACTTCTATCATTATTGACTCTAGGTCGTGTGTTTTTGATAGCGAATCAATTGCATTGCAGAGGGATTTTATGAACCAGGTGCCATCTATTTCTCTGTGAAATGTATTCCAACATAATAATATATATCTATGAAGTCTAGTATAAGTATAATTAAAAAGCCGGCACGCTATGATGGCCGTTTTGATTGATTACAATAGCGAGGTGAAATCTCAATTAATTATCAAAAAAAATATAATCAATTGTGAGTCGCAGGTTTTTAAATTATTAAGGCGTAAACAAAGTCCAAATTAACGAGAAAGGATCAACAGTAATGCAGAATCAATATCCAAAATCCGTTCAAGACTATATATTATCATAATCACGGTTTGTTCTTTTCGAAGCAACGTCAATTCGAAACTGCTTTGTTTTGCATTGAGCTTTGACGCGTGTTTGCCGGAGGCAAAAGTAGTCCTGGCCAGCGATCAACGATCAAGTGACGATCGTATTACATTTCATTTTTAAAAATTTCGAATAGCAAATGCCGAGTTGTATCGTAAAATTACACATTCCATAAATTTTACTGCACGTCACTATTGACAACAATGTACAGCAATTAGCTCCTTCAACATAGTTATTAATTAATACGCAACTTGATGGGCGGACAAGCGTCAAAACGGCCATCATAGCGTGCCGGTACTTTAAGTAGGAATAAACTAAATACTTGCAGATGTCTCACCTATGCGAAGCCTTGTTGATATAAGAACTATGCAGCACTATAGTATCAGCTTCCACTGGTAGATGGTAATGTTCTACCTCGTCCTTGACGATCGAATCTTTTTGCGTCCCTGAGAATTTAACTATACGCCCTGCTTCTGCTGCTTCCATATTTTTAATACCTCTACATGCCTGAAATTTACCGTAATAAGTACAAAATTAGAAACATTATTTCGGGTTGTAAAAGTTATCATAATGGTGTAATAAAAAGAAAGATTTCACGTGGAAGCAGGTATAATTTGACTCCATTACATTCTGATTGTACAGAAGTTATATGCGGACAGCGAAGAAGCATCGACGGGACACGTACCAATGCTGAAACTGCTAGCAGTAATAACTGTATCCCTACAATTAGATAAAGTCTTTTTAGTTTTGAGAACAACGGAACAGAAGATTTCATTCCTGTTTAGACCTTTATGTAAAAATTTTATAGCACCAAATGTAACTTTTAAGTGTAATACGAGTATATGCTGTCAATTTCTTACTGTTAACGAAAGAGGCTGGTGCATCACACTTTCTCAAAATTTTATTATTCATGAAATAAAATCCAATGCTTTGGGATCTCATGGGGTTGGTACGTACATGGTGATGTTAACTCTCTCTGACATTCTTAATATAATTACTAACATTGTTAATTCGTCAATTGTTAATACTACAGTCACAGGAACTGCTCTGGTACTTCTAGATTTTTCTAGAGGTTTTGATTCAATCAATATTTCTCTACTTATTATAATTAAAACACTAGGTTTGCGAATTCTCTGTATTGATTCAGGAGTTAGCTTATCAATCGCATGTAACAAGTAAGCTTACAGAAACCCAATAGTACTTTCCTGATGTCCGATCTGAATGCTACTGACAGGAGTGTGCCACAAGGCTCTATATTGGTTCCGCTATTATTTATGCTTTCCACTTCAGGTTACTTATTACTGCATTAAAGCTACGAGTACCACTTGTTTTACCATCATGATGACTACTGAAGGCGTGAACCTCATTAATGAGGATCTACACCGCTAAGCCACCTGATCCAGTAATATGCTTTAACCTCAAATCCAATCAAATCGTAACATCGCACCAATCACTCCGTGACTTGGTTAGTGTGACCTGGTCGAAACATGGGGATGATAGGTAGGTGGTGCAAATACCTATTACATTGTTTAATTTCGTTTATTCTCGTTTGGAAATTTTAGTGGTTTCATAGTCACGTTTGCGAACTAACCTGGATAATCACGACGACAGGTTTGGTGACCAATGTAGATTTCTGCCTGTGCTTAAAGTATTGAAGAATCTCCTGTTCGCTGTACTCTTCGTCTTTCGCCATGAGAAGGCCGTTTTCGCCGCCATGGGTCATCACTACTATCACCACGCAACCGTAGTCGGTAAAATCCATTGAGCTAACTGTAAAGATCAGAATGATGTATATGATAGCCGATTAGCAGCTCATTTAAAACACGTTTGCGTATACCCTTGGTACACTTTTGGTGCTCGCTACTACAATGTTAAGTATATTATGTAGGAGTAGACGTCACAGATTATAGAATACCTGGGTTCAAAAATATTTAACAGGGCAAAGTTTATCCCTTTGACAACTAGAACATTGACGTCAACAATCAACCATTTCAGACTCATTCAAGAGTCACTTAACAGCTTTAATGTGACTTAAGATCCAATAAAAAAATAAAATACGACTTACATTTATCCAACTCTTTAAATATGTCCTTCCTAGTAAGATCTACATATTCTTTTCCTTTAAAACCGAATTTTTCAAGTGTTTTTTTGATACGCCTCCCGTCCTCCTTAGTGCCGACCCTAGGTACGTTATACCCGGTGACATGATATTGATTGAATATGATCATGGCATTCTTTTCGAAAGCTTCCAGTTTGTATGTTGGTTCATCAGCAGCTAGAGCTTTCGTGTTTCTATCACCACTGTCGTCTTCAAGTAATGGATCATTATTTCCCAGACCTAATTTGGCTTCGTTGTCAAAATTTGCCGTGAAATAATACATTGTTAGTAAACCAAATACACTATAGGTACTAGACATAAACAAGGCAATTTTCTGACTTATGAGCTATGTTAGTAACATTACATACAACAAATTCTTAAACATGAGGAATGTGGGAAACCTGACATATTTTTCCTCACTTCTCATACCTAGCATGCGATACATGTGACCTTGTGCACTGGCTGAGTATTGGGGTGTCATTTGTATCAGCCGCTACCGTACAAGCATCAGAGATGCGACTCGCTTGCGCATGATAGCATGAAAGTCATCCGTGCGCGCCGACGCGAACTTAACCGACGTACTACAGTAACGTGGCAGCCCCATCAACATACGAGTACTTCATACATTATTATATAGGACACTCTGCAGCCAAAGGTACTGCGCAGAATACTAGATCAGAAACAATATAGAAAAGTTTATTTTCGAAATTGTGTTAACTTGGAATCGAACACGGAATTTTTTCAAAAATCGATACTGAAAGACCAAATGTCTGACCTAAATGTTGATGGTGATTAAAAAGTCTGCATGTATACTAGGTGAAACTGATATCGCTATCACTTGATTTTTATCAGTTTCCACGACTAACAGATACCTTCTTTTTGCAGTAGCTTTATACATACCTTTTATACGTGAAAGGCCGGCTATATCCTTACTACTACCATATTTAGGAGCATTTTTCAGCATCGCATCAGCTGTTGCATCATGTCCATTTGCATCTACAGTTATATCAATCGTAGTAATTCCGTCAGTCATATGATCGTCACTGTCTCTTGCACCTAAATATGTAAACCAAATTAATCTCTCTTTCTTTTTATTTATCTATATATTTTTATTAATCTTTTTAAGACACCAAGTGACGGAACGGACAAGTCGTGCGCTTGTTGGAAAGCGACACGCCTGTCCATAGCAGTTGCAATGCCACCAGAGCCTTAAATCGCAAACATCTGCGGGGCACTGCCACTGCGCCCCGAAACATAAGTTGACAAGTCCCATGTGCCTGTAATTTCACCACACACTGCTTGGCTTCAGAAATAAGCAGTTGTGATACATGAGTTTATAAAAAGACGGAAATGCACTATACTACAGGTATAAACATTTCTTGTGTTAATGCTGTAGTCTCTGCCTGCCCCGATGGAAGAAGTAGCGAGAAATATATGTATGTATCCAAAACATGGCTTGTTTGCAATATTGTATCTGAATCCGTTTAAATGACTCAGGGTCGTATTCTAGAACTCTGCTCAATGCTCAAGTCAGGACTTGAGTATGATTCAAAGCACTAGAAATCATACTCAAGTCCTTACCATTAGGGTCGTATTTCCAGTGCTTGAAATCATACTCAAGTCTCAAATCTTGACTTGAGCATTGAGTAGAGTTCTGGAATACGACACTTAGTGAATAATAATCACTTAAACATATGAGCATACCTACACAGCACAAACACTTTGAACTTGGTAGGATTTCTCAGTCAAATAAAATCACTTTAATCGTGGTGATTGGAGTAAATTTCACTATAATTTAACTTTCTTACTTATTCACGTAAGAAAGTTAAATGCATCTGTATATCAATCTGTATATAAATCTGTGTAGCAATTCCTACGTAGTTCATTAATTTATGACTCATATGGTCTGAATAAATAAATAAGATTAAATACAATAATTGTAATAAAATAAGGAAAAGAAATAATATTTTCATTAATAATTGAAAAAATACTTCCGATTTTGCTATAAAAAGACTCGAACAACACACACAACTACCCTCACTGCTGCATGAGCAGTCTCTAAAGATTGCTGTAAGGTTCAACTCACACTGGTGCAGAGTCGAAGCGTCGCGACGCGTCATGTTTTTCGCCTATAGCATATTCATCTCTATTTTCCCATTATTAAGGTACAAATATTTGTTGTTTGCAAATACAGTGAGGAAAGGATAAAATGACGTGAGGAGAAGTTCTGTTCTGTGCTTGTTTATATTTGTTTTTAAATATCGTAACACACTGTTAAAACTCGGACCTTTAAAACGGTGTAAATTACATTGTTCGTACTTAACAAGACCCACGTAAATGCTGTAAGTAGTAACTGCGTTATTATTCTAAGATGGTAACAATTTTAATATTAGGGAATGCAAAAATGCTGTAACCAGAGGCAAAGAAAATTTTATTACGTGTTCTTGATGTAACGCACATTTTTCAAAAAGAGCACCGGTTTCAGCGGGTTAAATCGTTTTAAAATTCCTTAATAAAAAAAAAACGTCAAAAAATTATGCTGTCCAGAGTCCAGAAACGAAGCAGAAAAAAAATTGGACAAAAAAATATGCAAAAAAAAAAAGCATTTTCGCAGGTATTGCGGGTTACAGCATTATCGCTTTCTAGCGACGATAAGTTTTCCTTACCTTTAACACAAAATGGTACCCCGAACATCCGTCCTAATAGTCCGTTCCTCAAAATCCTTTTTCTTCTGTTGCTGGACATTTTATGGCTTGATTTCTATATTGTAACATGTAAAAGTGCGTTGTATTAATAAATGCGTGCGTTTTTCACAAGAAAGAAATAAATGTTACGGTAGTAAAACACCATAATATTCGTTAAACATCAATGTTAATATTAGAAGATAGTGCTTTAAAACACCTTAATTTTTTTTTTGTTTGTTTGGTATGTTATTCTCTAACTTATCTATTATAATCTGCGTTAGAACGTATTCGGAGATTATTTTATCACTTGTTCGACAAAGATTATTAATAAAGTGTCATATAGTGTGTTTTTAGACGTCGTTGTTTTATATAATATCAATGAAACTCCAATTTTAATTGCATTACAATCTGGGCTCCAAATCTGCTAATTTTAAATAAGGTACCTGGGCCGAATATGGCCACCTTAAGGTTTGAAGTCGTATTTTTCGGTCAGTTTGTATGCGAGGTCGATCATTACTATTTAAGTTTTACAGAGTATTTATATAAGTTTCATATTTTAGTATAAAAGAATGACAAATGCATGTAACTTAAAAGCAATTTGAAAATTTCTAAATTTGTACTTAAATATGGTCATACAAATGGCCATATTTACTGTAAGGAACATATTACTCTTTTCTATTATAATTTAACAAGATTATATGGTTCTATGAATAATAATGGACTGGAATTCCATGCCTGCAGACTTACAACTTGGACCTTTTTAAGGCGAGAGCGAATTTACGGGTATAGTATATATGTTAATGTTAAGAAGTTTTAGTTAAGGAGTTTTCCCAGACGCCCTTAAAATAGCCATCATAAAACCCATCCATAAAAAAGGCCAAAAAACGGACCCAACGAATTATCGCCCAATTGCGCTTTTACCAACTTCGTCAAAAATCTTCGAATCGGCTATGTGTAGAAGACTCTGTAACTTCTTTGAAAAATACAAAATTTACGATGACAACCAAAATGGCTTTAGAAAAAATCATTCGACAACTTTAGCAGTATACAAATGTGTGCAAAAAATTCTGGATACTATAAATAATAAAAAATATGCAATAGGACTATTCTTAGATTTAAGTAAAGCTTACGATAGAGTAAAATATGAAATACTACTGGGAAAATTGTATGATGTAGGGGTAAGAGGCATACCGCATAAATGGCTCACTAGCTACCTGACAAACCGAGAACAATTAATAGAAATTGAACATGTAGACTATAAAACAGGTAATATTACACAAATAAAATCTGATAAGATAAATATCATTAACTCTATCCCTCAGGGTAGCGTCCTGGGCTGTGTTTTGTTTTTGGTCTATATAAATAATCTGTCTAAAATATGTACTGAACATTGCACATTATTTGCAGATGATATCTCAATTATATTGTCCTGCATAAATGAAGATGAATTACAGGATAATTTGGATAGGACCCTAGACAAAATTACGAAATGGCTTAACATTCATAATTTAGAATTAAACATAAGAAAATCGAAACTTATTCAATTTAGACCGTACCAAAAATCGCCTTTGAATATACAATACAATTACAAAAACACAGAATTAGAAACAGACACTACTGCGACCCTACTAGGCATAGAACTAGACTCTACTATGAACTGGAAATCCCACATACAAAACCTGGCCAGTAAATTGTCCTCTTTTACTTATGCGCTATACAACCTCAAAAAGGTCTTAGACTTTAATACAGCTTTATCTGCGTACTATGCATTTATCTACACAAAGCTTTCATACGTTATAGTGCTATGGGGCAATGGTGTCGAGTTAAATAACTTATTCTTACTACAAAAGAAAAGTGTAAGAATACTTGTTAATATAGATCCACAAACCTCGTGTAAGCCATTCTTTATTAAACATAAAATCTTGACATTAACCTCAATTTACATTCTAGAATGTTGTAAATTTGCAAGAAAGTACGGTCAGTTTTTTTCACCCATAAAGACAGTGAAACGTAATAATAGAGGTCTACACATGTTAAGACGTCCTTTCAGTACCCTTAGTATATACCATTCAGGCCCTCATAGTATGGTAATACAAATATAAAATGCGATTCCAATCGAAATAAAAATGCGAGATACATACAAGGCGTTGGAAAAACATTTAAAATGCTATCTCCAAAGCAAGGCCTTTTATTCCATAACAGATTTTTTTGTAGAAAATAAGGCTCTTTAATTTTCTGTTTGTATTGTTCTTGCTTATGTTTATATAGTAATGTTTTTCTTTAAATGCTACTTAAATTTTATAAATTAAACCTATGTATATAATAAGATACCTGTACCCTCAAAAATTTGCGATGCCCCCCCGGGGTGTTACATGTTGTACATATAACTAGTTTAACACCACTTGTAAAAACCTTGCAAATAAATGAATATGAATATGAATATGAATGTGATCGTAAAACTATTAATCCAAAGACAGTCTTATCTCACCGTTAATCATTTTATTGTAGTCTATTTAGAAAAGTATAGGTACAAGCGTGATAGGCCGATTATAGTAAACATTGTTTGCGCCAACCGATACTATAGGATTATAATATGATCTATATTCAACACCACCAATTAACACGACTTACTTACAAATAGCAACTACGCTATATAACTTACGATAAATAAACTTTCACGATTTGCACACATTATTTGTTTTTGTTCGTTTTTGTTTGTCCCACGACAATCCCCGTCGCCTACAGTCTGTTGTAAGATCTTTGAAGAACAGAACAGAGACCTTTGTGAGTTTGAATCCTTGGAGAATGAGATATCCCACGTTTAGAAAGTCCTTAGGTAGAACGGATACAGAGTGATAGCAACCACTACGGCGAAAAACTAAAGGGAACCGTCCTGACGTTTTAAGGCAACTAACGTTCATGCCTACTACTGTACTAACCACGTACTCTATAAAAACTGTGTTTACGCCGTTCTATATATCAGTATCTAAGGTCGCGGGGCATGTAAGATCATCTAAGGATGTAATCCCTTTTAGTCTCCGGGCGTTTACAAGATTTATTGCAGTTGTTGGAGCTCCTATATTGGGCAGACAAAACGCACCATAGCGGAAATGGAATCAAAGACCACATCGCGGCTGTTAGGAACCGTCATCTCAATAAGTCTACAATAGCCGAGCAAAATCAAGACCAAGCCACGCCTTTTCAGTCCCTTCGAGACCATGGACGTTGCAATACGTCCAAACGTCGAGGTAATAAAAATCAAATAATTATTCATCTTAGATTATAAAGTACCTACAACGTACCAATGATTATTACTTTTTGTATTATTCTCTTAATTCTCAATTGAATTTAAATTAATCGACAAAATTCAAGTGTCAAATATATAGGTATATGTATATGTAGTTAGAAAGGGAAACCTTAATTATTTTGGTTCGCAGGCAGTCGGTGATATATTAATTAGCCGACAAAGACATCGCTTTATAAAAGCGTGTCCCCAAGCAAAACGCAGCCGTTCTATGCATATTTTTAACAGATAGGTAAGTACTCTTTATTTAAAGAAACTATCAAATAATACTATGTAACAAATTTTCAAAAAGGTTGTGTTTCTGGTTTGTCAGTTAATGTGGCAGCGAGTATTTAGAAAAGTGTAGCAATTCCCATGAGAATTTGCTTTAATAGCTTCCATTACATAATCTCGCAAAACTGCACATTTCTAGGTTCTTTAATTTGTAGAATTTTGGTTGAAATATACCATTGATTTGACTTATAATGTTCTCGTTTTGCCTTTATATATATAAAGAGAAAACCGCCTAAATAAAGAGAAACCCGAAAATTTGTACGCAAATTCCAACTTTTCGTTTTCCTGACTGGAAAATAAAGTCCCTTCTTTATTAATAAAGTTTCATGTTTTTATGTTAGAACCAATTGTAAAATGTCTTTCCATACATCTTTATCTAACAAATAGTATTGAATTTCGCAACTTTTCAATTAAATTACTTTTCATATAATTTTTAAACTTAGGAAATTACAATCTTAATATACTCCGGAACTTTATTTAAAAACGACAAAAAACTAGGATTATGAATTTTGGACGAAAAAAGCGGGATTTGTTTTATAAATTACGAGGTTACAATGTGCTACAATTTTTAACCGACTTAAAAAAAAGAGGAGGTTCTCAATTCGACTGTATGTTTTTTGTATTTTATTTTGTATGTATGTTACGCGATAACTCCGGTATTTGTGAACCGATTTTCATGATTCTCTTTTTGTTGGAAAGGGGGTACTTCCATAGTGGTCCCATTTCATTTTGAAGAAATTCATCCTCCTCTAAGGGTGGCTGTTCACGCATGAAGATTCATTTTTATAAATAACGCCTAAGTTTTACTTGAGGAGCAATTATTTTAATGGTTAATTTTGTTATTTCTCCAATTGAAGGCGTTTTTCTCTCAATGTACTTTGAGTAGTGAGAACCGGTTTTTATTATCTCCAGTGTCAAGTCCTGTATAGTGGCGAATTTAAGGATATTTCAATAAAACTTAGCAAAGAGACATAATTCCACGTACTTTGGAGGTCGGTTTTATTAGTACTCTGTACTGAGATTATTAACCAAAAAGGTACTAAAAATATTAATAATGAGTTGTACAGAGCCCGTTTGGAATTCCATGTCACAAAAAAACAATTTTATAAAAACATTTCCTAGCTATAACTACGAAAAATATTCATTAATATCATATGAATGGGATTGGAATAATATGAATACGAAATAATAATACATTTCCAAAAAATCAACAGGAAATTGATAACAAAAAAAATTGCAACAATTCGATCACGCAACCAATACAAAATAAATAAACTCACCTTTTCATAACAACATTCAGAGGCACTGAACTGTAGTAAATATCATGTCACCTTAACAAAATGTATAAAAACGAAAATAATAAAATACACGTGATCACACGTCAAAAATAAATAGCAGACTGACTAAAAACTCTAAATTTGTCTAAACTTACCAAATCAGTTAAATAAATTTAGAAATATTTTCATTCCTTATACTATTTCCTTCAAATTGCACCTTATCCGAGTGGAAAGGATATGATCTATGTATTATCTTTCAACCTAGTTTGACTTATTTATCACAAAGACACTTTTGAAGTAGGTAAGTTATATCAGCTTAAATTATTACGATGGCACCAACGACTTCAATCTATAGACAAGAATGTTCACAGCAACTACATGTTCCAAACAAAACACTATCTATCTAAATAGTGATAGTATTTTGTTTTAGTGTTGAATTTTGTCAAAGAGTATCAGTACCGTAGTACTGTGGACAGACGTGACAGTTTATACATATTGGGAATGAGCTAGGCAGGCAGATAATATTGAGTGTTATCAATGATATTTATCCATAGGGTCGTATTCCAGAACTCTACTCAATACTCAAGTCAGGACTTCAGTATGATTTAAAGCACTAGAAATCATACTCAAGTCCTTGCCATTACGGTCGTATTTCCAGTGCTTGAAATCATATTCAAGTCCTGACTTGAGCATTCAGTAGATTTCTGGAATACGAACCTTAGCAACGGAACCAACAAGTCGTACACCTGATGGTAACCGTCACGCCTGTCCATAAATAACAGTTGAAGTGCCGCTCAAAGTGCAAAGCCACTGCGCCCATCACCCTGAGACATTAGTTGAAAAGCCTCACGTGCCTGTAGTTTCACCAGCGCCCTTCTGGGCCACGAATCCCTAAAGACTGCAGCCCGCTATCTACGTATTGCGGGTATTCCACGCATTCGCACGGACTTCGGGACTTCGGACTCGGCGCTGGTCGCACAATCGGCTCCCTCACTAGCAGTGTCGAGGCGTGAAAATAATCGTTAGTAAAGCCGGTCAAACATAAAAAAACTACCTTACCAAAAACTTCTTTTTCCGTTAAACAGGCGCCTTGTAACACTTTAACACTTATTAGCACACAAGATACTATATAACCCGATGGTTTTCAAGTTTTCAGCCGCCATTATTAAGTCTTATTCTACTATGGTTTTACAGCGGACTTTTGCAAATGTGTGTGTATTTTGATATGAGCGCCTAAGTTTCATGAATGAAGTAGAAGCCAGGATCCGACCGGCTTGCGTGGTAGATCGCGCCCTGTAATTGGCACAGATGCTGAGATCCATTATACTTACACTGTAAACAGCGCGTATACAGGCGGGATATACGCGTTGTTTAGTACAATCTTATGGTAATACGTGGAAAATTTTAGGCAAGTCGGTGGGAATCGAGTTAGAAGGACGCCTCGTCACTGCTCGCTAGTGCCTGAAGACTCAGGGAAGTGCCTACGCGTGCCAATTAGGAAGAGTCTGAACGTTTTAGTGTAGACATTACGAAACCACAATTTAAATAAATGTGTGTCGAATATAAAGGTTTTGTCGTTTTATTTATTTAGAGGCCTACTTAAAGCGCTACACTGACACTACCCTTCAAATCCGGCACACAGTAATGCTCGCATTACAGCTTGGCGGCAGCAAAATAAGGGTGAGGTAAGACAGTTTCGGGCGTAAGAATAGAACTACGGCATTTCTTGCCTATCGTACAATAGAGGACGTCAGAGTTGCACAAAAAAAAGTACAATAATAAATACGTATAGTTCTTGTCCGGATTCGTTTTATTTATAACTTTTTTGTTATTATTTTTAAGTAATAATAAAAGCCTGATAAGCAAAATAAATATGAACTCAATATTCAAAATATGAAAACAGCGTTATTTACTTGGCACTAAAAACTTTTGTGCTAATAAGAATGCAAGGACAACCTAACGAAATATTCGAATATAATGAAGGTGGGAAAAATATTCATAAGGCATTTTTATCGTAAATCAGTCAAAAACGACCTAAATTGGAAAGTTTCCTTATATTATTCGTAAGTGCAATTGTTTTTCGTAGAAATTGTTATTTGAACAATTCCTTATTTTAATAATTTTATCCGTATGTTCTCTGCTTGTTTTTCAATAACTCATTTTAACGCAGCTTAATGTGAGCCATCGACTTGGGCAATCCAGCACCTACCGAAATTTAATTCATGACATCATGACAGATATTTTTGACGTCTATTTTCTCTTAGAGGATGGAAAAAAATAAACTCTAACATTTAACTCTAAGTATTTTCTCCATCCTGCTATTTTCGTTGTCCGTCCGTCATCCGTCCTAAACAATTACTGTCAAATAAGTATCAGACTTTCGTTCAAAAAGTTACCAAGCAAGAAAATAAGGTAAAGGGATGCTGAATGGCACTTTTTGTTTGATCTAAAGATAATGATTTATTGTTAACAGTTTAGTAATATTGTTGTAAAATATTATTTTTATTTCTAGATTTTTATTAACGCGCACAAGTTTATGCCAACTTCTAAATTTGTTATTATCTTTCATTATCTTATCATATTTGTTATATTGAAGGAATTCCATGTAATTCCGTGAAAAGTTTATCAGACCTGGGCGCGGTATTAGCAAACATATTTTTTTTAAATTATCAACAACTGGTATACTTAGGGTCGTATTCCAGAACTATACTCAATGCTCAAGTCGGGACTTGAGTATGATTTAAAGCACTAGAAATTATACTCAAATCCTGACTTGAGCAATGAGTAGAGTTCTGGAATACAACCTAAAGACTGGTCGGCGCCGATGTTAGCGCATGTAGCGTTCTGTTGCGATCAATTATCAGAACAAAGAAATAACGAGAGCGGACACTCTCCGCCCCTCCCTAGCTTTATATACCGCGCCAAGCCCCGCACATTGACGGTCACATTGACTGAACGACAACAAGGCTGTCGGCGAGCATTTTTCGCGCTAAGACGGCTTTGATATTTGAATATAAGTAGTTTTCATTTATTAATTACAAAATTTGTACGTTAATGTATAATATCATCCTAGTACGTTACTATATATTATGGTCGTGAATTGTGCTGTGTACATTGACTTACAATTATATGGACGTCGGGTCCGCGCTAAAAAGTGTCCGCACTTGTAAGGCGCTAAAATCGTATACAGAGCGCGACACTCCGCTTTAGTCTTCATTTGTTCTACGGACAGCGCGATACTGCGATGACATAACAATTTAAATTTCGAATAGGTTGACTTGGGACATTTTTTTCGTGGTTTATGTATTAGACCCGTCGTCCATTTATTTGTAAGTCAATGGCTGTGTACGACTGTTTATAATCATCTAAACGGGATAAAGAGGATTTTCTTTCGTTTTCTTAAATATGAAACGAAGTAAGTAAAAAAAAACTTATGTCTGAGACCCATTCAGTTATTATGTTCTTTATTATGTATTATGTTTCCTAAAGCATTTGAATTATAAATGTAGATTAACCTATCATCATTCACCTTACGTTGATATCTGTCACACATACAATTTGTTAAGTCTCCAGGAGCGTCGTGAGTTGTTGGATATGGGTCTTTTGTTTGATGTACTCAATGATCGTTTGGATTGTCCAGATTTATTACAGCAAATAAGTTTTCGAGTGCCTGCCCGTTTTACCAGACATACGTCTCTTTTTCATGTACCATTTCACTGCACAAACTACGGCAAAAACTCTGTGCTCACAAGATTAGTTACTGGTTACAATAAATATTTCTATGACGTTGATCCCTTTGTAGATAAAAAGCATTCTTTCCAGTCAAACATTAAAGAATTAATTTTTAAACGCGATGCGTAGATTCACTCAATTTATTTTATTTTGCTCATTTATTTATTTATTTATTCATTTCTTTTATAATTATAGTTTGATATTTTATAATGTTAGAAGTATTTATGATTTAGTGTTAAGTTGTATTCATATGTAGGTATAGTGTATAATACTTATTAATATTAAGTTTTATTGTGTATAGTAAGTATTGTTTGTATGTAAGTGTACGTATTTAGTTTACTTAAATTGTTTCACAATTATATGTATGTATATAATCTGTATAATTAATTATCACGCTTATAGGTACCCCGTGCTCTGTTTTTATTTTAATGTATAAATCGAGGATAACTGTTACTGGCTTTGTAATATGTAATTTAATTTCAATATATATAAATAATCATTATTGCTGTTGTTATCCCAAATAAATAAATAAATAAATTTAGTGCAGAGTAATATTAAACACAGATTTAGTATATCTATATAATAAGACGCCATAACTTCGTCACCTAATAGACGAGGGTTCTCGAATTTTCAATTTGTATTGCCGATAAATATTACGTAATGAATATACCTGATTATTAACTAGGACACGCAATTTCAAATACTTTGGTTACCTTATTTAAAGGTATGTTATAACCTATCCAAAATATAACATTTGAAGCGCTTTTAATATTATTTTCGAAATAAATCTTCAATGTTATTCTAGTTAGTGAATTAATGTAAAATATAATATTATATCGATATAAATAATAGGAGCAATGATACTTTCACGACGTTGCTATGATTAAAACTGTAGGCGTTCTGGGGCGTAAACAGCCCATTATAAAACGTCATGTACGAAAAATAATTTGAATCGCATCACAGAAATTTTACACTTACAAGATCACTGTGATAGATACCGGCATTGTCCTGTAAACATAAATAAATCTTACAAAATACAAAGTTTTTATTACGGATAATTTTTTTACAAGTGTAATGTAATACATTTATTACAGATTTTAATCATTCACGTTAATTGAGCAATCAAATAATAACTAAACTAATTATTTTAACTGCATTCCATTCTTCTTCTTATTATAGTATTAGACGTAGAAATAAAAGCGTGACACGGCTAACAAATTGACGTGAACAGAGTCATCGCAATTAAGAGAAACAATTTAATTAAACATCTAATTTCATTTTACTAATTCATACCAAAATACATACATACCTACACACCATAGCACAGTCCTTATACGTCTTATGTGGGCCTTATTTATCAAAAAAACACGCTTTTGACCAGTCTGTCTGAAAAAACATCGCGGGTTTTTTAACAGCAATGTTTTTAGAAGTTTTAGTTTTTACTTTAAGTACTACGTTTGAGTTTCTTAATTATTTGCTACGTTTTTTAAGCTGATGGCTCTGTAGCCAATGGTCATTACACAAATATCCAGTCTATCTACTCTAATAGCAGAAAAACGTAAGCAGCGCACTTAGGGCCATATTTCAGAACTCTACTCAATGCTCAAGTCAGAACTTGAGTATGATTTCAAGCACTGGAAATACGACCCTAATGGCAAGGACTTGAGTATGATTTAGAAAGAAAGAAACATTTATTCGGCTATTACAAATAAAATATACAAATAATAATAGTAATATTAACCTAAATTTAAATTAAAGAATAAACCACTAAAAAAACCAAAAAATATATATATTATATAATTTACTAATTACATAATTAATAGCCGAAAAGGCTAGCCAGCTCAGCTTAATGCTGGGCAGAGCCACAGAGCTGATTTTCAGCTGGAGCCTGAGAAGAGGTAGGTGGCTATGCCTTTTTAACAAAAACTAAAAAGAATAACAAGGATTTGATCCGTAACCTAAACATTTAAAATAACAATACCCAATTTATAATATAATTATTACAATATGCAGCGTGCTCTTAGACAGTATAAATAACAAAATTAATAATAATAATAATAAGAATAATGTCCGAGTCATAACAGTACTAAAATAAATTAACAACTAGTTTTAGTGATAGATGCCGTTCATTTGTCCTATTAGCGAGTAAAGCCAGACAAAGAAGCTACATCGCGAATAGGAGGAGGCAAATAATTCCAGATTTTCGCCGCGGCATACTTAAAGCTCCCTTGAAATGCTGCAGTTCTGTGGCACTGGACAATTAGCCGACCAAGACGCAATTGCGAAGATCATATTAAAATTTTATATAGGTAATACGGTTTTTTATGTTTTATTATACCAAAGAGTAAAGTGGCAAAATGTATATACCGACGTGAAGACATATTTAATAATTTATTTTTATTTAAAAATGGCGATACATGACTTCTAGGAGGTATTGGGTAACAAAATCTTAGGCATGCATTTTGAACTCGCTGTATTAATGCTTTAGTTTTACACAGAAGACGAGAACCGTAAACTGTATCTGCATAGTAAATTTAGACAAAATCAAGGATTCCACCAATTTCAACCGCAAATCCGTGCTGAGATAATCTCGCATCTTATATAAAATTTTTAGGCGATAAAAACTGTTTTCTAGTGCTTTAAATCATACTCAAGTTCTGAATTGAGCATTGAGTAGAGTTCTGGAATACGACCGTAATAGAGGTAGTAAACGACTTAAAAAAAGGAGGAGGTTCTCAATTTTTTTTTTTACTTTCGGAACAGGCTAAGAGCGCTCCCTATTGTTACATTAATTTAAATGCATCTTTTTTTAAATGTCACATTAAACGGCCCATTTACTACCAGCATGGCAGTCCGCTCCGCGGGAGGAGACTGCTCACGCACTATCCTGCGTATGGCTCACGTATGACCTCTAATTGGAACTTAACTCGGAATTGGAATTGTATACCCTGAATTACTTAACTTTAATCTGATATAATGACCCACCGATGATGAGCAATACATATTCGCTTATATATTTATAAAATATGTGTTAAACCTTTTTACGGAAAGAATGTAATTTGGCCGCGAGGCTCTTTTCAGAAACAAAAATTATAACCTATCAATCAAATACGGTAAATTAGTAATATTCGGCCAATTTTCTAGTCTAATGCTGGTAACATTAACGTAGAATCGGACTGAACGGTAATTTTCTGTAATAAACAAAACAACATCCATTCGTTCGTTTGATGCCTTTCTCCTTAGAGGATGGAAAAAAATAAAAGAAAGGAGCTGCCCTAAGTACAGAATCAACGTGCATATTACCAAAATTTGAAAGTTACAAATGGTGGATTTCTTTAGTGTTGTACCATAATCTATCGATAAGTCATTATCGACATGCAAATGTATGGCTTGAATTTTTGTTTCTTTAGTTTACTGTAACCAAAGTATGCCTAAACAAACACAAATCTGATAATTTAATCTCGAGTGGTATATTATTATAAATGTCAACACACATTTTTAAACTTAAAAAAAAAATTATTTTCAACATTACAACTGGTAACTTATTTAGTAAAAGTCACCAAACTGCTGTGCAGTTTGTTGGCGACATGCGCATTCTTGCTTAATTATACCTACTTTACTTGTATTTAACATTACGTAGTATTAATTGTACTTACTAAATAAAATATAAAAATTACTTTAAGAGGTACGCCTTTAACCTACATTTTAGTACATATTTACATAACGTCTTTTAACTAACCGTCAAGTACAAGTCTATTCAGGTTTCTGCGGATTCTAGTATTCCCGTTAATTCCCGGGCTTTCTTAAGCAAATGAATCTATCAAGCAATTTTAACACAGAAATAATGGAAGTAGTTGTAAAAATCAATTATCGGAAATCAACAATTATCATGTACTAGCTTTTCCCCACGACTTCGTCCGCGTACAATTTTTATACAAATGAAAAATATTCAAGTATGAACCAAATCACACCACGTGTTAAAAAGTTACCATACAAACTTTATTACCCCATTTCGCCGCATTTTTTAAAAACTGTCATGCCATTTTTTTACCATTTTTATTGTAAAATATTTATGCAAAGTTTCGTCTTTGTAATTTCAAGGAATATTATTTTTCATGCAAACGTTTTTAACCGTTTTCGCCCTCTTAGGGGAAGAATTTGAAAAATCCGTTCTTAGTACTCCTTCACTAAATAAAATTAACATACCCTCAAGTTATCATGTTCCAGTACTTACAGTTTTTGCTATGCGTCCATCTACCAGTGAATTGCTCTGGACCGTACTCCTTTAAATATGTATATAGATTTACAAAAACCAAATTATTTTAAAAAATAAAAACCCGACTGCAAAAAAATAACTGAAAAGAGATAAACCTATGACAGCCCCACCAATCAAGACGAATCAAACGACACCTCATATCTCAAAATCCATCATGCCATTTAGGCTGTACAGCGTGAAAAAGAAATTAACAAACATACACTCAAAAAACATAGCTCACCTTCTCATGCAGTCGGGTAAAAATTACTAAAATTATTCATGACGGAATAAAATAATTTTATTTAAATAATTTCGAAGTGACAAATTTTCAATTTTTGTTTTCCAAAATATTTGAATTGAATCTCAAGTCCATATATATTTGCATCACGCTTTTAATTAACAAATATTTATGATTTGTGTCGTGATTTGTATTTCCTGAATTAAATAATTTACCAGACTCTTCGAAATATTCCATGTAAAATTTGAAAATATATAAATAATAATTCTCCGGTTTTTCTTTTGAAAATAAAATGAATTTTAAACACGTTTCAACTTTTTTTAGTACTACCACAACATCATTGGATGGATAAGTCAGGCCACCCCTAGTTTTTTGCATTATTAAACTAGGTGCAAAACCCCTATCACTGCAAAACAACATGTCTAAACAATTGTCACATTTTAGAGACCTACACAGTTTTTTTACAACAAAGCCAGCAATATATGTGACTACACATTGAATATAATTGCTTAAATTATTATTATCTAAGCAATCTATGAAATCTTCGTATAAGTCGCTATCATCTTCTGGCACTTCCACAAAAGATTTTTTTTCTGTTAAATCATTTATAGACGTTACGGGGTGTATTTTAGACGAACAAGTTAATATATTTATTTGTTCAAGTGGAATGCAGTTGCCTACACCTTCATCTCTTATTTCCGCCCGAATTACTAATCTTTTAAATGCAGCCTTAAATTGGACAGCGTTTGGATTATCATTATGATCTAGTTACATTTAAAGTTCTGTTAAAATTTGACTCTTCAAAATGAAGCGAACAAATGAAGATGGTCTTTGATCCAACGTTTATATTCGGCAGTCCTATGATTTCCAACCATTCTTTCTTCCTTTTTTCATTTGTAGGAAAACTTGAAATAATAATAATAAAACAATAAAAACCTCATAGTGAATTGTTTTAATAACAGAATATCGATAATATGTATGCTTACAAGATCAACACTATCTCAAAATAATCGTTAACAACAATCATCAAAATATACAAACAAACAGGCAATCTAAAGTAACAAAAGCAAAATTTGGCAAGATTTATAAATAAACTACTTAAATAAGTCTAATTACATAAAATATTCGGGCTATTGTGTGATTTATAGACAAAAAAATAACACATGCCTGTGCAATGTAACATTCGATTGATTTGCAGTTTTTCTAAAGCCGCATCCTTTAATGCTGCAGCGTCGCATTTTTATTAATACCTAATTATTCTCACTGTCAATATTTTTGTCCAATTTAATTATAATACATGTGAATAATTCAATAATACATTTGGAAAAACATTTGTTTTGACATTTGATGTACTTCCCTTTGACAACGGTATCATGTACCTCATGTATTTGAAATGGCCACGGTTGGCATTTAAAATGACGTTACGAATTTTCGATTCCCGTGTTTGACACAGACCAATGTAATGCTATCTCTTTTGGCTTAAGACGGCACGTAATAGTTAAACAAAGACAATAATATGTTTATGTTTTCGACGTCGAAATGCATCATATACATATAACGTCTGATTTATATATGTCAACGTAACATGTCCTTTAGTTTCCATAGTCTAAGCCTTTCTCCCTCGTTACGATTAGGAATGGGGAAGACCTATTGATTGAATTTTTTTCACTCACAGAATGATGAGTTGAATATAATTATTTTTGTTTGTTATGTTCAAAACTAAATTAATTAATTAAAAATAAATACTTTTTGGTTCATATTGTCGGGATTATTTGCAATTTTATTTACTGTTTGTGAATCAAATTCGATTTTCAAATAAGCGCATGGAAGTACCGCCAAGTCTAGAGACATCTAGCGGATTTTAGGAAATTATTTTTACCCAAATCTTGCGGAAAATCTCTGACCATCTAGGAACTTTTAATTATATACAACGGCAACACTGGTCTTTTTTTCATTATCCCTCCACTCATGGACGTATTACAACCACCACGTGACAAGCACAGACCGAACCAGTGGTGCCAGATTAGGCGATTTTTCGCCATTTATGCTACTTCGAGGCGTCGTGCGGCGACCAAAAAAGTGATAGACGATTCGACGATATTAAGCCTTTGTTTGAAATAGGAAAAGGCGATTTTAGGCTACTTAATAAAATGTCTGAGGAATTACAAACCCGATTGGGGATTTTGTGGGGAATGGAGTCGTAAAACAACTCATTTGGGGGTTTGAGTATTTCTACGTGTGGGTAATTGGGGAAATAAGAAAGTTCATATTCCCCAATTTCCGGCAACGAGCAGAATTATTGTTTTCCTTCATTTTTAGGGATTTTATGGCTTGAGCGAATATCGGCTACTTAACACACATAAATTGGCGAATTAACTTCCAAGTCTGGCAACACTAGACCGAACCATCACAACATTAAGCAACATAAATTAGACAGATAAAACTTGGTTATAACGTAAACCTTAGCAATGCCTAAACTCGTTAATAAAGATGCAGAACGGCTAAATCCCTGTTTAAAGGTCCAATATTCATCTTTGATTTCAATGATTGCCCAGTGAAAATGACCTGTAAATTAAATTATGTAATTTTAATCTCGATTTCAGGAACAACAAATGTCTTATCAATGCCTCGACAAGAACGCCTTCGATCAGGAAAAATGTCAAAAATATTTTGATAACTACAATACGTGTAAAAAGTTCTGGGTATGTGTATTTATATACATTGTTGTAAAGCAAGGGTTCCCAAACTACCGACCCGAGCAATAATAAATATTCGCATCACGCGTCTTCATTTGGTCAAGTATTGCTTATTTGGCAGTAATTGTTTCGGACGGAGATCGAGAGTAGACCCCCTAGTGTATGATGAGCTGGCTAGGTAAGGCCCTTGCGACTTCATCAGGAGTTATCGAGAAACTTTGCATACCTTTCTTGTAAAGTATCTTCATATTGAGATCAAACAATTTGCCAGCTATCAACTGAACAGTAATTGGGTTTAATTCATAGGTCCATCTAATTTTTTCAGTTTGGTCCTGCATCAGATTTCTTTAGAATTTTGTTTACTGTTCACCCCTATCAAAGCCATATCTGGGCATTGCTAGACACTGCAACTCGCATCTCCATCACTAGTAATGCCATCTATGGGATGTTAGTACAATTATTGGAGTTGCTTCACTGTTATAATGAAATAAATGTGATACTTTTAAGCAAAACAATGTGTGTTTTAAAATATGGACTTACACCACTTTTATAATGATCGACACATGCCGCTATTATAATTTGAAAAAGCGAATGAATATATTTTATTAAAACTTGTAATTAAGACATTTGAAGACACTAACGATTTTTTTTAACTATGATTTTGCCGTTGTTTTTTGTTATTTGAATTTAGATTGAACGGCTTAGTGATGGCAACCACTAGTTGTGGAATACACAATAGGAGGTGAACTAACCAACAGCCCCAGCACCTACCTGTACAATAGGGAGGGTGCTGTGTGATGTATGTGCACTCAGGGTCGCTCACTCAAGGCACTGATGATTCCTGTGTCAACGGGCTGATCTAGGGTCAGGACCTGATTGATAAGTTCCTGTACAGGCTTACTTGCACAGGAGGTTGAGAGAGAAAGACACTATAAACAAAACTTAGTAGTAAGACTTTACAAGTTATTATGTTACAGTAAGATATGAGACTGTTCAATTAAAACAATTAAAACTTCAAATGATTATGTAACTTATAAATTGGTTGTATGTTTTTATGCTCCTTTTGTATTGTTTTGAAGTTGTTGGTTTTCCAACCATAAATAAATAAATTGTAATTTTTATATAGCTCTATTTATCATATGTACTGCTTTGTGATAGTTTTATTGGAGCGAGTTGATACACTTCTTTCTTATAACATCTGCTATAAAATGTAGCACATTTCATTAGCAACTTAAACTAAAACTTACTATTTTATCCACATTGTTAAGTGATATAGACAGGGGTGGGTCCATTAGAGTCCAGAAAAACAGGAAATTTCACAGCAGGCCAGAATTAAAGAAAAATACATTTCCTTTTGAAATATGTTTTATTATTTATTTTATTTATTCATTGTCAGGCAACTATTGTCAATATAATATACAGGGTGTAATCGTTAAGTGTGCCCAGGCGATTATTCTGACTGACTGATATCGAAAGTACGTTACCTAATGAGTAAATCAACATCAACAACTTTTTAAAAATGAAACTAGAAATATTCAAAATTTTAACATTAAAAATTTTTATGGACAACTGTCACTTGACTATGCCATTACATTTTCATTCAATTAAAAGATAGTTTTCATACTTTATTTATGTCAGTTTTGTCATCTGTTAACGTTTTGTTACCTCTTCCAGTAGAAAAACTAAAGCCTCTCTACGAATGTCATATTAAATGTATGGGAGCGTTTAATGGTAATATTTTGGAGACTTCTAGTTTTATTTAAAAAAGTTATTGATATCGATTTTCTCATTAGGTAACGTCGAAAGTACGTTATATATCAGTTGAAAGCTTTTTGAGATCTCATATTAATAGATTAATCGCCTGGGCATACATAATGATTACACCCTGTATATTTTAAGGTCTAACATAACACGAATTGTGGTTGTCGGCAATGTGTAGCGCATTCGTGTCAGGCAACCGGCCGCACAATCGCCGATATGCAAAACCCTTCGGCCAAATCTCTTCCTTCATCAAGGTCGACAGGTTTTCTGTCGGCATTCACACCACAAACGAATTAAATTGTATTATTTTGTAGTAGTGTTACCTTATTTTGTGTATAGGTTATTTTGTGTGTCGATATCGACGACGACTCTTAGTTTAGTTGGCGGGCTGGATTAAAGCCCTTCGCGAGCTGGAGTTCGCCCGCCGACATTACCTTGCACAACTCTGATGTGCAAAGTACGGCCGGCGTTTTAAGTTTACAAAGACAATGTTATTTAATTCTAAATTATTATGTTAATGCAGATAAACATCTTTTTATTTTATTTTCCCATACATCTACTACATTAGCCCTTGAGCATACCTCTGCTAGGTAGGGTTTCCCTCATGAGGGCTCTCGCATCTAATTCATAAATTTATGAATTAATTACATATTTCGACAACCTCTGGTCGAGTGGCTTGCATCTCTGAGGTCCCGGGTTTGATTCCCGTACGAGTCAATGTAGAAGCTTCTATTGTCTCGGATCTGGGTGTTGTGGTACCGACGTTATTTCCGATTTCTATAACACAAGTGCTTTAGTTACTTTGGTATCAGAGCAACATTGTGATGTAGTCTAATATTTATTATATTAATATTAATTAATTACAGGGCAAAATATACAGCGACAGAAGAGCACGAGGTATACAACCATATTTACCTAATATAGAGGACAGAGCTAAAATAAAAGAAGACTACATGAATTCAGTGAAGAACCAAACATAGTGTAATAGCAATATAGTGAGAAGAATTGTATAATTTTTAAAACTGTAAATATAGATATTACAAATATTGTAATAAGTGATTATATTTCTATTATTGTATTGTTGTTATTTTGGATATCTGTTTTAGGGTCGTATTCCAGAACTGTACTCAATGCTCAAGTCAGGATTTGAGCAGACTTGAGTATGATTTCAAGCACTGGAAATACGACTCTAATGGCAAGGACTTGAGTATGATTTCTAGTGCTTTGAATCATACTCAAGTCCTGACCTGAGCATTGAGTAGAGTTCTAGAATACGACTCCTAGGATCGTATTCCAGAACTCTACTCAATACTCATGAGTCAGGACTTGAGTATTGCAATGAGCACTGAAAATCATACTCCAGTACTTGAAATCATACTCAAGTCTGCTCAAGTCAGGATTGCACTGGAAACACAAGCACTGGAAATACGACTCTAATGGCAGGGACTTGAGTGTGATATCAAGTGCTTTAAACCATACTCAAATCCTGACTTTAGCATTGAGTAGAGTTCTAGAATACGACCCTTAGACTCGCCTCTCCCAATCAGTAATACCGTATAACTCGGTTTAGTATTTAAGTAGGGAGTGTTTTGTAGCGTTCTACCTGTTTTTATATATCGCTCATTTAGTGCAACATTGACTTAATTGCAATTTTGGCATAATTGAATTAAGACTTAATTAATTACATATTAACATCCTTTATCCAAATTTGCCAAAATTACAATTACATCAATGTAGCACCAAATAAGCGATATACCTTTTTTGTTAAATCTTTTTCTCTTACAATTTGATAACGAATAAATTCTTTGCGGACCGAAGTATCATATTTGTTGCCGTGAACCTGGTCACGGCTCATTAGGGTTTATAACCTTTTCAGGGAGTTCCGGGTGAGACTAATCTCCCCGGTAAGACCAGGGTACGGCGGTAAGTCATACGCCTTCACGAGCGTGTTGAAGGCGTCTCTGGCGGGCCCGGACTTGTGTATGGGCTCCCGAGGTTTATGTATAGCTGTAGGGATGTACACGTTCGTCTGCCCCGATAACCCGATAAGTAGCATGCGGCCGGGGCGTTCATCCCGCGCGCAGCTAGCGCGTCTTAATAGCGGTCTAGACGAGATAGATATTACATAGTAATGCTAAGTAAGTGTCGTATTCTAGATCTCTACTCAATGCTCAAATCAGGATCTGAGTATGATTTCAAGCACTGGAAATACGACCCTAATGGCAGGGACTTGAGTATGATATCAAGTGCTTTAAACCATACTCAAATCGTGACTTGAGCATTGAGTAGAGTTCTAGAATACGACCCTAAGGACTAGGACCCTAAGAACTCTACTCAATGCTCAAGTCAGAATTGCACTGGAAATACGACCCGAATGGCAGGGACTTGAGTATGATTTTCAGTGCTCACTGCAATACTCAAGTCCTGACTTGAGCATTGAGTACAGTTCTGGAATACGACCCTTAGAGTTGTATTCCAGAACTCTACTCAATGTTCAATTGAGGATTGCACTGGAAACAAGCATTGGAAATACGACCCTAATGGCGGGGACTTGAGTATGATTTCGAGTGCTTTAAACTATACTTAAATCCTGACTTGAGCATTGAGTAGAGTTCTAGAATACGACCCTTATTCGACTCGCCTCTCTCAATCAGTAATACCGTATAACTCGGTTTAGTATTTAAGTAGTGTTTTGTAGCGTTCTACCTGTTTTTATATATACCTTTTTTGTTAATCTTTTTCTCTTTCAATTTGATAACGAATAAATTCTTTGCGGACCGAAGTATCCTATTTGTTGCCGTGAACCTGGTCAGGGCTCATTAGGGTTTATAACCTTTTCAGGGAGTTCCGAGTGAGACTAATCTCCCCGATAAGACCAGGGTACGGCGGTAAGTGATACGCCTTCACAAGCGTGTTAAAAGCGTCTCTGGCGGGCCCGGACTTGAGTATGGACTCCCGAGGTTTATGTATAGCCGTAGGGATGTGCACGTTCGTCTGCGTTTTATTGGGCAATTAAGCTTAGAATATAATCGGTAGGGCTATCACGATAGGGCGCGACAAGCGCGAGAGCGACATAAAGCGCGATATACTGCTATTCTCGCAAAGAGATCTCAGTTTCCGTTTTTTAGTTATAAAATGAAAGTATAATCATAACCTGAAATATAAATATGTCTAGTATTTCCATTTTTTATGCCTACCTACTCAAAAGTTTCACATTAATGAAGGTTGCGAATTTTACAAATTTACCCGACGTCGACGATACGAAATATCGACTGTGAACTGGCAACCGTAATATCTCAATTTTCTAAAGATTTCACTTTTGAATATCATTTTATACTATTTCATACTCCGCGGCGTTGCAAGAAATTCCATTGTTTTAATAACATGTGTAATAAAAATATTTAAAAACTACGTATTTTTACTTAATTAATCAGATGCTACACATAAATGACGCAAACAAGTTTTATCATCACCTGTTAAGTCGTCAAAATTGAGATAGTACCGATTGCCAGTTCACAGTCGATAGCCGTTTTTTATGGGACAGTATGGGGACATCGGAAACCATAGATGATACAGTAAAGGGCCAAGGCAGTAATGATAAGTTTACAAAGCCTTTTTTTCAATCGAAGCTCTGTTTTTAAGAAGACACAATCAATATATAATTTATATACAGTGTGGCGTGCTACAAATGAGTGTAAATAAAAGAGTTATTTATTCATATTTTTTATTTTTCTTGTGATTTTAGAAGCGGTGAAGTCTTGCCATTGTACAGTGAATACACGCATATTTTCTTTGATTATAGTTATCAAACACGACTCTCATTGGTTTAGAAGTACTTCACAAGTCCACTACTACTTATAGAGGCTTATTCTATGTTTCGCGTAGTAGGTGTTGTATAGAAACGATAGTATTTATAAGAAATTGCTACTTGTAATTTCATATCAAGTGAAATTTCAATAAAAAATATATTTTGTACAAAATTGTGTTGCGTCATTTGGGAATCATAAAAATACAGTATGCTTTTTTTTACATTTGGTCGATACGATGCCCGGATGAAACAAGCAACTTTTCAAAAATCTTTGAATGCAGTATTAACCCTATCCTATCTACAATATTTAAAGACGCCTTGTTTCGAGTCTTGTCATATGTAAAGAATATTTCTTGTGTTAGATTTTTGTATTAAAATTAAAACAAAACTTTTCTTCTGAATACACTACCGTAGAAAAGTAACAATAAAACAATTTCGTGCTTCAAAAGGAGGGGAGACGATTTACACTATGCGTATTACTCCTATTCGGACCTCTAATTTCAGGGGTATCAGGTAGAATACTGATTTCTCCATAGTACAACTATTTGAAATAAAAAAAAATGCCATCTACGACGGCATTTCAACATCATGTATGTAATATTCCACTTTTTTTTTACACAATTTATTTTTGTTTTTGGTTGTTTACTCTAAAATGAAAACTCTTCCTAATCTTAAAAATATGTATGAATCCACTGATACATTTTGGACTTCAACATCGTTGTGTTCAAGCGATTATCTAGCTATCTAAGTCTAACTAACAATAAGTGAAGGCAAATGGGAAGAACCAGATCAGTTGTACAGTTACTTTCAGTTCTCGCAGTCGGTTCAAAACTTATTAAGTCCCAATTGTACCCTTATAGTTTGGCTAGCGGGAAGTTTTTAGATTTTTTTTTTGGTATGGACAATTTTTTTTTTTTTCATTTGAAAGTATTAAGATATTAAACACTGAGATTGATTTTTAAATTGATTTCATGACCTTTAAAGTTTTTCAATCGACATAAATAATAAACACAGAAGGTAACATAAAACAGGAAAAACATAATAAAACATTTTTTTCCTGTACTATTTACGACGAATTTAAGTACAGGAATTAAATAAACTGCATTCGATCGTAAATCTTGGACGTGATTGTTTTCTTGTGCGACATCACAAGAAAACAAGAGCCTATCCATACGCCGTATTTTTTACGCGCGGATGACGCGAGTTAACGCGGTTCAAACGAGATTCATTCACAGCCCGTAAACTTTTGCATACGTTCTTATTGAGCTACAGCACCGTAAAAAACTGTAAGGTCATGAACTAAATTTAAAAAAAAATTGGTCTATGGATATTTGTATTGAAATTCATTATTTCCGCTATCTTTTGCTTGTTACACTACTGTACATATATGTTTCCCGATAGCCCCACTTAGATTTTTTGAACACAGTAAATATTTAGAATAAATAAATATTAGATTTAAAGATAACAAGTGAGAATTTTAAGATGTTCAATAAAGTTTTGCAAAAATAAATTTCCATTATTTATTAGGCACTTCGTACGGTATTATTTCTTTTTTTGTGTGTGTTACAGTTCGCGAGGTCTAAGCTGAGCTTTGCATTTGTGTGAGTGATCACCAAAAGTAGAGTCAGACAAAAAACTTTTAAAAATAAATTTTAGTATTAGGTAGGTTTTTAACATAAGTGGGAAATTAAAACTAAATAGCATAAATTGTTAAAATAAAGGCCAGCTATGTATATGTATGACCGATGAGCATGTGTACATATGTAAGTGTGACCGAGAAGTCAGAGATCAATAAATAAAATTCAAATATAAAAAAAAATTATAACAATTCTTCTGCACCGGACATTGCATTTTCATCATTTTCTTTATCACTCTCGTCTTCATTTTCACTCTCCTCTGATGTATCGTTTGTGTTAATAATGAATCGTTCCGTTATATCGTCAAGAACGGCATCGTGACCATGAAACTTTTTTTCTTCTTTTATTGCGTGGTCACATACATTTTTCCATTCTTGTACAGTGATAGTGTCAACTTTTTCTTTCGCTAACCTCATAATTGTATCCATATTCATTGACACGTTTTTTTTAGCCACGTATCCTTTTATCATTGCCCATATATTTTCAATTGGGTTGAAATCCGGGTGGTAGGGTGGTAGACGAATGACGCTGTGACCATGTTCTCTAAGTAAAGTGTCAATTTTATATTCAATAAATCTTTGTTTGTTTTGCAGTATCAATTGATAGAGTTGTGGTTTAAGCATCGATGTAGAGTGATCGATATTGCGATACTTGAGCCAGTCAATCATATCTTGTTTACGACTATTTGAGTTGGGAGCGGGATTTTCTAACGAATTGTGGTAAGATGCATTGTCTACCACCACAACGCTATTGGGCTTTAAATTTGGAATTAATTGCGTTTGTAACCATTTCGTGTAGTTTGCTGCATTCATATTATCATGGTAATCACCACTTTTTTGATTTGCTTTGAACATCAGCAGTGCATTTGGTATGAAACCGTCCTCTCCGCCGGCATGAACTATTATTAAACGATTTCCTTTAGAAATTGGTTTCTTCAAACCAGAAGTGCTGCCATCTGAATAAGATTTTGAAGAAGTGTGAGTCGTGTCTATGTATGTTTCGTCGGTATAAACGACTGGCCGGCCCTGAATACGATATTCGGAAATTTTAATCAAAAAATGTATACGTAGATAACGTATCTCATGTTTTTCCATTAGAATTTTTCTATTATCTTCTGTTCTTTTCCATTTAAATCCTAAAAGAGACACTTCTTTACGCAATGACCAAATTGAACCTGGATAGTTTATTTCTCTCTTCAACTTTTCATGTATTCGTTTCATAGTTGGCACCTCTTTATCAGTAATGTGAAAGTTGTGAATAGTTCTTCGGATTACCGCTTTATCAAAATCGTCAATGATAATGATATTTTCCCTGCATCTGGTCTTTTTCGGAGATTTAAATTTGCTTCCGTCTTCCAAAAGACGTTTACCTTCCAATAAAACTCTTTTGACAGTGGACAGCGGAATTCCCGTCGATGTCGCTACCAATTGGGCTGATGTAGTGACACTTGACATGTCTTTGTCGTTCATGTCTTTAAAATAACTATTTAAATTACACAAAATTTCCTTTACTTGGCTATTTAAAGGTTTTCGTATAATTCGTTTATTTGTGTTGGCAGCCATTTCACTAATAAATCGAATACAAAAAGAAAATATTAAGAATTAAACACGTCACGCTGCTACCAGTACAAGAGGTGAAGTGTGAAAGGTGCGCGGCGGAGTTGCGTCGCGCGAGGGATGCACCGCGCCTCAGGCCAATTGACAAAAAGCAGTTTAAACCGATTTAAACCTAGAAAAGGACGCGTCGCTCTCTAGGCCGACGTCCCACCTACACTATCTATGTGCACTCACACAAATGCAAAGCTCAGCTTAGGCCTCGCGGACTGTACCATGTTTTGCAAACAATACTGTCTGATAAACAACGACAAAGTTTTTTACCCTCACAAAATAGATTACACATTGTAAGACCATAATTTCCTTATCTAAAAATTAAATATATTCTAATTCACTGATTTCATGTTGGTGGCAGCAACACCAAGTAGACAAACCACATAAAATCAGTCAATTACAAAATGTACAGCTGTCTGAATAGCCACAACATTTAATTATTCCAGAAGTACAAATTTGTGATAATCGGCAGGGTTCGAAATGATAATTATCATGATAATTATCATTGATAATAATTATCATTGATAATAATTATCGCGCCAACAACCTTGATATTTATCTAGTACATAGATATATTTGCTATTTATAAAATTAATTGGAGTAACAAAATACTACTGCTAGCAACGTCGTCGTGCCGTGTGTTTGTATCAGAGACGTATCCAAACGTGTCAAATGTCAAACTAAAAAATAAAATCACAAAACCATATCGTTTTCCCTAAGATTTTTCTTCGTGTTAATTTACTTTTATCACTGTTTGTAATTTTTAGTTAAAAAGACAAAGCTATAAATATATATATATTATATTTGATAATTAGCATGATAATTATCAAAGAAAATAATTTCGAACCTGATAATAATCGGTATACAAACACACAACTGTTAACAATTAAAAAATGCAAATAAATACATCATACCAAAAAAAGTCCAATTATGAAATGCTTTACATGAAAATAAAATTAGACAAAATTACATGGGGGAAAAAAGCAAATAATACTATTCGGAAAAATTAATACCGATTGTGTGTTAAAGAAATATTATCCTAAATAAATAGACAAAAAAACGTGTGTAATTCTGCAGTCTTTATCGTAAACAATGTAATCGACATTTTTAGCGAAATCGAGTTATTAACTAATTATTTGGAATTGGAGAGACGAGATCTGCAACACCCCACAAGCGGTTTATTTATATCATATTTACTCTCAGTTTTATTGTTAAGCAAAATCAGCGTAACGAACATTTATCAATGAAAAAACTTTATACTCCGTCCAACCTTTTATTTAACTTTTGACATACGCATGCCTCCAAAGTTTCGTAATTATTGACATACAACAGACATGCAATACTTCCTGGACTCTTTTATTTTTTAATTTTAGTGAAGCGAAGTGCTCTAGCTCCGATATTTATCGAGCCAACAGATTATGTAATGAACATTATTCAAGTTTATAAATTTTGGCACCTGTCTGATAAATTATAATGAAATTAAATAAATTACAATAAATTCTTATTGTTTATTATAAAGAATTGTCGGATTCTTCTCCATATGAATGTGAATCATCACTTGTTAAACGCGACATCACGATTCCTATCAGACATTATCTTCTTTTTGGAACCCGCTCACATTCACGATTAAAACTTCTTCATAAATAAAATCGGTTGTTATAAAAAATCGAATCTGCAACGCATGTGGCATCACTAATTGATTAGAATTCGAGCTGTGATTCGCTCTGGGCCTTTTGGAGGGAAAAGTGTCGTTTTTATTTTGACTTTCAATTATTTTGTGAAATCTAGTTTAAAGTCTAGTTTAAAGGGATAGTGCTATTGTGCCTTAATCGAAGATTAAAAAGCGAAATTATATGAATCTCGAACTAAAATACCCGTATCGGCCCGTTCTAAGGAATCCCGAGTCAATCCAAGCACGCCGCCTCAAATTGCCTATCCTCTTTGTGGCGGCCATATTTACAGAAACATAATTAAACGAAGACATGGCTCAAAGGACTTGTATCCAAGCTAAAATTATTAATAAAAAAAAAATAATTCGAGCTGTCAAAAGTGAAACAAATGGTTGGACGGAGTATAAGCGCCAATATCTCCAAGAGTTACCAAAAAGCAAATGCGTTGTTTATGACAAAGGGAGCAGAATAGACAACGGAGGTAGTGAATAGAACTTAATATAACATATCGACTGTGAACTGGCTACCGGTACTATCTCAATTTTGGCAACTTTACAGATGAAGAAAATAATTGTTTGCGTCATTAATATAGCAACTGGTTTATTAAATAAAAATACGTAGTTTTTAAATATTTTTATTACACATACACTATAAATGACGCAAACAATTTTTTCTTCGCCTGTAAAGTTGTCAAAATTGATATAGTACCGGTTTCCAGTTCACATTCGATATTCCGTTTATTAAAATATGAGTACACGTATTTTTTTCTAATACACACAATAATACAAAGGCCTTTTTTTAGGGAGTCACCACACTTATTAACGCAGAATCGCATTTATATCCATGAACGTATAGTCTGGATTTTTTGGAGACAGAGTAAAATGATATTTGTAGGGTTGCAAATAAAATTTACATAGTTATGTAGTTGTAGTCGATAGTTTTATCGATAAATTGTGAAAGAAAATAAAATTTTATAATATTACGTTCTAACGATTACTAATTAGTAACGCAATTGCGTTATTGCATTCTTTATTCTAATTTTGACAGTCGGCCTACTAGTATCTAGATCAATTTTTATTAGGCGGATTTGTATGTCTATATTGAATTAAAATGAGAAACTTTAAAATAAATCTGCCATTTGTATTTTTCATAAACATAGTTCTAAATATAGTGTATACTGTCATGTTATACACGCATGCTGACGACAGCTGATCCTGGCTTAGAAACAACTGACGCAACGACGGTGCGCGAACGGCCGCGTCAACGGCGAATCGGCTAATGCGACAAGTGTGTTTAAAGACGATTGCATCAAGACGATTCCGCCTTAATGAGTTTCGTGACTCCCTAATTCTGGCCAAATCGAGCATTATTTTATAACTTGTATATACAACACGCATAATGAACAGCACAAAATATTTATGTAATTTATTGAAAGTCACAAGTTTGTTATAATTAACAAGACAAAGATCGATCACTATAAAAAAATTTTACCAAAAACAAATAATTGCAAAAAACACAAAAAGTTCGTAAGCCACGCTAGTTCGTTCCGTGGCTTAGTTGACATAGTGTCTGGCACGGTTTGCTGGATAACGGTTCGAATCCAGCCGGAGACGGAATTTTTTTCTAAGTTGTCGATTTTTGTCTTAATAATTAGCACAAAATAACCACAGGTGTAACTTTATTATATCATCCCTTTCCTAAACTGTCTTAACATTAGGCGTAACACATATGGTGGAAATTAGAAATACAGTAACGAACATTTTGTCGTAAAGGAATGGAGAAAGACATTACGACAAAATGTATCTTAGGACAGTTCAAATTTCCGCTGTCGATATAAGGATAATAATGTCGTCGTTGTATCGAATTTTAAAAAGTATGGAATTATACCAAATTCCATACTCACGATTTTGGCCAGAAAGAAGTGTTTCGATTGGGTTTTAACCAATATCTGATAATTGTGCGATTCAGAGGCGATTCAATAATGATTTTATCACGTAATAAAGACAAGTTTTTTTTTTAAATAATGCTCAATAAATTTAGCCTAAACACTAAATACTCACTCAGTACACTTAAAACAAATAAATAAACTTTACAATACATGCACGAAGACAAGCTAAATAATAGAACTCTTCTTTAAAAAAATTTCATTCTCATCAGTTCGTTTCTAAACGTATAAATACTTAGGCGATGAAAATTTTACTATTCATTTGTTAATACACGATGACTTTCTAGGATAGCGGCCTATCTAGCAAATAACTTACACCTTAGTAACTTTTTACTGACCGCCTATATAGAGAACTAGCATTTGTATGGCGGCCATCTTGTCTATTTGAATTTCGAACACTTTTTAATATTTTTTAAACATGCACCCACTAGGGAAACCCTGTACCGCTGGTGCCATGTACACACAAATAGACAATCACAAGTTACACCCAAACTCGCGAGAGAAATAAATGTAGGTCATATAAATATTTCTCGCGGCCCGGGAATTTAACCCGGAACCTCTGCGTGGTGGTCCAACAAACTACCGCCCCAACTTCATTCTCGGGTACCACCTCTGCGCCTGTATTGGTGACACTGGTCGAACGAAAATACACCACGCGGGCTTAAAGCATAGATTTGCCTGTGCAAAATGCAAAAATGGCGCGCGGCGTTGTCAAACCATCTACAATACTTTGTACACGCTGGAAGTAACTTGAGATATTGTTTTTTTACTAATATAAACAATGAATTTTTATTTATTAATATAAACAATGAATTAAATATTTGGTGGTTTTAACAACTCCATGTCATCGAGACATCGATATGTAGACATTTATCTATTTATTTGGAACAACCTATTCCAACCATTGATAATAAATAAAAAAAATATTTTTTTTATTTCGGCCTCTATCCTTGAAAATCAGCGTACCGTTCTATAAATATTTTAATAATAAACTATACACAGTGTTTTTTTTAACGTACTATTGTTAGAAGTTTTTTCCCTTGTGGTTCCAACTTGCTGATAACCAATACTTTTAGGGAAATCATATTCTTTAATTAATATAAATGACCAGAACATTATTTCACAAACTTTCACGTTTTAATTTTAATCTCGCGATAGTGGTACTGGAAGTGTCATTACTTAAACTTGAAACTTAAACATAAAAACAACACTAAAATAAATCTTAACTTTTTTAAATAGATACCAAAATCGATTGGTAACAAAAGAACTTAAATATACAAAACAAAGACAACGCGTACTATAATATCTTGACAACAAAGACGTGTCGTTCAAAAACTGGAGTTTCTGAACAAATTTTAACGGAAAAAAGAAAATATTCAGCCAATTGTGTTCTCTATCTTACTAACAACGTAAATATAAAAACGGGCCAAGTTCTCTTTGGATAATTGTCGTTTGGCAAAAGTATTAAAATACAATGCCAAGAAAAAACCATTTCAATAAACTAAAACCATCGAGTATATAACCAGAAAAAGAGACGAAATAAGGGCCATTCATCCCTGGCAACTCATCAGGCAAATAGGCCTTATATCACTTTTAAATATCAACTCTCGTTTGCGCTGAAATCACAAATTAGAAAGCTGAAATAGTACAGTGCCAACAACTGACCTGTGCGTACATCTCCGTACACTCCAAAAATATTCTGTATTTATTGTAATAAAGATAATATCTCTAACACTGGGGGGCTGTTCCATTCGATGGTGTGGGAAAACAGCAAAACATCTAATTACAAAACAAACTGAATCACATTTCATTGGTAATTAAATATGTAATTTTTCAATTTTCGTCCATTATAGCAACGCTCAAGTTAAACTGGTCGATTTGAAGTGAAACAATTGACGACATCCGTCAATTGTTTCGAATTCGGGCTGGCCAATCGAAGCGCAGTTGTCACCGAAATGATTTGGCATAATAGTTTTCAAACAAATTAAATGACTATTTCTGGTTATACACTCGATAACATAAACTAAAACTTGCTAAAATACTGGAGGTATTAAGACGAACTTGGCCACTATGTGCAGATCCAAACCCCAATTCTACAAATTTTCTTGCAACCACTCATCGTTGTAATTCCATTAAGACTCGATGAGATCGTATTGCAATTATGACAATATTTATTTTATTTTTCTCGAGTATCAGTCAGTGTCAGTGGAATGGCAGTGATGGCATTCATTCATTCAATCACTAACGATCAGTGTTGCCTTACTAAGGCCGCGGCCGCACTACTAAGGCGACTGCGATGCGACGTCGATTTCGTGAAAACAAACTCATATGTCGGTAGCCGCTCTGCAGAAACGAGAAGCGAAATTTATTTGTTCATATCGTAAAAAAATTTCAAATGTTCGACAAGTAATGAGGGTGTCCGCATTAAATAAAATTATTCAGCGACTCGCGACGACAATTGAATTTCGTACGACAAGCAGCGGTACCACACGATATATCGAGCGAAGAGTTGCGAAGGAGACACCGCACGACGTAACCTAAATAGTTTGATTTTGTTAAGCGACATAGCGGCATTAAGCGATATAGCGGCATTTCGCTGGCTTCTCGCTTTTGCAATGCGGCCACTTATCTTTTCGCGTCGTCGCCGCGTCGCTGTCGCCGTACCAGTGCGACTAGTGATGAAAGAGACTCAGTCCTTTAAGGCGTTTTAAAAACCTCGACTAATTTTCAACGCCTCACGACTAGTCTCGTCTTTTAACCCTCAAGTCTTGGGTCATAAGACTAAAACTGAAGACTAATTCGAGATCTCTTTTAACCCTAGGAAGCTTAAAAGACTTATAGGACTAAAACGACTAAAAAGACTAAAACGACTGGCGCCTCATAGCCTCGGGAGTCGCGAGTCATGAGCCGTATGGCGTGATTTTATTTCTACCCACAAGCTATTTATTTTACTATTTTTATTATAAGTAAATAAACGTGATTATTTACTACATACTACTTATGTCAGTTTTATTTATAAACTTCGGGTTTAATAAGACATAAAATAGGTATAAGTCCTTTGCAAACAACTCGAGTCGTTTAAGTCTTTCAAGTCGTTTAAGTGTTTTGAGTCTTTTAGTATAACGACTGAGTCTTATTAATAAAACTCGAACCCCCAGTCTTAATTTTAGAGTCGAGAGAGTCGAGTCCTGTAAAATGGAGCCGAGTCGTTATAAAACGCCTTAAAAGACTGAGTCTCTTTCATCACTAAGTGCGACCCCGGCTTAAAACTATCATGGAAATTACTATTGCATTTAATTTTCGAATTAAATGTAAATTTTAAGTCATATAATTAGTAGACTACCCTATCGACTCGCCATTGAAGAGCAAAGTACCAAAAAATTGCAATGGCAGTTGAATAGTAGCTCGATGGCTAGCAGAATACTAAACGTACAAAATCCTGCCATTGACACTCAACTGATATGCTTTTAAAATAGCAGACTTTGGGTCCCTGAATGATTTCTCAAAACCGTACACCAGCCCCCGTAGCATGGCTACGCATGATAGCCGCGACGCGCGCGATAAAATTGAAATAAGCGCGCGCTATTGGCCGTCTCAATCGGGGGGTCGATTCAGAACCTTACGATAACTCAGTTGTCCACCGATTCGATTTGATATTGTACAATTTCTTTTCGTTTTTATTCTCAACACCGGAATCGAACTGTCGTATTCGAAACCGAACCGAAGTGACGTCACACCAGTACGATTACTCGAACTTCCCGATCAGCTTGCTGATGATAGCCCTTGGGCTACAAAAGTTTTACAGAACACTGTTATCGAATGAAAGTTACCGAACGTCCTATTGTTTACAAAGCAAGAATGTAATATGGAACTCTCTTATTATTTTAAATAAAGTCTGGATTTTGTTCAATTTTATTAAATTATTTTAATGCAAAACTAATGCATTCCTATATTTTAGGTCTAAAGTCTTAAAAATATATATAAAAGAATTTCAATTTTTCTTATGTATTTCACCGACTAACCCCGTAAACGCTGTTGGATGACGATATCGTATCCGAATCCGTATCGTACGTTTAACTCGGAATATTTGAATGGCTCGGAAAGCGCCTTTAAATTCGAGAACGATGTCCAGTCGAACGATTCGATTAAAATATCGAAGAATTCTGAATCGGGGTCCAGATCTAATTTAGATAGCCAATAGCGCGCGCTTATCTCAATTTTATCGCGCGCGTTGCGACTATCATGCGTAGCCATGCTACGGGGGCAGTATTGCATAAAAATCGTGATTAAAAAACAATATTTTGATCATGAAAAAAAATTCGATAAAAAATATTTGAGCACACAATCTTTTAAACTGTGACGTAACATAACACACAACCACAACATTTATGTACTTTTCAATTATGCATACTTGTAATTAATAGATTCAGGCGTTACTTTGCGGAAGTCCATGATAATAAAAATGGAAGTATTATATAATTTGCTACCCCGCGAACACAGTGAAGGTTAAATCGTGCAAAATAGCTGCGTTTGTGTTGAGTATTTTTTTCATGCAGTTACTTTCCCCAACCTCCCTCCGCATAAAATTAATAAAATAAACACAAGCGCAACTACAGTCAACAACCCCTGAGGATGCATCATATGTAAAGCACCTATTGAATATAACGGTTTTCTTGTAAAATTTAGAGGTGAGTTTGTGTTTTATCCACTGCCAATTTTTAGGAATCGTGTTTTCACACTGTATACTAATAGTATTCAGTGTATATCCTCAATTATAATTATATATTTTTTATAAAGTTATTGATTCAACACTCACTGTTATGCGGTATTAACCAAAGGTATTTGAGATTGTATTGACTCTTAACGTAAATACGTAGAAATTAAAGTCGATTGAAAAGGTGAGTTGAGAACAGCTCGTACAAAAATACGCAAATGCGATACAGCCGCGTAGTTTTCGCTATATTTGTCTTTAGTTGTTAATTTACCGCTGTAAATGAAAAGAACGTAAATCAACCAATCACCATTCGGCGACAGATTGCGAGGAGCGAACATGGAATGCATTTGCGAACAAGAAATGTTCGTGATTGGACGCTCCATAAAATCCGTGCGTGCAATTGGCCGTGCTGTTTCCTTGAGAGATGTTAAACTTTCTAAAAAAGACAGTCTTCTAACCGTCAACCTAGTAATTTAACTATTTAGGTTAAAAATGTAACTTCTTTAACAACTATTTCTATTTCATGCAACGCTTATGGACTATTGATCTACTTAATAGGAATATGCAGGGCCGGACTAAGGATTGTTGTTATATATATATATATATGTGTGTGACGGGAAGAACAAGTCATATGTGGTGATAAGCAATTGCCACTCAGAGCTTCAAATAGCAAAGGCACTGCCACTGCGCCCGTCTATCTCAGTTTTGACAACTTTACAGGATGAAGAAAAAATTGTTTGCATCATTTATATAGCATCTGGTTTATTATATAAAAATACGTAGCTTTTACATATTTTTATTACACATGTATGTATATACAATACGTATTTTTATTTAATGAACCAGACGCTGTATAAATTATGCAAACAATTTTTTCTTCATCCTGTAAAGTTGTCAAAACTTTATTAATTGAGATAGTGCCGGTTGTCAGTTCACAGTCGATAACTTGACAAATCACATATGCCTGTAATTTCACCAGCACATGCCCATCAAAACCGGAACGCAATAATATTTACATTACTAATAGGCGGTAGAAATAAGTGAGGTGGCTGTACTTCCCTGGAACAACTCTTTCACAGCAGTAGCAGCTTATTAACGTACAACACAACTTCAACATCGCAGCCCTTTTTTGTCTTGAATGTAATACGCACCAAGCGTACTTGCGTATACGTCTTTGTTTATGTTCGCGTTTTCCGTTTTACTAAATGTGATTTGAGTTTTCCTGTGCAATAAACAATTAAATAAAATATAAATGTTCCATAATCTAAGTAAAGTTTCGTAAGTAAGGGAGAATATGTACTATTATTCGTAAGGTAAAAATAATTAAACCAACTACTAATCCATCCCAATAACTACACTAAAAAAATAACATAGTCCGGCCCTGTAGATATGTCTAGCAAGTACAATAATGTTGTCATAATTATAACACGTGTTAAACGTTATAATGTTTGTCATAATTATAAATTATGTCTCATAATGTTATGTCACCTAGAACGCGTTGTCTTGTAAGAGTCAATCGCTGCGTTGTTTTATGTAGAAACAGCTTATTCGGAAATGATCACACATCTGGCGGACCTGGAAAAACAAATTCATTCTATAACAATAACCAGCATTTACAAATCTAGCTGGACTATTTCAAATCATGTAAAATTAGTTAAAGTCTACACTGCTTTCGTAGTGTGGCGAGAAATTATATGTTTTTTGTACCAAATATGTTGTACAAAAAAAAATTTGTTCCTAAAACAAGGTATTTGGTATTCAAGTTTTAATGTTCAGGCTGGTTTTCGAATAACTGTTAGACCGTCTGATTATTTGAATACTAACTGTGCAGTTGCCTTTAAAAGTATCCATGAAACGTGGTAGGACTTATCTGGATGAACACTTTGACAAGACGCTCTACTGTTATTAGATCTCAGCTCTTCCTAAATGGTCTTACCGGGAATTGAACCCGAGACCTCCTTATCTAGCGCCGAGTGTCAACCACTGAACCACTGACAGTCTAATAATATTTTATTTATGAATTTTAGCGTAAAGTAATTGATATTTTTCTCACCACGCAAGTTCCGTAGTGTAGGTGCGCGGCGACAGTCAGCGCAGTGAGGGCGTAGAAGATGGCGGGTTCAAAGCGCGGCGCAGCCAGCGCTCCCAGGGCCCCGGCCAGCAGGGGCCACAGCAGCCAGTTCACCGCATCGCAGCGCTGACTGCTCATCTGAGCCACTATCAATCGGCACTGAGAAAATACGAGAACCAATCACCATCAACTCATCATGTCCCAATCAGTGATGAAAGAGACTCAGTCCCTTAAGGCCTTTTAAAAAACCTTGACTGATTTTTAACGCCTCACGAGTAGTCTAGTCTTTTAACCCTCAAGACTAAAACTGAAGACTAATTCGGGTCGAAGTCTTTTAACCATAAGAAGCTTAAAAGACTTGTTAGGGCTAAAACCAAACTAAACTAAACTAAAGTCAAAGTATTTTATCAAATTTTAGTGTCTGATACTGTCGTTTGACCATAATTATGAACGAAACATGCTATTGATAAACGTATTAAGTGGAGTTCCACAGTCTCTGCCTACCCCTGAATGGGTGACAGGCGAGATTTTTATGTATATATTTGTTCTATGTATTACAGAGAAATTGTTTAAAAAAAAGTACCAGGACTTCATAATAAGAAAAGTGGTTACAGAACAATGTTACACAAAATAAAAAAAGAGCACGTTAGAACTGGATTTCCATAGACTTTTAAATATTGGTTGCATTTCATTATTTCAATTTCCTCGCTGAAAAAGTATTGTATGCAATCATTAAATAATTAGGTCTTAAAATCTCGTACCTATTGCTTAAATCACTCTTTGAATCCTAATTTTAATTATAAGTAAATAAACGTGATTACTTGCTACATACTACGTCATTTTTATTTATAATATTCGGGTTTAATAAAACTAAAATAGGTAGAGTCCATTGCAAACAATTCGGATCGTTTAAGTCTTTTAGTATAACGACTGAGCCTTATTAATAAAAACTCGAACCTCCAGTCTTAATTTTAGAGTCGAGTCCTGTAAAATGGAGTCGAGTCGTTATAAAACGCCTTAAAAGACTGAGTCTCTTTCATCGCTAGTCCCAATGCTGGGCGCCGTTAGTTGTACAACGCACAACGGGAAGTGAGCGTGCCTACAGCTCTGGTACCTATCTGGAAAATAGGGATAGTACTGTACGTGCACCCGGGGCAGCTCATCCGAGGCACTAGCCTCTTGAGAACCGGATGAAGTCGTGACAACGGTCTGTGACAACCCTGTCCACTGGCTGATCTAGGGTCAGAAACGGTGCTTAGTAGGTTCCTGTGCACGCACAGGTTATAGTGCCCTCCTCGTATACCCAAAGGGTCGGTAGGGAAGGTCTATAATTCTATTATTCAGAGGAATTTAAAAGTTGTTGCCTAGTAAATAGAATTCAGATTCGCTATTAATGTACGTGAAAGCAACTGGGCCGTCACTGCAGCTTTGGTTGGCGAAGGGCATTGCATAGAGTAGTGCTATATGTAATTAAAGGCTACACTTACAGCAACATTACTAAACACAGTGCCGATGAGTAGAAACAACATTCTGGGGTCATATTCAACCAGAGTGTCAGATTTATGCACCCACACGTTGAGCACGACGAACACGGTGAGAAGCGGCCATAGCGGCCTTATGGCTTCTGTCGCTGAACGCATTTTGCCTGTACGCAGTTTGTAAGATCTGAGAAACAAAACAAAGTTAATTAAACAATACAAATCATTTCATTCATTCAATTAAATTACAAGTACTTTCAACACATTACGTTCAGACCTTAACAATATTACATAACTATAGGTTACCAGACATCTATATACCTAAGGTGTCGTTCACACGGCGTTGTACTGCACGTTGTTGATGTTTTGTTGTATAGAATGCTCACAAGGCTTGTCAAGGACACCGAATGACCGGATTCGGATTTTTTTTTAAATAGTAAGTGACGGGAGGAAGAAGTCGTCGTAAGTGCCTGGTGGTAAAACTCTGTAAACTTATTTTTTTTTTAGAATTATTATTACAAAGATCGAACAATTAGAAAAAATTCCTTCGATGCGACCGGATTCGAACCAACGTCTTCTAGCAAACCGTGTCAGACGCTATACCAACTAAGCCACGCAACGAACCAGAGGACTTCACGAATTTTTCCATGTGCTTGCATGTCGGATCTTTGTATTTGGTTTTCGACGACTTTTTAGCCGTAGCGCCATCTATTACAAATCAATGAAAGTATTTTGTCGCCCAGTTAGGTAACTTTACAGCTAGCAGCCCCGGCTAGAGGTGTCGCTATTAACTTTTAATTAAATTTGTATTGAATTGATATTCAATTATTTTTTGTGAAATTACTTCACTAGCTTGTTATAATTATTAATCGAACACATAGAAATCGATCCAATCGAACCGACGTCTTTCAAATCCGAAGATGTCGGTTCGAATCCGGTATTAATAATTACAACAAACTAGTGAAGTAGTTTCACAAAAAATAATTTAATATCAATTCACTACAAATTCAATTATTCTTTTTGTTTTGCTTATTTTTTAATATTTCACTTTTTGATTTTGTAAGTGACTTATAATGGTCTCTTAACGTTTACACTTTTCTTTTTGTAATTTCTTTTTAGTAATCAGCAATAATTTATTGTGCATGTCGTGTTGGTCTATAAGAGATTGTGCACTTAGTTTTAAGGTTTCGCATGTATGTTTCTGACTTTTAATCGATGTAACAATTGTCGACTGGCTAAAGTAACAATTGTCGACTAACTAAATAAAATAAAAACAAATATGCCAAAAAGCACTTACTTGTGGGTGTTGTAAATGGCTACAGGTAGATTAGTAAGAAAGCCCGTAGCGTATATGAGCCACTCGAATCCGTTGGCGAGCGTGTAGCTGCCGAACATATAGCGCTTATAGTACCCAGTCCCTTTAATTCCTGTCCATAGGAAGAAAAACGTGGACGCCTGGAAAAATGAATAACATAAATTTGTCACATTGTTGTTGGTCTCTTCAAGCACGGCCATGAGCGGAATATGGTAGACGTCCATAATATGACATAAGGATTGGACGTCAGAAATTGGTCAGAACGTCCATTGCTACATTTGAAGCGAGAAAAAGCTCCACCGAACAAATGGCGCTCATGGAACCACAGAAAGAAGATGTGGACGTCGACGTCTGTAAAGATGAAAATGCGCTGCCGAACATAATATATCCGTTATAGAACCTTGTGCTTTTCACTTACGACAGGACGCGACTAGCGCGAGAGCGATGTAAAACGCCGAAATACTGCTATTCTCGCATAGAGACAATATTCTATTACTCTATACTACTATCCTCGCGCAAGTCACGCCTTGTCGTGCTGGCCCTACAGAAGAAGAATCAAGTCGATTTGAAAGGAATCAATCACACTTCTTGATTGAACCAATCACAACATGATTAAATTCATTAATTAAAATAGTGCCTACAATGATTGTTATTGACTTTTTCTTTATTTATATCATGACCTTGGATGCAAGTCCTTTAATCGGAGTATTAGAGACAATAAAAATAGAAAATAATTAAAAAACAGTAATAGTAATCGCATAGTACATACAAGGGTAAAGCAACAAACAACAAACAAAAAAAATGTACATTCTTCTACTTCTTTCATTTGCTTATTAACCCTTTCATAGACAATACTTACATATGTGGTGACCACAGAACAATAAATACAGTAGAAGTGGTTAGGTAGCGTCAGACGCGTGACAACTATAGGTATCGAAGACCTGTTTGTTTTTGACGCCATTTTCGCTTTGTATGGTATGGTTGTGTCATTCTTTCGTGCAAATTCTTTAAAATTCTAGAAAAATGTCTTATTGCGCTGTTTTGGAGTGCAAAAAGGATAGCCGCGCTAAAAATATTACCCGTGGTGGTATTTCATAGCATTGGAAAGACATATTTTATTTATTTATTTATTTAAATTCACCAACGCTTAATACATTCGGTTACAACAATATTTTACACACATTCGACAGGGTGTTACAGTTAAAATGCTTAACCAATTACAGGTGCACATGCCATGATGAGAGTATGAAAGTTAAGACAATTATTATTAATTTACTGTTCTTTTTTTTAATGTACTTATATTACATATGTTTACTGTATTAACAAATTGAATTATAAAATAAATATAATATACATTACAAATAATATTCATTTATATGCCAAAAACTGCAATATTTTAATAAATTTTCAATTTTCTGCTTATCGAAATATTTTTTTTTGTTACAAGAAACGAAAATAAAGCTTTATACCCCTGCAATATGGTCGCTTCTTTTTTGGAAAACTAAACTACATAAATCCAATTCGTCGTCGTTCAGCAATTAACCGCTAGATGGCAGCACATTGATTGAAATTTCAATATAATATCACAACGTCGTAACTTGCAATAACAGGTATTGATAGTATTGAACTTTTAACGATATGCCAACAGGATAAAGTTTAAATTATATTAACAATCCAGAATTTGTTATTTCTTTTTAAATTTGAAACTACGACCAATCAATATCAAGATTTTGTAGTGTTTTAAATTAGTAATGTTTGGGTTTTGGCGCCATCGCTTCTGATAGTAACCGACCCGCACCCGCTTTCAGTGTGTTTCACGCTCAAGTAGCGGGTGTGAGGTCGCCCTAGTGGGCACGGACCTCGACTTAGGACACTACTGGAGATTTCCGCCAGAAGGGTGTGCTGTAGGAATAAATCTATGCGAGTAAACGCTGAACTGGGGTGGGCCTCAACGCGGCTACTAAATATTTCAAAGTCTTTTTTGACACTTACCCACATGCTAAAATCATATCCCCAAGGCAAGAAGAGTACACCAGTGTTGTATTTCTCCCAATGGCTCAAGTAGAAGTTGAAAAGGATGTTCCACAACACGTAATACATTCTGCAACAAACGATATAAACTAAACAACTACGAAATGTGGCTTTATTTATTTATTTATTTAGTTAGTACAAGAAACGACTTCTTCTAAATTCTCCAACATGTTCATGGACCTCTTAATCTTTAAATGCAACTAGAATAAATTATAAAAAGAGATTGGAATATTATTTTATAATTTTGAAAGGGGTCACAACACCACACGTCGATTGATAATAAAAATAATAATAATAACTATTGACAGTTTTTCTTTTTTTAAGATACCCAGGGACGAGATGCGCCTGTTCAGTGCCACTCTGAGACTCGTATTCCAGAACTTTACTCAATGTTCAAGTCAGGATTTAAGTATGATTTCAAGCACTGGAAATACGACCCTAATAATAATATAATAATAATAATAATAATAACACACACACTCAACATAGCCCCGCACTAGGGAAACCCTGTGTCGCGGGTGCCATGGACACACATATAGACAACCACAAATTACACCCAAACTCACGAGAGAAACAAATGTAGGTCATACAAATATTTCTCCCGGCCCGGGAATCGAACCTGGGACCTCTGCGTGGCAGTCCGGCATGGTAACCGTTAGGCCACAGAGGCAGTTAAGTTCTAGTGTTTTAAATCATACTCAAGTCCTGACTTTACATTGAGTAGAGTTCTGGAATACGAAATGTCCCATGTGCCTGTCATTTCACCAGCATCCTTAGGCCGCGTATCCGTTATGTCGTAACGACAGATAATCGTGCAGTTTACACACACATGGTCAACCACTAATTACATCCAAATTCACGAGATAAAGAAGTATAGGTAATGCCAATATTTCTCCAAGTCCGGGAATCGAACCCGGGACCTCTGCGTGTCAGATCAATATGCGAGAATAGCAGTATCTCGCGCTTTATGTCGGTCTTTTCGGCCACGGAGTCAGTTAGGCTGGTTTCATAGCTGTGCGTGCGGTCCGTACGGACTGTCCGCCTGAGGGCCATCCGCATGCGTAGAATCCGCAATGCTTTGAATCGAGTATTTAATGCAATGAGTGTACAGTACAACGAAGCGTTCAGGGTTCTGTTGAGGCTGCCGTGACATTGTAGTGTGTCCGGGATGTCCGCGGATGCGAGAGTTGACGGCTTCGACGCGACATTGCGTAGGGTACGCGCCAGCTGCCGCAAACTGTTGACAGTTGTTGCACACAGATGGGACAGTGGACTGCTAAGGCACTGGTCCTCTCTTCATTTAAGTTTACGTACTAACATAGTTATTTAAGTTTTTGCTGTAATACCAAAATTTTTATGAATCTTATTGTAGTCCGAAATAAATGCATTTTATTTTATTTTTATTTTATTTATTTTAATTTAGTGCGGATATCCACCGAAAACAGTCGCCTACAATGAACGCATGTGTCTGGTGCAGAGTTCCGCGTCACTGTAAAACGATATTCTAACGCCACCATTCGTTACTCCGTTTCGATTTTCCACGCGGACTGTCCGCAGATAAATCCGCACTGCTCTGAAACCAGCCTAAAATAATTTGTACAAATTTGTCATCTACTTCAAATATAGATCGGGACTACCTGTAAGATTCAAGAATTCACTCACCGTAACGGCGATATGGAGAAATCCAGTCTTCCGACTATGGAATATAGACATGCTGGGATGAAGAACACGGAGTACGAATCCAGCCCGTGGTCGAACAGCTCGCCAAGGGGGCCCGAAGTCTGCGTACGGCGGGCTTGCTTGCCGTCGATACCGTCTAAAAGGGAATTAGATTAGCTCTCTTGTCTCTAATGGTTCATCTCCTCACTAAGGGCCTATGCAACTTATACAGGTTGACTTTTTTTATCAATAGCAAAATGTTTTCTACGCATTATCAAATGCAAATCATAATCATTTATTCATAATTTTCATTACATGTCAATTTATTACCTTCAATGTCAATGACAATGTTAACTAAACAAATGTATTGAATTTCGTTATAAACTGATAATTAAGAAAAATAGTAACCTACAGCGAATAAAAATAACATTATTTAAAATTAAAAAATGCCGATAAATTAACTGGATTAGCCACATTTTTAGCCTAAAGCGGAAGACGTGCTCGTATGTATACACGACACGTACGTCGTTTGTATACACGATGGCCTTCTCCAGCCGGTGAAGATCGCCGCGACGAAAGCCGCCTGCTTTCGTTCCGCAGTGCGTACCGCTCATTATCGCATCTCTGTGCGAACTGATACAAGTGATTACGTGCATACATGGCTAACTGGAGTATCAGCAGATAGGGAAGCGTCAGTAGCTCTAAAGACGCAAAGTACGACCCTGTGCACTCTTCATCGCTGCTTAAAACCTCGCACGCGCGCGCGTGTGTAAAAGTAGACGATAAGCGTATGCATTACTACTAGACATGAGCGCCGATAATAAGCCAACAGGCGACGGCGCGCCGACAAAAAAGTGTCGCGGCGGCGTTTCGGCGGCGCGAAAACGAATTTGTATATCGGTGTTTGTTTTTACAAAAACCGTTACACAAATATTTTTTCAAAGGAAAAACAAAATAACGTATTTTTTATAGTAATCAAATTTTTATCGGTTAGTTCAGGCGCTATTCGCTACTGGATCGCGTTTGCATCGCTGCTGAAGGTCGCCGTATGTAACCGCTCTTACTTTCTGTGATTATTATCTCCAATATTTTGACTATTTTATTTATTACTAATTAAAGGACTTGAAACCAAATTAACTCACCCAACGTATAAGCAAGGAAAAGAAAGACAGCCAACACACTCCACAGAGACTGCGGTACAACTTCACTATGTCCATTCGTCGGCGCGTTCACGGTAGTTCCATTGATCGAAGTCGCCGCTAAGTAGTTGTAATCGTAGTAGGACAGGAGTAAGAAGTCCAGGACTGTTAGGAGAAACCCAGCGAAGGTCAGGACGTTGGGTGCTACCCATCTTGGTACTATCTGTGGAGAAGAAAACACATAGCTTTACAAAAAATTCACATTCAATGGAACACTAAGTAAATAACATTTGAAATCGCCAATTGATTAAATATTCATTCATAAGGCAGATTTCCTTGAGATGAATGACTAAGTAACGCTATGTGAATAGATGTTTGTACATATTTATCATTTACAGTGTATGTTTTAAAATTGGATTAAAAGCTATAAATAAATAACGTATTGCATAAAGTTTTTGCATCGCGGTAATGATACATTAGTAGAGCTCCTTGTGAAAGAGTTTGTCCTGGGATGTACTGACACCATACCTATTTCTGCCGCCAAGCAATAATGTGAGCATCGGAACGCAGTGTTCCGGTCTCGAAAGGTAAGGGTGCTGGTGAAATTAAAGGCATATGTATGCCTCAAGAGTGTCGGGCGCAGTGACAGGACACCTCAGATCTTTGTGATTTAAAGCTTTGAGTGGCGCTGTAACTGTTATGGACAGGCGTGTAGCTTACCATCAGGCGGACAACTTATTCGTCCCGTCACTTGATGTTATAAAAAAATCTCTCAAAAGGAAGCAGTAGAAGCACCCTCCTCCTCCCACCCAGATGTTAGGAGAGTACCCCCATAAGATCTTGATATGGAAGAATGAATAAGATATGGGGGCCATTACGGCCTATATTTTACAAAGAGATGAATGATCAAGTATTAGTTCTCTTTGAGCCCGCTAGGGGCGCTGTACAATGTGCCTTAGGCAATTCGCAAATTGTTCACGAGTTGCGGTCGGTAGCGACTAACACTGTAAACTCAAGGTAGCTATTTCTAACGTTCGCCGAGACCGATAACGTCTTTCCCATTGTATCAATTTATGCGTGACAATTGTTTATATAGAAACTTATTTACTAATGCAACGATATTGTATATATGTTCGCTGCGATATTGTATGGAATAGTATTTTTCCCAAACATGCCCGGAAATGTTTGCATTAATTTCAAAAAACGAACACGGAAATGTTATCATTTAAGGACCGTGCGACATCTTCTCGTCCTAGATCTGCAAAGTATGAAAATCCATTACTGTGCGCTGTTCTACACTTTTGAATCTATATCTACTATGAATTATGTTATCAGGCAATAGAAAAACTTGTACAGCCATCTGCCAAGTCTGTTCCGTGTACTTTTTTTAAAAAAAAGGCGGCCAAGTAAATTAAACTGCTGAGGTATTCTTTTCTGTTTCTTTCGTCTTTTTTGTACTTTCGTCGCTAAAATGAGTTCTAATGAGAAGACCGATTACAAAAATACAGTAGTAAGTCAAACCATTAGGCTACCAAGGCTACCAATTAACATGTCTATAATTACTTTTAATATTTTTTTCCTTTTTTATTGTACACAGCCTCTTTAGTCTTTTATTATCTCCGCACATTGTTTAAGAAAAGCACTATACATGCCTCGGCAGCGTTCCGTTACTTCCCAGTCTCTGCAATAATGTATATACTATATTTATTCATAGAATATACAGGGTTATTTGTATAATACTATCAACCTTGCAGCCATTCCATGACTTTTCACAAACACCAGAAATTTATCAGAAATAAGCTTTCATTATTTTGTTGTACTGTCTGATATTTTTCAGATCTGTTTGGTAGTACGTTGTTTACCAACGCCTCCCACGTGCTTTCTTTTGCTACTGCACAGAGTTATCATCGTTTAGAGCGGTATTTAAATATTTTTGTATGAAAGCAAAATCCAATAAGTAATTAAAAGCCATGAAACAAAAGTTGTTGTTTATGATGTTAGTAATACAATCCTGTGAGGTTGTCAGTATTTTACAAATTACCTTGTACTACATCCACTTTGTTGCCATTCTTTGCCTCGAAAGTAACCAGTTTGTTATTGAAGGAGACAAGTTATTCCAACACCAAATCATCGTAACATAATATATGTTTTTACACCATAATAGACTGCCTTGCTAAGCCGAAAGGCGTTATCTCTGAGATACGCCCATTTAGTTTTTTTTATATCAATAAATAGCTATAACAATTTCGCACCTAATGGTATAATAGAAACAGCGCTATCTAACTTAAAACATTTAAAAAACCACCAACGAAGTATTTTTAATAAATCAATTTTTCCTTAGATTACTAATAGATTCGGCGGCTTTCTTTATAATCTTTTGATTACCGGTATCTCACTACAATAGTAAAATTTATGGATAATTTAGGCATGTCATTAAATCTATTAGTCAAAAATACATATAAATAAGTTTTAACATCTTCAAAAAGATTTCTTTTAGAAGGTGCGAAAGTAGAATTTACAAAAAGTGGATTTTCTCAAAACTTATTCCGATTGAGATAGCGCACTATAGGTATTGTAGTAATAACCCTGAATATTTGAAAAGTTTGCCACGTGGTTTACGAGACACAAGCCTTTGGGAACCTCTGATTTAGACTTGGACGTGAAATGATACGCGATCATGTGATACACGTCCGTGTAACACCACCGCGGAGATAAAGTACGATAAGGTGACACAAATGTACGCCCACCGTTAGTCGAGAATGCAAGTAAGAATATTATTAGTAATTTAAACTAACTTGTGAATATCGTCCTCGCAACACTAACTGAACGAAACTAACAATTTTAAAGAAAAAAAAAATTCTTACATAAAGTTTTCAATCGGACTGTGTCTAAAACTTATTTCGTCGAAATTTTAAGTTACTTGTAATTTTAGAGGAACGATATAATTTTGTTATGGCAATAATATACTTTTTAACCGACTTCAAAAAGGAGGAGGTTCCCAATTCGGCTGTGTTTTTTTTTTGTGCGTATGTTACGCGTTTGTGAACCGTTTTTGATGATTCTATTTTGTCGGAAAGAGGGTACCTCAATATTGGTCCCATTTAAATTTAAAGAAAATATTCCACCTCTAATGGTGGCGAACTAGGGGATGAATCCGGCTACGCGCACTTTCCGGTAACGGATTTCAAATTAAACTTGGCAAATGTAATTCAACTAACTTTTGAGATCGGTTTTTTAATAAAAAAAGTTATAATTATTTTATGATACCAAGTGACCGAATGAACTAGTCGTGCGCCTGGTGGTAAGCGACACGCCAAAACACTGTGCCACTTAAGAGCTTTAAATCACAAGGTGCCTGGCCACTGCCCATCATTCTGAGACACAAGTCCCATTTGCCTGCAATATCAGCAAAACCCTTTCCCTTCAAAGCCTATATAAATACTCATGTTACGGCTTGGCAGCAAAGATAGGTAAGGAATCCGGAATTCTTCGGAAGAGGCGTGATCTGTTTTTTTTTCGCTCGTATCTTGTTTGTACGTTACAAAATTGACATAAAGTTAATACTCAATATATTTATTGCATATGGTACATGTCTTAAAATTAATCCCTTATTAGGGGTAACAATAAGAGCAGAGGTAGGCCGAGGTTTCAATCATTAATTACAATTGTTATTTATCTAATAATAATATAAAATAAAAATATGTCCTATAATAAGAAATACGTCTTATAATAAGCAGAATTATGTCATTTGAAAGTTTGAATTTAATTAGATTACAACAGCGTAACTTTACAGTAGGTATATATTATTAAGCTATGGCTACAGAAATCGACTTCCCTTACGTTCCGCGGCAATCTGAGTTTTACCTAAGTTTTGTCATAATGGACGGTTTTATTATTATAGGAAATGAAACTATTTTTCCGGATTTAAATCGCGTATATTTGTTTTTTTTTTTCAAACAAACCGACGTTTCGGGCCCTTTACAGGTCCCATAGTCACGGTTGACTGAGGTGGTACAGTCTCCCCCCCGAAGGGGTTCCCGCCTTGTCGTGGCGGGGGGGCTCTAGTAGCCGTGGTCGATTTCATCCCACGGTGAAGCTAAGAGTTCGTTGCCCAGCATAAAGGGGCCCGGGATGGAAGGCTCGTCTGGTGTTCGGCGAGCCTTACATTCGGAGTCGGGGGACCAATGTGTCTCCCTTCTCGGGGAGGGGCTGCGCAGAGCGCGGCCAGCCGCTGGTGGGGGCGCGGACGAGTGCAACAGCGTACCCGTACCCCCACCTACAGCGGAGAGGAGGAACACTCCGGGGGTTTGGTGCGGTCGGGCTGCTCCCCTTCAGGGTTCAGCCCAGTCCCACATAACCCAGGCTCTGCCCCCGCGGGGCCGGGGTATCTGTAAGCAGATTCCCCCGGATTAACAAAAAAAAAAAGGTGGTACAGTCTTCAACCAGTTATGTCTAATATTGATGCAAACTACCCTATTTTTTTTACTATAGTTACAATAGTTATTAATTAAATACCTTATTTTTAATTTTACAAAGGAAACATTCCAATTTACGCTACATTACGTGTTACAAATTATTTTATTGAATGAATTTTTATTAAGTTCAATTTATTATTAATCAATAATAGAAATTAGAATAAACTAAAACATATTAATTAGTAGTGCAGTCTTATGTCTGTTTGGGATTTTTCATTAGAGGAAATACTGGATCTCAAACTGGTGGTACGGAGCAACTATCTTCCCTGTTGAAATTAGGATGTTTTTTTAATTTCAATGGCCTCTCGCAGCATCCTGGGTAGATAACGGACTTCTTTTGCAAGGACCTGAAGTTTGTCAAACTTCATTGAATGTGTAGGTTTATTCATGACACGCACGCAGACTGCAGACTTGCTTACGCGACGGTGTTTGACATCAGCTATATGTTCTTTGACGCGGGTACAAATACTTCGCTTCGTTTGTCCAATATAAGAGAGACCGCACTCCTCCGGTGCTTGAAATAAAATCCAGAAAAATAGTTTCATTTCCTATGTGTAACAATCGCGAAAACCTAAGAACTCGATAGGTTTTATTATTGTTTATTTACTTACTTACTTACTAACTGTTGTTAATAATGTTGGCATCATATTTATGCTTATGTTGATGATTAACAGTGGTTCGATGTTGCGTCAGAGCTAAATAATGTTGTAAATGATTCTATTATTTGTCATCATCACGCCGTATAGCAAATACTTATGATTATGCACCCGATATAATGTATGCTTGTCCAAGGGAGTGACCACGCGGAATCAGATTTTTTTTTATAATAACATGTGACAGGCCAAACAAGCTGTGCGCCTGATGGTTTAGCTACACGCCTGTCCATAACAGTTACATTGCCGCTCAGAGCTTTAAATCGCGAAGATCTGAGGGGCACGGCCATTGTATCGCTCTGAGACAATACAATACAATACAATATACTTTATTTTCTCTCAATAAGGTTGTAGTTACAGTGTATGAGTACATTAAAAATACAATTATTAATTACAAAGAATAAAAATAACAAATATCAAGTGCCTTAGTGAGAGCTGGAGTCTGTACTAGGTTGGATACCTGTGTTACAGATCACCAGGCTCACTCCCTCTTAGTGTAAGAAAACGTGATATAAACTTAATACAAAAATACAAATAAAATTACAAAATAAAGCATAGGCTATCTAGTGCAAAAATGTGTGTGTGTGTGTGCGTGTGTGCGTATGTGGGTGTGTGCGTGTGTGCGAATGCGGGTGTGTGCGTGAGTGCGTGCGTGCGTGCGTGACACATAAGATAACAAGTCCCATGTACCTATAATTTACTAGCACCCATACCCTCCAAAACCAGAACGCGGTAATGCTGACATTAATAATAAATATTTTAGGCCTTGGGAGAGGTGAGAGTCTAAAATATATAAAAATAATAATTTATTTACTTCAGACAGATCCATTTTAATGTTAGTAGAGCTTAATCTAGATTGATACTTAATAACTAACAATGAAATTGGCCTCTGTGTGAGTTTGCATATATCATCGGGCTATTTAGGATAATAGCTATCGCTTTCAGGATGCCGTTACAGCTCTTTCGGCAGACTAAGTCAAAGCCGTCCACGCGAGCATCTGCGAACATGCCCGAAGCACTGCAAAAGCGCGGGAGCTGCATCTGTGCGATTTTTGGGTGTATTTGAACCACAAACTTGCCGTACAGTGATGTACAAAATGCTTTAAACAATGCTATCCTCACTATATACGTACATCTAGCAAGTGGCAATTAGGTAGTGGCGAAATTACAGGCACCGGGACTTGTTAACTTAGTCTCAAGTAGGTGACAGTGCCATTCAGATTTTTATGATTTAAAGCTCTGAATGATACCGAAACTGTTATGGACAGGCATGTAGCTTACCATCAGGCGCACAACTGGTTCGTCCCGTCATTTGATATTACAAAAAAAAAATCTAGCAAACAACCAACATCCTCGCCCGAACTGACAATGCGACCAAATGCCCAAGATATTTAAATTGAAATACTTTTTTAAGACGAACACCGTTGAGTAACAGGAGTAGTACAAAATTAGATAATAATAATAATAATAACGCACACACTCATCATAGCCCCGCACTAGGGAAACCCTGTGTCGCGGGTGCCATGGACACATACATAGACAAACACAAATTACACCCAAACTCACGAGAGAAATAAATGTAGGCCATACAAATATTTCTCCTGGCCCGGGAATCGAACCTAGGACCTCTGCGTGGCAGTCCGGCATGGTAACCGTTCGGCCACGGAAGCAGTTAACTTAACGGAAGTGGTCACTTGTTCCCGCCTTAGAGACCATGTACACTGTCTTTTTAACTTTTGTAAGCTAGATCATGTGACTCCGCGTAGGACTCACATATAATAACTAGCTTTCTCATTGCGCCAACTGAAGGTGCCAGCGGTACCATATCATCCGCGCAGCTAAAATTATTGACACATACGTCCTCAATAAAGCAACCTTCTCCGTGGCGGACTGTCACGCAGAGGTCCCAGGTTCGATTCCCGAGTCGAGAGAAATATTTGTATGGCCTACATTTATTTCTCTCATGAGTTTGGGTGTATTGGGTCTATGTGTGACCGGCGACACAGGGTTTCCCTAGTGCGGGGCTATGTTGAGTGTGTGCGTTATTATTAAAAAAAACCGACCTGCTTGCCGCCAAATTCCTCAATCAGCGCATTCACATATAAATTGAATAGAAAGGGTGAGCTCAACCCACTCTTGCTCACCTCGCATTCTATCCTCCATGGATCCGAGAACTCACCCACACGGCTTTCCTGATTCATGTACCAGAATGTAAAGAGAGACATTACTGCTTGGCGGCACAAATAGGTATGGCGGCAGTACTTAGTACAGTCCCTGGACGAATTCTTTTACAAGGAGCTCCAGTGCTACTAAAAAACTTGTCGACATTGGCAGAATTCTTTACAAAAGATAACGTTTGTAATAAAAACTGCCAGTTAAGGTTAGTTATTCTTTATCGAAGTAGATTAGATAGAGCATTTGATACTTCGTAACATTACCTTTGTTGATAAAGCAAATCACGCCATTTTGTTATCAAATTTAATTGCACGCTATTAAAGTATTAAACAGTTATTTGTATATGACCGATAATGTGCAAGTTACTGGGTCATTGTCACAGTAAATCAGAGGTAATAACTGTCTTTTAAACTAAATTTTTTCGACGTTTGACGTGTTGCTTTTTTTATGGTACAAAACCGGAACGCAGTAATGTGACCATTACTGTGTTCCGGTTTTGAACTGAAAAGGTTACTGGTGATACTGCAGGCACATGGGACTTCCATGCTTTATGTTTTAAAGCGCTTTTTTTTGACAGAATCAGAGCCTCACACAGATGGATTCGCACATCTACGCTAAGATATTGAGGAACACGATATAAAACCCTCAATCTATAAAAGCAATTACTCACAATATCCGTGACATGTTTCTCAAACCTTAAATCACTATCCATTATAACCCCCAAGTTACGCGCTTCTGTTACCTTCTGAACTACATTGCCCCCTAGTCTAATTTTTAGATCGTGATTATTGATTTGTTGTTTTTGACTTTTCGTGCCCAGCACCATGAATTTCGACTTGTCTGGGTTTAAAACTAAACAATTACGGACAGCCCAGTTTCGAATTCGCTCCAAATCTGCATTGAGTTTATTAACAGCCGTAGCAGTGTCATATGGCTTGAAAGTAATATACAGCTGGAGATCATCGGCATATAAATGGTATCTACAATTTTCTATCGAGTTACAGACATCTGCACTGTACAAGATAAAGAGGATCGGCCCTAAGATCGACCCTTGTGGAATTCCCCTGTTAACAGGAGAAGAATTCGATACACCTCTCGAACCATCGTCGAAGCTAACTTCAACTCTCTGTGAACGACCATCCAGGTAACTAGCAAACCATTTCAAAGCAGTACTGTCGAAGCCGTAATATGCCAGTTTCGAGACGAGGAGGTTTGTGTTAATTGTGTCGAAAGCACGGGAAACTTCAAGGAGAACGAGGATTGTACCCTTGCCTACATCTTGTCCTGCCAAAATGTCGTCGACAACGTCCAACAGCGCTGTTGCCGTACTACGGCCAGCTCTAAAGCCAGACTGTTTCTCAGGAAGTATATTATTCGCTTCGAGGAACTCTATCATTTGTTTAGCTACAACTTTTTCAATGATTTTCGATATGTAAGGTAAGATGCTAACGGGACGGAGATCTTTAAGTTCAGCTGGATCATTAACTTTTGGTATCGGTTTAACTATGGCTTTTTTCCATATGTCGGGAAAAATACCGGTGCGTATAGATTGGTTGACAATGGTAGTAATAAGTCCAATAGTATACGGCAGAGTAAGAAAAATCATCTCATGATTTACACCATCAATACCTTGGGCATTGGTTGAAGTTTTACTAATAATTTTAAATATAGAAGATTCGTCAACTGGTTTTAAAGTGAACACTGCAGGGCTGAAGCGGTTGGATTCATAAAACGTCAATTATTAAGGTGTTTTAATGTCCACGCTGAAATAAGCTTATTCCGGCGGCACCATTTTTGAATCTCGAGAACCACAGCTCCTAGCTTAGATCTGATTGCACCCAGAAAAAGTCGTGAATTAGTCGTTTCTAGTCGCGAACTTTTACAATTAGTCGCCCCTTTGTTTAGAAGATATTGGATATTCAATTATTTTCATTGATAGGTGTATTTACGTAGAAAAATTGTGTAAATAACGAAAACTGTATGTCTATACTCCGTTCAAACATTTATTTAACTTTTGACAGCTCGAATTCTAATCAATTAGTGATGTCCTAATGCGTTTCCGATTACATTTTTTTATCACAATCGATTTTATTTATGAAGAAGCTTAAATCGTGAATGTGAGCGGGTTAAAAAAAGATATTATCAAGAGATTTGTTTCAAAAACTCGACCATGGTCGCGCTGGAATACGGCACGCATTCCCGAGACTGAACAATGACTGAAATTAGTCTCGGAAATGACAAAAGATCATCGAGATTTGAGGAACTTTCGAGACCGAAACTCCCGTGATGAAAGTAATGTACAAAAATGTTAAAATATTCAACATGTTCAATTTTCCTTTACAAGTATTCAAATAGGAGCGACTCTGAGAGAATATACGCAACGACTCATACGGAAAACGGGTTCATTATTACAAAACGTCATTTGTGGCATATAATAATTTAGTTTAAATAATAGTTTATCATTTAGCTCATGGTCTAAAATAAGTGTCCGAAACAATAATACTGATAACAATAATAATAAAAAAACCGACCTTAAAAGTCATTCATCCCCTAGTTTGCCACCCTTAGAAGTGGAATATTTTCCAAATTAAATGGGATCACTACTGAGGTACCCTCTTTCCAACAAAAAAATCAGTTCCCAAATTATCGCAGTTATCGTGTAACATACATACAAAAAAACAAAGTCGAATTGAGAACCTCATCCCTTTTTTGAAGTCGGTTAAAAAAGATGACGTAACTAGAATTTAAGGACAAGAATACGTATTACCATAGCTCAATAAGACAAGTATGGTATTGTTGGCGAAGTATTATTTGCAATCTCTATGCGAGAACGGCAGTATATCGCGCTATTTGTCGCTCTCGCGCTTATCGCGCCATTTCGTGCTAGCCCCACTGATGAGTAAAGAAATAATTCAAAATTAGAATTCAGAAAAAGCAATTAGCGCGCTCATGACTCGTACGATGGACCAAGATCATTAGGTCCATGTACGCTTTAAGTAAAACAATTGTTAATGGTTTTATTACCCTATTGTAATAGAAAGGATAAGCCGTTCCAAGAGATAAAAATAATCTGTGCAAATAATATTTCTTCAACTACTTATAAAGCGTGAAACACACAGAAAGCGGGTGCGGGTCGGCGGACGGAATTATGGTACACCTAAACCGATTTTGTCGGCCGATGTCGGACAGAACTACCCGGACGAGTAACTCAGACGTGTATGTGCTTACACTGCAACAGTGTACTACTTATGCCGACACAGGACGTTGCCGGTATTCTGTAGTTGACTGTGTTGCTTAACAGAGTGAAGACGCGTTTTTAAAATGTAGGAATTCGAAGAAATGTATCTTTTACAAAATTCATACCGCAATTTAATTCGTCGATGTCAACGTCGGCGACATCGGCGTGGTGGGTTAATAAATATTTATGTACAGAAGACAGCTGGGTGAATACCACCTTTATTTTATTGTAATTTTTTGAATGTTTATCGCACAATGTTGGTCAGTTTTAAACAGAACTAATTAATTTTTCAATAACCATAGTCGTTTAGGTAGATAACAACATTGACAGAAACGACTGTATGATTAAATTAAACTATAAATACGCTCAATTTATACTGCAGACTGCCGAGAAATCCCAACAAAAACGGACTCGACCGACGGTTGATCGGCCGTTTTCGGGCGTCATCGGACGATGACGGGGGTGTTTGTGTATGCGCTCTCTTTCTTTTGCAAGTGTTTGATTCGATCGTCCGAGTTCGGCCGTCGTCGCCCGAGCAAACTTCGGCCGATGACGAATTAGGTGTACGCGAGCCATTATACCCGCCGCGACCCCGAACCGACTCGCGCCCGACCCGCACTGTGTGTTTCACGCCTAACTCCATATAAGCAACAGCGCGGTTTGTACAAGTGCACACTTTCGCGTAATAAAGAAAGGCGCATGGGAGGTTGTCCTCCCATACGTACGACGTACAATGTTATTTTTGTTCCCTGTGCATGTACCAATAATTTTACTATGTATAAACGTTTTAAATTTAACCATAAAAGCGTGTATTTAGTGTTAAATATTTTACATTACAACATAATGCCGATAACGTGGGAAACGTTATCAAAAGATAATACTCATAACGTAGCGAATGTTATCGGAATTGTCGTTATCTTTCGATTCCTGGTTAAAAATCACAGACTTACCTCCACCACCTTGTTCCAAAATGGGTGCATAACATAGACACTGAGAGGGCTTGTGTCTATGGCCATGTACTGCAACAAAAAGATTTTATGTAACATTTTATTGGACACAAGAATTTGTCGCAGTGGCAGGGGGAGAAAAGGCCGACTATATTTTATTCATGTGTGTTATATTAATAATAAAATAGAAAACCAAAATTATAATAACAATATTTAAAAAATAGGCGCCTTGACGTCGAGTTGCTGTCCAGCCCGTTACACCAAGTACCAAGTACTTTGTATCAGAAAAAGTTTCCATAATTTTTTAGTAAAACTTAGCAACTATGTTAGTACTTATATAAATTTCATTGCATTAAAACATCACGTATATAACCAGAAATAGAGACGAAATAAGGGCCATCTATCCCTGGCAACTCATCAGGCAAATGGACCTTATATCACTTTTAAATATCAACTCTCGTTTGCACTGAAATCACAAATTAGAAAGCTGAAATAGTACAGCACCAACAACTGACCTGTGTGTATGTCTCTGTATATTCCAATAATCTCAGTACAGAGTACTAAAAAAACCGACCTCAAAAGTTCGTAGAATTATACATGCAATTACCAAGTTTTATTGAAATCGGTTACTGGAAAGTGCGCAAACCCGAATTCATCCCCTAGTTCGCCACTATACGGGACTCGATACAGGAGATAGTAAAAATCGGTTCTGACTACTCAAAGTATATTGAGAGAGAAAAACGCCTTGAGTCGGAGAATAGCAAAATCAACCATTACAATCATTGCTCCTTATAATAAAATGTAGGCGCTATTTATAAAAATGAATATTCATGCGTGAACAGCCACCCTTAGAGGTGGATGATGTTTTTCAATATTAAACAGGACCACTATGGGTACCTCCATGGTGCTCATGTTTAATTTTGAAAAAAAAGAATTTTAAAAATTCCAACAAAAAAGAATCATGAAAATCGGTTCACAAATACCGGAGTTATCGCGTAACGTACATACAAAAAAAACATAGCCTAATTGAGAAATTCCTCCTTTTTTGAAGTCGGTTAAAAAAATTCAGCATTTAGACAATATTTCTAACTATGGGGGGGGCTCTTCTATTTGGTGGTGTGGAAAAAACAGCAAAACATCTCTTGCAAAATATAAATAAACATCATACAAAACAAACGGAATCACATTTCATCAGTAATTAAATATGTAATTTTTCAATTTTCGTCCATTATAGCAACGCTCAAGTTAAACTGGTCGATTTGAAGTGAAACAATTAACGACATCCGTCAATTGTTTCGAATTCGGGCTGACCAATCAGAGCGCAGTTGTCACCGTAATCATTTGGCAGCAAACTTTGCAAACAAATTAAATGACATTTCGTCTCTATTTCTGGCTATATACTCGATGCATTAAAATCGCATTACATAATATAAAATAACTTAATTTAAATCACACCTATGACCCTTTATGTCAGGTGCCATAGCAAGGGACTATCAAGCGTTATCAATATGCTGTATGTAACGATAGTACAAGTTTTTTTTGGTCTCCACATAAACTAATTCAGTAGAACCTATGTTTTTGTCTTGTGATTTTGTGGTAATATAGAAAATACGTGTTTTCAATTATTTTTTGTGGTCATGGGCATTGATTTTTTTTTATCTTTCCTAACTGGCAGCGAGCTAAAAAGACCATCACAAGGAAGCCCATGTCCAGCATTGAGATGTATAATGGGTAGATAATGAAGTAGATACATATTAATTTTGCACATTGTCAATTAATGTGAATACTTGTACGTGATTTCTATGTAATTTTTCAGGATGAAACATTTCAATTCAGTTAAATTAAGCCTCTTTCAGATGATCCTAATAGCAGTAAAGAGAAGACGCTCTTAATATTGTGAAAAAGTTCATCCATGGACGCACTGCCATATTTCTGCTGCCAAGCAGTAATGTGAGCATTACAGCATTTCGGTTTTGAAGGGTGCTGGTGAAATTACAGGCATGTGGGACTTGTCAACTTATGGGTGACAAGCGCAGTGGCAGGGCCCCTTCGATCTTTGTGATTTAAAGCACTGAGTGGCAGTGCAACTGTTATGGACAGGCATGTCATGTCAAACGTCACTGTAATCAAAATCGAAATAAACATTTCATAAACATTTAAATAAGGATTTCAGAGAGGAGGTATTAACCACTCTACGTAGTTCCTTGAAATTTTTGAAAATATACTGTGCCTATTCCGATATCCCAGTGATAAGCCATAAGTTATATTATCTAAGCTTTAAGTAATACATATAGGGAAGACAATACTTCTGATATCCCGGAATAAAACAAAATAGTTATATCATTACTTACAATTAATAATAATAATAATAATCTTTATTTTTTTTTACAATTACAAAAACTTTTTTCTTATAAATACACTAAAATAGTAAAAAAATATAAAACAAAATACAATACATTATAACGAGAGGTATTAACCACTCTATGTAGTTCCTTGCCTATTTAGATATCCTGTGTTAAGCCATGAGTTAAACAGTCATAACAACTTCAATGTGATTCCAGGAAATACTATACATATACATTGAAATGCTGAGAACAGGAAAAATAAAAATAATACCTTTTCTTTGTAATATGCACATAAAAATATTAGATTAAAATAAGCGTAAAACATATTATGTACCTAACTATAAAAGTATTTTTTAATTTAAATGAGTCCATGACTTAAACTTTGTTTTGTATAAGGTAAGAACTTAACCACAGACTTAAAAAACAGCTATATAGAACAATGATATACATAATTTATGAAATGAATCACGTTAAATCTTTTTTTTAATAGGCTTAACAAGTTTGGAGTCATAGAAACGTTCGTTGCGTAAAAAAATCAATACTGGTTTAGGTTACCTCGAAAGTCAACGACGCACGCCAATCAATGAAATAACAAAAAATATCGCTACTTAATTAATAAATGAAGATATACACACTACATCAGGATTTAAATTTTAACCATAAACAATCCAATTAAAACATCGTACATACCTTGTAATTATCGAAACCTTCCAAATGTTCCCGAGCAAGATATTTGTAATTAAACATTTTGACTGATTCTGTTCACAACACTTGTTAGGAAATAATTTCACTTAACGCTAAATACACTTAATTGTATAATCGCGCGTCTCGCACATTTTAGATTAAATTAACGATTTTTTTAAGCATGCGGAAAATGCCTCCCACAGACCAACATGACATATACTAAAGTTTTAAAAAAATGCCTCACATGAAGCGAACAGCGAACGCACGGATGACAGTTTATATAGGGCTACCAGCTTCCGTCAGAAGTTGACATAATAATAAAAATTCTGGTAACTCTTATACAGCCTCATTACATGTGCAAAAATATTTAGTCTTCTCGCGCACTACAGCGAGTCATTACTCTTTTATAAATTTCAAAAAAAAAAGCCTTTTTTCTTGGAATCCCTTGAAATTGTACAATTTATGAACGGAATTACTCGGGCATTCCATAAAGGATATGCATGAAAGTTAAACTATAATTTTACTGGCCCAAGTTTTTAATTCAATCTGTGACTAAATTTTATTGAGGTCAAAAGCGCCATATCGAGCAAAATACTCAAATGTGTGAAAAAAGAAAATTAAAAAGTCTAAGGATTTGGTCCGGAATCGACGTTCCGCCTAGTTATTTAAGTCAAGCAATAGGCTTCGTCGTCAGACTCACCCCGCACCTAAATTTACAAGCGTAATAAGGCGTATAACGTAAATATAATAATTAAAAAATTGCAAGCTTCTGAAACTACTACAAGCACTAAACAAATTTTATTATGAAAGCACGGGACCACTGTCTTTGCAGGAGCACACACCGTACGGTATGGTTAGTTCACTACTTAAATTTATCTAATGTTATTATATTCAGCGTGACCACTGTACTACACGTGTACTACAATAGACGCAGAGCAAAAAATAATAATATTATTGTTGGCAACAGGCTGGTGCAGTGGCTCGCTGACAGCGACTAATAATTTAAACCTTTGTCAGTCGTTGTCAGTGGACCGCCTGAGCTCTACATTCTTTACCAAATTGTGAATTATATTTAAATATATTATTTAGCACTTTCCTAATGTTATAATTGTCCGCTGGTTTGTTAACAATTATATTTATTCAAAATATACAGCGTCCCAAACTCAACGTCAAACGGTACAGTGTGAGTACCACGTTATACGTATATATGATATTCGTTATGACATTCTTATGAAATAACTTACCCAGGGTTGTGTACATTTCTCTTTAAAAAAATATGAACGGAGTTTTTTATACCATGACTCAATCAAACATATATCCTTTAATAAACTAACAACATTTATTGTGAGGTTTATGATGCGATTAATAGCAATTAATAAAAAAAACATTGCAAAATTGGAAAATTTGTGATCACAGTATTATATTCAAAGATGTTGTCATCTATTTAGCTTATTTAAATAACATGGCGTTTGTTTCTTAATTTTTGCTGGTATAACCTAGCCTCTTACCCACTTGACGTTGAATTTTGGGATACCCTGTATATTCAATAAAATTTTATAGGCATAACAAAATTTTGGTAGGTGCCAAAACTAGAAAATACTTTGCTTACGTCGAAAATATCAATATAATGTAGACGCACGTTGCTTAACCACGACTATATACAATACCGATTTGAAAAAGTGAAAAAAATGTAATTTCGAATTCTCATATTATGTTCTACGTTTGGAAACATCTTTTGAAGTTTTATTTAAAGTGAATTATAAAATAAATCGAAATGAAAAAGGAAATTTAAAGTTATTTCACAACCGCGAAAAACGTTCCTATTTGTTCCATCGTTTTCGTTCACTAACTTCTACTTCAGTTCAGTAACTTCAACTTTTGACAGGATTCAACGTCAAATGTGGAAAAATAAAGGAAAGATATTGGAAAAAATGTCTGGAAAAATATTTATTCTTCTACAAAATATCCTTTTTTTCTAAATGGAACTTTTTCCGTATCAGAATCCTTTGACAGATTTTCTTTCTTTCAACATTATATTACAAAAACGTTTTATGATAAATAATGAAGAAATCCAATATCAATAAAATCTTGTATAATTATGTTGATAGATCTGCTCCCGGTTGTTGAATATGCAAGTAGTCTCTAAGGCAATCTATATGCCCGTTGTAGTCGTCCCCTTCGGTGCATTGATATTGAATATTTTCGACATCGATGTTAAATATCAATGCACCGAAGGGGAAAAATTATTTAGTGTAAATATTTTAGTATAACCAAGTTAACGAAAACGCAACATTTACATGTGCTCACGCACATGTATTTGTTTCGTTTGCGCTCGGATCCGTCCTTTACTCACATCGGGCTTGCTGAAAACCAGCGCTACAGGCTGAAAATCTATCAGCTTGTAGATAATAGCTGAGACATGCATTTATTATTAATTTTTTTAATCATTATAATTATATTTTCACTTTTGTTGTAAGTACTGAATTTTTATAATTTATAATATTGTATTTTAATTTTAAGATCACGTGTGTCTCAGTGCTTACGCAATAAAGTATTATTATCCTTATTCTAAATAAAACCGAGTTTTGATTAAACATATCGAAAACAGCTCGCCAAATTTTGCAAGTAAAAGAACACAGGTCTCTTGATTGTAAGTTTGTTAAGTATGTATTTAAAAACTTTTGTGGTTTAAAATTAGAGATAGAAAAAATTGCTTATTTTTTAATCGTTTAAACGTTATGCATTTTTTAAAAAAACGTGCTTTTTTTTAAACGCTTGACATAGAACGCTTTTTAGTTTGAAGCTTAAAAAGTCGTTTAGAAAAACGTTTAAGCTCATAGACTTTTATGTTTAAAAAAGCTTTCAACGTTATGTTGAATTAATTTATTTAGGAAACAGGATAACGCTACTTGAAACTTTAATAAAAATAAAATTGTTAAATATAGAACTGACCAGTGACCAACGCTTACGCTTAAAATGAAAAGCGTGCTTATGCTCTTATTTTAAAAAGCAAACTTTTTGACGTGTTTTTCGTATAAACCACCTTTATTTATAATATGCACCGGCACCGCTCCGCTCAAGCGATTCAAAAAGCGCTTTATTGGTGTTGCTAGCAGCGATATCCAAGTATTTTCTTAGGAACTGCATGGAAAGGAACATAAAAACAATAAATCTAATCTGTTTTCTTTTACTGATTTTATTAATTCCGTTTGACCAATGATATGCCACGCTGTCATTGGAATTCGTCAGCTATTGGTCAATAATTACTAATTCATCAAATATGTCGCGACAAAAAGCATGCTTTTAAAAAATTACGACGCGAGAGTGGAATGGATCAGCCTCAATAATTTAATAAAAACTTTTGAAATTTTACAATGTTTTGTTGCGATTAAAGTGCCTAAATGTTTTGATGGTTGTTTTATTAGAATAAGTGTTAGTGAATAAGTGCTTTCGAGATGTCGAAGAACAAAATTGCGGCTAGGATTGATAGCCAAAATGTTGAAGTCAAAACTAAGGTGAGTGGGAAGAAATTTCTAATTTCTTTGCGAATTATTACAGTCGTGTGATGTTTGAGACCTAGTTTTTGTTCCTAGGGCATGTAGCAAGGTTTTTTAACCATGAAAAGTCTTAATATACTTCCTGTAGGGCCAGGAAGTAAGTGTCAAGTCGTTGGAGTATTGTTACCATAATTACGTATGGGAGCAGTCGTGGTAAAGATAATTTTTGAATTTGCAGGTGTATTCCAGATTTTGTTACGTCTTTATTCTGTATTTAGCATCATGTGTGTACAATAGAACATAAATTCCTCTGTAACAATATTACTGAGGGCCTATTAATGTCGGATGGCATGAATTGACTGTAACCGCCGTATCACCTCGCACAATCCTTCAATTGTTTTGTAATATAATGTCTTCTATCTATTCGTTATCAACAGTTGAACTGTCCGATAGCTGGCATTGTGTGATCTTTAGGTTTAGGTGTGTGGTCCTGGTGTAGACGAGGCCTTACTGAAAGTTTCAGTATTAGAGAAAATCGTGGACTGCTGTGCTAATAAGCTTATATTTAATGCAACAAAATGTTAAAAATATATCTCAAATTTCATGTCTTTTTACATGACTGTGTCTTGGAAGATTATTTTATTTGAAAATTTAAAAATTTTGGTCATTATAAAATTATCACAGTCTATCCAAAAAAAATTTAACTCCCATTACGGTTCTTGCAGCACTATTTCATAAACTTGTTTTGAAAAAATTTAAAATAACAACTGAGGTAGAGGTATTATTATTATTATTATTAGGGTGGCTTCATTTGGGGCCTATGCAGCTCCTCATCACTGCAACCATTAACTGGTCTATTGTGATAACCACTAATTACAGTTCGGAGCCAAGACCAACAACATTATGGAACTGAAGGACATTCCTGGCTCCGACAGTTTATGTGTCCTATGGGTGTGGCCTGTGCCTACCCAGTATGGAACTTCTTACGATTAGAGGGCAGCACTGGGCGAGGAGATGCACAGGAGTTTTATCTGCCTCGTGGCAGAATCTACATTCTCTGTTTTCTCTCTGCCGAATATTTGACATGTGCTTGTTCAAGCCACAATGCCCTGTTTAGGCTCTAGTCAGCATTCTGATGCCATTCCCGTCCAGTGACAGAGAGTAAGGAAAATGTAGTATGCATAGTTATATGCTGTTTTAATTTGACAAATAATCGATAGAAACAATGTTTAAATGACAACCCTATCAAGGGTTCGATAAATATTAGTACAAATAGTAAATTAAACGACAAAACTGTAAAAAGTTTAATAATAATATAATAACAATAATGCACACACTCAACATAGCCATAGTTAGTCAGATTATAAGCATATATGGTGATTTAAAGTTGTTACGTTGACAAACAATGAATAGCAACAAATACTAACCTTAACAAATCTTAAATTTTTTGGATATGCCAGTTACACTTATCCACTAAAATAATTACAGAAATATATAATAGTCTACTTTTCTGTTAGTTTTCATACTTAACATTTTCTTGTTGGACCATTTTATGTTTGTGAGCAAAAATGAAAATTAACTGTTGTTAAATTAGTTTTAAATATATCAGAAAACGGTTGTTAGCTTGTTTTGTATACAAAATATAATGTGGTTTGAAACTTTGCAATAATCAGAATAACCCACTTGTTATTCTTGTAATTTTGGTTTTGTTATAATTGCACTAGAGTTCAAAATCATCAAAATAATATTGTAATAAGTGCCAAGGCATGCCCATTCCTTTTTTTACATCGTATAAATTTGTTGGTGATGTAGTACATTAAATATTTGTGTTAAATTTGGGACTGTAATTAAAAAAACATAATAATTTGAAAGTTCTAAAAATCAATGGTGCGACTGAATAAACATGTATTATCTACATGTTAATATTACACATGTTCATTCAGTGAAGCCATAGAAATATCATGATGATGTGGACTTAAATCATCGAGTATATAACCAGAAATAGAGACGAAATAAGGACCATCCATCCCTCGCAACTAACTCATCAGGTAAATGGGCCTTGTATTACTTTTAAATATCAACTCTTGTTTGTGCTGAATTCACAAATTAGAAAACTGAAATAGTACAGCGCCAACAACTGACTTATGTGTACGTCTCCGTATATTCCAAAAAATTATGTATTTATTGTAATAAAGATAATATCCGTAATATCAATGGTGGCTGTTCCATCTGGTAGTGTGGGAAACACAGCAAAACATATTATTACAAAACAAAGGGTTCAGTAATAACAAAGGCATCAAGTAATAAAATATTAAATATGTAATTTTTCAACTTTTGTCCATTATATCTAGCTCAAGTTAAACTGGTCGACTTGAAGTGAAACAATTGACACCCGTCAATTGTTTCTTGATTTGGCAGAATAGTTTTCAAACAAATTAAATTACATTTCAATGACTTAAATGTACTAAAAGCATTACAATACAAATCCCTTGTTTACAAAATATACATGCTATAATTTTTCTCTATGCTTAAAATGAGGATTTAACGCATTTCCTGTAGTAGTGGTTAGAGTACTGCCAGTTTGAGATTAGCCAGAATTCATTATTTAAGTCAATGAATATGATTCATTTTGCTACACATCAAGGACTGAAATGCGGTGGTAATTTGAACAACTATGTATTTCCACCATATTCTCATGCTCTCTTTACTGACTGTCATAACTATAGCTAGTTAGGTTAGTTAGTAAAGCAGATTATTCAAGGCAATATTTTTATTTATTTATTGCTAATAATTTACATACTAACTTATCTAACACAGAAACATTGTATGACATGCATACTTATTATTTATCACTTATGTATTATTACTCAAATTTGTTGACTTTGTTCAACGTTCAGCTTGTCCTTAGACATAGGTCTCTTCCAGACTTTAGGTCTCTTTGCCTCCATGCGCCTCCAGCAACATATTTAAAATTGTCTTCCCATCTGGTCCCAATGGTACCATTCCACAATATCCCTTATCCCAAGGCAATATATTTTAGGTTTAACACAGAGTTTCCCAAACTTTTTTGTTCTTTTCACATAGACCCCCTGTCTGTGTTGTAATATTTTGTACAAATTCATCATCATCAAATGTGTGTTCCACAGCTGACACAGTGCTAGTGAAACACTTAATTTAAAAAAAAATCTGTTTAGTTTGAGAGTCGTATTCTAGAACTCTACTCAATGCTCAAGTCAGGATTTGAGTATGGTTTAAAGCACTCGAAATCATACTCAAGTCCCTGCCATTAGGGTCGTATTTCCAGTGCGTGTGTTGCCAGTGCAATCCTGACTTGAGCATTGAGTAGAGTTCTAGAATACGACTCTTATACATTTACCTAACAAGTTGTTTGTTGTGAAAAGTTTTAAGTACTCCAAATGTAATTTATTGTCTATTATAAAAGTATTGCTTTATTTATCCAATTTTACCATTAGTATTTATTTATTTCATTTATTTTCAAGTTATAAGATATCAAAAACCTTTACCTAACAAGTAAAATGACTTTTAAAAAAAAATTTATTTGGAACAACAGTTATTAATAACGATTTACATTGAATATTTTTAGGTAAAGGTAGTTAGCGCCAATTACAGTCGTCCACGTTTTCATTTTCAAATATCTAACCTACTCAGAGTAAGGTAAAATTTAACACCTCAAAAAGAAAAAAGAACAAAAACAAACACAAAAGTACCTACAGTAATAAGCGTAGCAAAAGGTGTGAAGTGTGCAATCGTGACCTACAAAAAAGCGTGCATTAAAAAAAATAGACACGAAACAAGAAAAATAAAAATAAAAGTCTGTAAGTGGTACACTGCACTGCATTCAAATTTAATTTTCAGTTATTTTCGAATAAGACTGTTTTCAATTTACTTTTAAAAGTGTGCTTTCTACAAACGGATCAAGTCCATAAAATTTTTGATTAAAAGCACGCATCAAAAAATTCTTAAAAATAAAACCAGAAATATAAAAATTTTTATTGTTAAAGCTCCCATACATTTAATATCACATTCATAGAGAGGTTAATATATGATAGTATTAAATTATATTATTATATTAAACGATAAATGAGGAGGTCAGGAGTTGATGAGTTTCTCATTTGGTCTGAATGTTCGGGATAGTAAATCCAAGTTTGTTTCGTCGCTCCGTGCTCATAGTACAGGAATGCATGGGAATGGTGTATTTGTAGAAAAAATATATATATACTTCTTTTCTTAAATAATGCTGTTGTATCTTTTTCAGTTTGACGCAGAATTCCGTCGTTTCTCCCTAAACCGTACAGAGAAACTGAAATATGAAGACTTCAAGGCATTAATAGAGAAACTGCACAGACTGCATGATGTGGCCTTCCTTATATCATATACAGACCCCCGGGATGGAGATTTGTTGCCAATCAACAATGATGACAATTTGGCCAGAGCGCTGCTCACTGCCAGACCACTGCTTAGGGTCATCATACAGAGAAAGGGTGAGTGGATTTTAGCGTGTTCATTGTTGTTTTTTTATACTAATCGTACGACAACGCGTACAACAAACGGTCGTTAATTTTAAAGCCATTCAGATGTGATATAATAACAATAATGAACTTCTACTGTTTATGCATGGTGAAAAATTGTCACGATATGGTAAGGGCCACCAAAATCGTGTATAATAAGTTTTTGAAACTTCTAGTATCTTAATCATATTTGATCCAGTCTTCTTAAAAGAAACAAGATCGTTAAATGACCTATGAAAAACCAAGCAATTGATCTTTTTCTCAGACTGTAAATTTTTTCTAAAATCTGAAGTTAACTCCTGTAGTTGATAGTGGTCTCTTGAGAGCGTTTTCCCTTTAGCTTGTAGCTACCTACAGAAGATCGAGTGGTTTAGTATTTCATTTAAAATATCCATAAATTATTACCAACTTAAATTACCAAATAAAAAAACAGGTTCCAGGGGGTCTACTCTCGAATTTCGTGCGATATCCGTCCGAAACAATTACTGCCAAATAAGCAATACTTGACCAAATGAAAAGACGCGTGATGCGAATGAAGCTTCATACTGGATACTTGTCTTTTTATTTTGTCGAATATTACTTATTTGACAGTAATTGTTTCGGAGGGATGTCGGACGGAGATCGAGAGTAGCCCCCCAGGTAGCGCCCCAAAATGAACCCCGTTGCTGTAGTACTCATGATATAGGGAATTTCCCTACTTTGAGCCCAGTAATTGGTCTGGTTCATTATTATTATTATTATTATTAAAATAGTAAACTCAAAAAATAATTTATTCGAAAAAAATATCTACACCACAGAATTCATTATCCAATAAAAAGAATTGCTTCGGGGTATAAAACATGTTTGTTTTTTGAAGCATTTTTAAGATTTGCGGGTAGATGTTAGTATTATCCAAGATCTGTATCCATCCATACTAGCTCGATTGCGTTTACTTCTAGGTATGATCCTCCCGTATTTTGTGCCATCCACCACGATCTTCGTCTAGTTTTATCCATGTACGGCCTGCGAGTTTTACGATGTCGTCTACCCACCTCGTTGCATCAAGTTACACGTTTCTATAACGTCTTGTTGGCCACCATACGGTTAGCGCTTTACTCTATCTGGATCACTAATTATATCCTATCTATACGTATTAATACACGTTATACAACACTGTCGCTATTATACAAAAGAACAATGGCATAAAAATGTGTAACGTTTTGAAATAATACCTGCTTCTCATTGTGCCCGAATAGGAAGTCAATTAGGCATACAATATGGCACTGACATGTGACGGTCGCTACGTCAGTAAGGGTACTACTGCAACAATTTTTCTAAATATGTAACTATTTTTCTTTTGGCTGTCGTCGGAGTTCTATCGGTTACCCTTTGCATTTGATGCAGGGGGCCGAGTATTACTTCTTTGACAGTATTTGTACCGGACGGATGACGGACGCAGAACCTTGACCGGAAGCAGTCAATCGACTTGGAAGTAGTTGTACAATTAGTAATAATTTTTAGAGTCCTTATTTTGATTTAATTTTTGTTCACTTGGTATATTGTTAGAAGTGAATGCTATATTACAAAAAGGAAAATAGTTTTACAGCACTAAAACAACAATAAAGTACGTAGTTCAGAATTCTAATTATTATAGATAATTCTAGTAATTACTAGATATTATGGATATTTGTGTTCGGTATCTGAAGATTGCCGAGAAACATAAAGAATATCGTTGTATAGTATTTCCATGGAACGTGGATAAGCGGTGCTGGTGGGGACTTTTGCCACCAGTGTTCTTTTTGTTGCGACAAAAAAGCAGTTCCAGCTCGAGGATTTCTTTAATCTCGATTCGACTATAGACACAAGATGCATGTATGCATGCCCTTGTTAAATTTATAGTATAGCATATTTTAAAATACTGTATTGGAAATTGAAAATTTTTTTTGGAGCTAAATAGTGTATATTTGTTTTTTCAAACAAACCAAAGTTACGGGCTCTTTATAGCTCACGACGGAGTGACAAGTCAACAAATAAATATACGTGATCGAGATCGAAAAAAGTTTCATTTACAATTATTGTATTTTACAACTGCGAAAACCTAAGAACTCGATACTGTTTTAAGGTTATTATGTCTAATATTTCGACTGAAGAGAATATAATAGTCGTCTAAATTCGACAGCACTAAGTTCAAATTAAATTAATGATAACGGAAGAGACAGATGCGTTGTATCATTAAACTTTAACAACAATGCATCTGCAACGTGCCAAGGCCGTGTCGCCCACGGACTTCGAGACGTGATAAATTAGAGACATGTCGAGTAATTATTAGGCATTGTTACGTACGAGTGTACCCATGTACTTGCTTGCAATTTCGTTGTGTTGGTGTTTTCGATTCAAGGTCTACAAAGTAATGCAGAAGTCTGTTCTCTTCTACTACGAAAAAGTTGTTTCATGCTTTCCCTACAACTTTTTTAGGATACCAAGTGACAAAACAAACAAGTCGTGTTGGTAAGCGACACTCCTGTCTCCATAGCACTTGCAGTGCCACTCAGACCTTTAAATCGCAAGGATTGAGGGGCACTGCCATTGCGCGCCTCACCTTTGAAAAATGATCGAATAATCAAACAAGTCTGTTCATCATTTGCCCGGAATTAAAATCTAGTCACGGAAGACCGCGCATGCGCTTCGTCCGTACGCACCCACCGTATCATAGTAACGCCGCAGTAACGCTTACTTTTTTCGTCACACGTTTTTTGTTTATAACATCCTACATGTCGCCTCTGATTAACTGCCAAAAATGATATTAGTCAAATTGCTCACGGCAACGTATTTTCTATGCAGTATTACTAACGTGATCATTATTGTTTTACCTCAGAGCGAGGCGCCGGTAAATTTATTATTGTTTTAAAAATAAAGCACATTTTTATGATAGTTACGAAATGTTTATTTAATGATTAAACAAATTTAAAAAATAATTAAAAATATTTAATGATCAAAAATTTAAAAACAGAACTATTCTTGTGTAGTCTGATGGGTTGGCTTTATCTATTTTTCGCTGTCGCGCTGTTCTTTTTAAATTTATTGTCACGTTCGATCTGTTTTGTTAAAGCAGAACATTTACGCATCTTAAGCTGTAGCTCTCGTCAAACTCAAACTCATTCTTTATTCCATAGGTAAACAAATTACACTTGAGATCGTGACATTGATTAAACTCTACACTCATTCTTAAAGCAGATTTCCCTGAGAAGAACGAATAAGAAACTCTTTGTAAATAAACATTTCTATACATTCATCATTTACAATGTTTTTTTTCAAAGATCGTAGATCGAAACAAGTTGCAAAAGCTAAACGAGTCGCTACCATGGATTTTTATCATCCAATTACACTGGAAACATACCTGTACTGTAAAACTTGATTTTAAACCTCGTAAATGGCAAATTTTGAATACAAACTGGAATCTTAATAATACAATCGTATACATTGCCCTTTATTTTATTATTCTTTTATTAAAAAACAACTAACATCAATAAAAATGTTAGTGCAGACTTAAAACAATTTTGCGCCGTAGTGTCGCAATGTTGGGCACTCACTCATCTCTGCAATGGTCTTCAGGAGGCTGTTGGGGCTGAGGAGGTTCTCAATTCGACTGTTTGTTTTTTTTTTGTATGTATGTTACGCGATAACTCCGGCGAACCGCTTTGATGATTCTTTTTTTGTTTGAAAGAGGGTACCTCAGATGTGGTCCCATTTAAATTTGAAGAAAATGTTCCACCTCAAAGGGTGGCAAACTAGGGGACGAATGATTTACTGTTTTTTGTTATCAAAGTACGCAGAAGCCGTATATTAAAATAAACTTTAGTGTAAAGACACGAGCTCTGATATCGAATAACTGTATTGTATTTGTGTAATGTCGAATTTTAAACCCTACGATTAAAGATACTGCATTAATTACTTAATCTGAAGTAAACATTATTATTAAGCATCTGGCTTCTCTTGGAGAATTTGTGTCTAATCCGTTGATTTCCAAAGTAGACAATATTCACCCCCACGGGTCCACACCACGTGTTATGGGTCTATGAATATGACACCCATTTAGGCAGGTTGGAATCAAAATTTTTGAGTTCATAAAATATATTCTATTATATTTTTTTATACTTTGTATAAATTTGGTTCTACAATTAAACCTAACAAATTGATTAGCATTGTGTCAGCTGTTATAAAGACACTTGAAGCTGATGAATTTGTAACCAAAATCTATATTAGAAAGGGGATCTACACAAAACGGAAGAAAATTTTTTGGGAACCTCTAGTCTAGTCCTTCATGGGAGTTACACTTTTTTTTAAATTTATGATTGACTACTGAACATTGCTCTTTAAGTCTATTCCGGTTTCTGGAACAATACAAAATGACACGGTATACATAGGGCGCACTATAAGTTTCCGGAACTGGCCACTTACTTATACAATATTTAAATGGTAATTACAACATTTGAAAATGGAACTCTTTG
>NW_020653391.1:249969-399467 GCF_003589595.1 Hyposmocoma kahamanoa
TTATCTAGTCCAGTCTCTCGCACAATTGTAGGCATATTCCAAGCTCCGCATTACAACCGAGCACCTAAATTGCTACCGCTTATGACTAACCACACCCTAAATAAACCTGTTGTCAGTCGTTACGCATCATTGAGTGCATCTAAACGCATTGAGATGTAACGTTCAAGTACTATAGGTACAGTCATTACCAGTATTCAAAAATATCGAACTGTTTAATAGGAATCAGCCATGTAGGGACACATTTAGCATTATAAACATTTTCAAGTTTAGCAATGGTACGCGCCCCGCGCGCTCGTTCCCTCATCGATCTAAACTAAAGAATAACGTGGACATTGCCTTCTAAAAATCCCGGTATTTCTCGAAACTGATTATATTTGAATATGCGTATTATTTATTGAAATTTGAGTACATTGGCAACAAATTGTTATTTCCTATTAAGTATTTGGTACAAATTATTGTCTCAAAAAATAATATTATATTTGTGTTTCTATAAGCATAGATGAAGAAATATTATTGGCACCGAAGAATGTTATCGCTTGGAACGGCTGATCCTTTCTGTTGCAATAGTGTAATAAAACCATTAACACTTCTTCTACTTAAATGCTTTTTCTGAATTCTCATTTTGAATTATTTCTTTAGTCGTCAAGTCGTCTTTTATTGAACTCTTTTCTTACTAATTCAGCAAAACAAGTACTCTTTTGTCCTATTGTACTCGAAACGTAAAGAGATAAGAAAAATGGGTGCAAATAATATTTCGTCAACTATACTTGCGTATTTAAATACTTTAGAGCGGTTACACAGGGCGACTTTTAGCAGCGATGCAAACGCGATGTCTACCTTTACACGCGCGCGACTTTAAGGGCCTATACACATGGCGTATTTTATACGCGCAGACGACGCGCAGAGGACGTGCTGACGACGCGCAGAGGACGTGCTGACGACGCGCTCATGACGCGCACGTTTGCAAACTCATACGCGCCGTAAACGCGTGTTGCACCCTCGTTTCTGAAACGGGCTTTTACGGCGCGTACTCTCAATAGTAGCACAATGGCGTCGGTCGAGATAACACTGCTTACGCTAGCTTTATTAGTGATTTTAAAAAAAGGTGAACGTAGCGTCTCCCCTGCCCCTTTCCTTAGTCTTGCAACGCGATGTTTGATTCGATGCCAACGCGCTTCGAACGCGCGTTTGTATCGCGTTTTACGCGCGTTTGAATCGATACAAACGCAACAATCTGCTTTTCGAACATCTAAGGCGCCGTAAACGCGTGTTTAAACTGCGTTCGTGAAAAGCGCGTCGTCTGCGCGTATAAAATACGCCGTGTGCATAGGCTTTTACTTTAAAATTTACTTTCTACTAATTCAAATTAAAGAGAAATAATTTTTTTTAAATAGTATTTCGGCTCTGGTGTAAAGTCCTATTTTTCGAGATACGACAAGATCGCTTTCCGGCGTCGATATTTAAAAGTGATATAAGACCCATTTGCCTGATGAGTTGCCAAGGATGGATGGACCTTATTTCGTCTCTATTTCTTGTTATATACTCGATGATTCCACGAACTTTTGAGATCGGTTTTTTTTATAAAAAGTTACTCTAGAATTATAGTTACTCTGGTACCTATAGTATTGACATATGGCGCTTAGTGGAGATTGTTCGCTTTTGAAAGCTAAATAAGATAATGAAAAATCACAGAAAATCACACCAATTATCTGATCTTACATCAATGAATTCCCTGTACTGTGATTACTAGAACAATGAAATTCACACCTTTGCACTACCCAGAACACCCAGTCCAGGACCAATTTTGAAAAATTAATTTCTCGAATTTGACCTACCGGGACTTACACATCCTGTGCCCACGGTGCAAACCATTGGTCCACCGAGGTCGTCTATAGTATAGTTTCATATTAGATAATTGTTGTGTTTACATACGGCAAAAAAACAAAAAAAAAACAGCAGTGTTTATTTATCTATTTACCTATTTATTTTTATACGACGTCGATATGGAATGTTTTCGTGTTTTAAGTTTAGTACGAAAAACCGTAGCAGTTTTCGTTGTTAACTGTACCTGAGTATAGCTTCTCTGTACAAGAATCAGTTTAACTCTTTTGATGTAAGTTATTATAGTGTAAGTAGTTTTATTTTAAAGTGACTAATGCACCAGCTGGCTCTATGGTGAGCATTAGATAAGGAATGTTTCTATAATTGGAAACTTGTATATGACCTATGGAAGCATAATTTAAACCAAGGTAGCTACTATTAATCATCCAGGTACAATGGGATAAATGTCCTATTATAGCTGGGTATTATAGCCTATTGTCATTTACGAGGTTTAAGCATGAAACACACAGAGAGCGGGTGCGGGTCGGGCGCGGTTCGGGTCAGGCCCGCAGCGGGTCTGAGTGATCTGAGAGGCACTACCACTGCGCCCGTCACCCTGAGACGTTGCTTGATAAGTCTCATGTGCCTGTAATTTCACCAGCACCCAGGTTTCGTGCCCTTTACAGGTCCCATGGTCACGGTTCATTATATATCAAACGTGTCTAGGAATCAACCACGTTGTTACCAATTACTGAAAATACGGTTTGTAATTTTTTTAAACACCAATGCCTTTTTTGGCCAGTTTTATTAATTAAAAAAATTAGTAACTAGATAAATGATTTCATAAATTTACATAGATAATTTTTACTAAATTTTATTTTGGTAAACAAATATTTTTTTTAAATCCTTAATCCCTAGACACTTTTCTTTTTCGTCTATGTATTTGTTTGAAAAAACTATTTAGATAAAAAAAAAATTCATTCGCAAAATTCATTAATTATATTTTAACACACAATTACAATTTTTTCTTTTTTTTTTCCAAGGAATAAATTATTTATATTTCTTCCAAATACACTACTGTAGTCTACGCTGATTATTATACAATAATTCCGCGATTTCAAAGGGAGATGTGCTTCTCCACTGTATATGTATTACTTCCTTGAAGGTTAACTAAATATGCTCACCATATACTGAGCATACCATATACCTGGCAATTATTTCTGAAAAACACTTTTATACGGTAAACCGTCGCTATAAATATAATCCTTATATCTAATCTATTAACTGATACCGACATATTTTCAAAGAAAACATCCGTTGATGAGTCATGTTTAGAGAATATTTCCAATCAAGTCACTACGTAACTTCAAAAAGCTTCATCGTTACCTCCAATTGACACTATGCCAATTTTATTTTTTGGTAATTTTCTCTTCTCTTTGTAAACAGCCATATTTATTTACTAATATTATGTTCCCCGAATTTTATGAAAAAAAAAAACCAAAATAAAACAAAATTCGGAAAAGAGAAACAAAATAAACACAGAACAGGTTGAAAAAAAATTATTTTGGCGTAATTTTCATCGGAGGGAACATTATAACATCTTTTTCGCTCTTATTGCACATAAACCGTTATCGTGCGTGTCGGATCCTGGTCGTGAATCCCTGACCCCGGCCGACTGTGTCATTAGGAATACCGCCTCTTTTATTCAGAATCTAAAATACGAGGTCTGTCTAAAACGTGTCCGTTTATATCGTTATTCCGCACTGGGTCTATTGATCATAATCCGGCTCATGGCATCCTTCAAAGTAATCTCCATTAGCGGACTTTACATAGACACTATCATGCGCAATTGAGTGCGAGTGTAAAGACATTGGAAGGAAAAGGGGTCTTCATCAGTATTTTCATAGTTTCCCAACTCCAACGCGCGCCAGTTTCACGCGGTCTATCCTACGCTATTAGCCTTTACACGGACGCTCTTTCCGTTGTAACAAAAACGTAAAAGCAATCACGCGCGAAAGAACGTTAGTTTAAAAAATTACAACATGTAATCGCGCACGATTGCGCGTCCAATCCTGTACACCTCCTGATGATGCGTGATAGAGTCTGTGTAAAGGGGGCTATTCGAATGAACAACACGCTCCACCTGCTTCTACTTCTTGGAACAGTTATGGCAGTCAGTTGTTGGAATAGCCTTTAGCGCACTCGGCGCATTTTTTGCTACTGGAAACATCACATCTGATGCTGACAGAGCTAACCTCTGATAGATAACAATGGGCCAAGTCAGACACACCCTCAAAGAAGACAATCTATGTCAATTCAATTGCCAACATAATATTTTCAATTTCAGGCGACAGTCTCGAAGAGCTCAATGGCTACGGCACTATGCGGCCGCGCAACATTATTTCATCGATCCTGAGCGGCACGCCCGCCAAGAATAAAGGCCTCGCCATTTCCAACCCACATGACTTCCGTATGGTAAGTACTTTATCATTTTCATAGGCGTCGGCTGTGGAACTACAGAAAATTCATGTTTAACGCCACATGGTGATCTGTGACATGGTGATCTATAGGTTTCCGCTCTTCTCTCGTAGATGGAGTTATATTATAATTTGACAGTAATTGTTTCGGACGGATGTCCGACGGAGATCGAGAGTAGACCCCCTGCATCCGATTCGTTTTCGTTCCGAATATTACGACTATACAAATCTAGTTTTTCGGAGAGTAGACCCCCAGAGCGCAAACACGCTAAGTTTTGTGGCAATCAAATGTTACTTTTCGTGATAACTGGGGACGCTGTTTCCATGCAATAACAATGCGAAGTATTTAACCGGTAGCTAGCGAAAATCAACAATGTGCACTGATGATGGAGGCATTCTGTGTCCGCTTTATGCAGAATCTCTTACTGTACAAGATGTCTTTTACATACATACATTTTACAACTAAAATTTCAGGTGTCAGCAATCATAGACGTAGATATAGTACCTGAGACGTGTAGAAGAGTCAAGCTACTCAAGCACGGCTCTGACAGACCACTAGGATTTTTCATTAGGTAAGATAAATTTAAGCTTCAAGCCGTGGTAGCCTAGTGACTTAACCTACCGCCTCCCGAGCAGATGGCGTGGGTTCAAATCTTTTCCGTGAAGGAAAACATCGTAAGGATACGTGCACACATCTGCAAAGTTATTTAATGATGTATGTGCAGTTCTGAGTCCCCGTTGAGCCCGCGTAGGAACTGCAGTCTTGTGAGAGAAGGCCTGCGTCTAACAGTGGGTTTATACATAGGTTGACTATTATTATTATTAATAAGATACTTTTGTTTTGATATATTAACACTATTTTGCGCACCTGCCCAGACGTCGACTTGACTTCCTTTATCTTTTGAATCCTCTTCCATCACCACAGTTTCAGATAATTCAGATAGAAGTTTGAAATCTTGTACAAAAATGGTTTAGCAGCAGTAGCGCTCTTTATGAAAGAGTAGGGCATAACTACCACTTTACCTATTTTTGTCACCAAGCAGTAAGAAGCCTTACTTCTTTCTTATAATTATTAATACAAAGGTACACTTAGAAAAAAATCCTTAGGTCCAGCTGGATTCGAAGATTCGAATTTCATAGATTTGTCATAGATACGGCTAAAAAGTCGTTGAAAACCAAATACAAAGATCCGACAACAAGCACATAGAAGAATTCGTGAGGTCCGCTGGTTCGTTCCATGGCTTAGTTGATATAGCGTCTGCCACGGTATGCTAGAAGACGTCGGAACGAATCCGGCCGGATCGAACGAAATTTTCTTAGTGTTCGATCTTTGTATTAATAATTATAACAAACTAGTGGAGTAATTTAAGTAATTTTTATGGAATAATAAAAATTTAAGCATTACTTCGTTCCGGTTTTGAAGGGTAAGGGTGTTGGTGAAATTACAGGCACATGGAACTTGCCAACTTACGTCTCAGGGTGACGGGCGTAGTAGTGCCCCTCAGCGTCCTGATTTTGGTTCAAAACGGAATCGGTCCGATCGGGTAGTCTCGAAATCAGACGGGTTCCTGAGCGAGAAGATGAATCTGATTCCTACTATATCTTTCTAATTTGTGAGTTAAATCAACTATTGGTCCGATTAGAAATATCAAAAGTTTCCGATCGGCCAGTTGTGAATCGCATTTATGGGCCTCGACTCGGAAAAGACGCAATTTCCGATCGGGAGAGGCAATCAAAATCAAGCTGCAGATCTTTGCAATTTAAAGCTCTGAGTGGCACTGCAACTGTTATGGACAGGCGTGTAGCTTACCATCAGGCGCACGACTTGTTCGCCCCTTCACTTGGTGTAATAAAAATCAGAATGTTTTACAAAAATGGTATCCCACTTCTTTCAGAGACGGCACATCAGTTCGAGTAACTCCGAACGGCGTCGAACGTTCCCCTGGCATCTTCATATCACGACTGGTGCCAGGCGGGCTTGCGGAGTCCACAGGCCTTCTAGGAGTCAATGATGAGGTGCTGGAAGTCAACGGCATCGATGTCTCCAATAAAACTCTCGATCAGGCAAGTCTTCGTTGTGTCAAGAGCATGTCAAACTCATACTTAAAATTTAGATTCAGCTTTTTCCCTTACGATAAGAATGGCCTACTTGATGTGTTCTTGACAGTTACATTTAATCTAAATGAGGTAGTCTTTATTTAACTATATTTATTAACAGTATTAACACATCTTAGGTTTTCGGTTTCAACCAGTCGTGATCACGGAACCTGTAAAGAGCCCGAAACGTTGGCTTATTTCGAATTTATGATTGAAATAATAATAATACGGCTCGCACCAGGGAAACCGTGTATCGCGGTTGCCTTGGACACACACATACACAGCCATAAGTTACGCCCAAATTTACGAGAGAAATAATGTAGGCCATACAAATATTTCTCCCTGCCCGGGAATCCAACCCGGGATCTTTACATGGCGGACCAGCTTGGCAAACTTTCGGCCACGGAGGCAATTAAATAAATTAATACAAACCAACATTTCGGTCTCTAAAGATGGCGCCGATAATTTCGGAATTAACCCCGGGACATTACCCAGAACTCTGAAATTGGAATTAATTTAGAAAAAGTTTAAAATTTCCGCTATTGTTATGAATTGGAAATTGTACTATTTTTTCTGATCTAAAATCACGTATAATTTTTTATTTCGTTGAAAAAAATATATACATAGAGTTAATTGTTAAATAAAATTGTTTTCCAAAACTGTTCTACCGAGACCTCGTCATTTAGTGCCTACGTTGCTACCTGTTGGGCCACCGAAATTGTCGATGGGTGGTTTGAGGGTGTTCTATGATTGTCCAATGTAGCCACCAGACTCAAGTAGAAGATGATGAGGATCTCGACGAGCTCGTAAAATTAAAAGACGATTTAAGTTGACTGTAATATATTAGCAATAGGTAGCTGGTTTACACGAGCAATTCCATTAATCGCTAAACAGTGGTGGTTTCTTATAGAAGTACAATTCAAAAGTGAACGGCCTTTTTGACCTTTTTGAGTTTTTTTTTTAATAACGCACACACTCAACATAACCTCGCACTGGGGAAACCCTGTGTCGCGGGTGCCATGGACACACTCATAGACAACCACAAATTACACCCAAACTCACGAGAGAAATAAATGTAGGTCATACAAATATTTCGCCCGGCCCGGGAATCGAACCTGGGACCTCTGCGTGGCAGTCCGGAATGGCAACCGTTCGGCCACGGAGGCAGTTCATACAAAAAATTCGTTAAATTGTGGTAGGGATGAAATAACATGTCAGTTGATTGGTTCAAAATAGCACCCCAGGCCTACGTAATGTGCCTCTGGCGAGCGTTTAGATACTGCTTTGAGAGTTATATTAAATTTAATTACAAAAATTTTTTTGCGTTCGCAACAACCAAGAAGGTGAAGTTCTCAATGTCCGGTGGTTACAGGTGACGGACATGATGGTGGCGAATTCGTCCAACCTGATAATCACAGTACGTCCGGCCAATCAGCGCGCGCCACCCCCCGAAACGCCGCGCGCCTCCACCGCCACCGACCCCCCGCACAGCGAGCCTGATGAGGACAGGTAACGACATCAACCCTCTATACTCATTCTCTAATGACATATCCTTCAGCGTAACAGAAACTTTCGAGGTTAAAAAATATTTAATAGTAATAATTATCTTTGCCTCTTTACAAGGGTTTTACATAACTAATCTTATAACTATACTTCGTTTTAAACCTTTTTAAATAAAAAGTAAACAAACAAGTCGCTGACTATTGGAAAAAGTGATGAGATATAAAGTCGAAATATACGTGAAAGTGTTACGTATTCGATGTATTGAGTGATTGCTTTAGAATTATAACCAAACAGTTTTGTTTACTTTTTGTTTAAAATGGATGAAAGACTGGAGTCTCGATCTCCAGTCTCCCAGTAATGAGTATATTTACTTATAGTCTGTCTTTTCTTTTGAAGACAGATTAAAATGACATTGCAGGGTTGTCAATTTTCATAAAATTTTAAGTAGTCATCATTGACTTACAATTATATGGACGTCGGGTCCGCGCTAAAAAGTGTCCGAACTTATAGGGCGTTAAAATCGTATACAGAGCGTCATTCACGCTTTAGTCTTCGTTTGTTCGACTGACAGCGAAGCAAGCAAAATTAGACAGTACTGCGATGACATTACAATTTAAATTCAACGTTTTAGCTTTTTCATATTATATTTATTTGTAAGTCAATGGTAGTCATGTAGTTATTATTTAAATATTCAATTATAGTATCGTGTAATTATTAAATAGTATTGCACGATAATAAAATCGAATATTTATATAACAAATCTTTGCCACTAGAATTAGGTAGTGAATACTAGTCTGCCTGAAAAATCTATATAGAAATTCGACTACCGAGTTAATAACAAAAGTCCCCCGCCCACCCATCATCCGCGCACTTACTGATGTCTGAACTCTACAATTTTACAAAGAATTTTTAACAAAACGAACATAAATATGCATTTATAAACATATAAGATAATAACTAAAACTCTTTCCAGGTTCGATCAAGACGAACAGGACGAAATAGTGGATTTAACAGCAGTTACACTTGAGGACCAACCGGAACAGAGCTTCACTGTGCCCGTGAAGGACGATGGGCAAGTTCTGCACCTCTAGTACATACTTGCTCGGTACAGGAAGGCCAGAGGTGATACAGACTATACTGAACAATATAACCTAGATAAACGGAAGAAATAGGGCCTTAAATGTTAAGCTGAAGGCAACAATAGTTTTTTAAATGTATCAGTATAAAATAGGTTAAGGAAAAATGAGTCCGACATTTATATACGGTACCCTAAATGCAGCGTCAAAGTGATCAAGTGTCAAGTCAATTTAACGGGAAAGACAACCTGGTGACATTGATGTTCTGTGTTACTGGTTCAATGTTGCTGTTTAAAAACCTGAAGTGTTTTCTACCTTTCTCGGTTAACAGTCAAAAAGGCTTTTAGATTCAATGTGTTATTAACAAAAGTCGAAATAGGCAGAAAAAATTTACTTACATTAAATTACAATAAAAAACAAAACAGTTATATTTCTACTTACAATTATGGGAAGTTAATTTACTACGCGGAATCCGATCTCTGATAATTAACAATACTCTTAAACTATACAGAGCATGTCACACTATGGAAATTTAAGTTAATAGACATTTACGCTATTGGGCGTAATATATCAAAAAATATTAGATGAAATATAGTCTGTTCCATTTTAAATGAAATGTAAACAAAATTGTTTGGTTGAATTTCTAAAGTAATCACTCAATAAATCGAATAATTAACACTTTCACGTATATTTCGAAGATTTTGGCTTGATATCTCAACCAGGAACCGGAGAAAAGGGGATAAAAAGGTGGGATGACGATGTAAGGAGGTCACATTGTCACAACTTTTTCCAACAATATTCATTTGAATAAATTGGTAAAATCGTGTTTGAAAAATGGTAGTTAAAAAGTGAGCTTATTTTTTAATTAAAGATGTATGAATATGGTTTAAACGAAAAAAACATTCATAATCGATTAATGAATCGAAAATTTCAATCGCAATCGAACGAGTATCTAAGTGCAAGGATTTGAGGGAAGATTTAAAATTTGATTTTAAATTCTCCAATTTAAAAAAATAAATGATTTTATACGTAAAACATATAGATTTATTCAATCAATTAATTTGGCAGTAAAATTTGCCATCACTAAACCGTCTATGGTCGGGTCAGTAACTTGTTTGTTTATTTTTTGTTTAATATGGATTGGAACGTAGTGTAGATAAAAATGAACAGTATCTCAATTGTATTCAATTAAAATTGCGCCTTATATCTGTTGCAAACAAACTCGATATTTGTCGAATATATTCAAATGTTTTTATACACTTATCATATCGATGACATACATTATAATGCTTGCCATCGTGATAAAAGGAATCACCAATCGGCGTAATGTACTCGCCGATCGCCCAGGTTGCGCTCGACATACAGAAAAAGAATGGTACGTCGTGCGGGGAACAAGCTGAGCATTTTGAACACTTTAAAAGAATCATTTTGACGCTGAATTTAATATCAAAGCAGACTAGAAGTCTTGGTGTCGTTGATGTCAACGATGAAGTTTCCCTAGCGGCCGTTTTCGGAACTAACGAAACGTGGTTATAGTCATAGTCTATGGAATATGGACAGTTACAAGGTATAAGGAGCTAAGTGTCACTTATAATAATAATGTTCCAGACAATGCCTAATGTTGCCAGTGGGGCTAGTAAGAAAGGGCGCGACTTGCGCGAGAGCGACATAAAGCGTGATATAATGTTTACCTCGCATAGAAATGTCGCGCTTTATGTCGCGCCGTATAGTGCTAGCTCTACTGTCTCAAATTATTATTTTTCGTGTAATGAGTACTAAATCAACGGAATTCACTCTGGGGCACTTCCCAAAACACCCAGACCAAGGGGTCTACTTCCTTTCTCCGTCTTTAAATTACTGTGAAATAAGTAATACTCGAAAAAATTTAAAGATGATGCGAATGAAGCGTCGTACTTGACATTCTCTTTTGATTTAGTGATGTCTTACGGAGAACAGGAGTAACTCCTTAAACCAATTTAGAAAAGTTCATTTCCAAAATTGGTGCTACCTGGAATCGAACCTGATACCTCCTCATCCCGTGCCAACAGTGCACACCGTTGGGCCACCGAGGTTATCTTTTGTTCTTATGGCTGGTTTACACATACTTAGTTACTAAGTAGATTACAATCAAACCTATTTTTTTACGAAGTAGCCGACCCTCCCACCCCGCGCATTCCCCAGTAGGCGTGACTCGAACTTTGAAGCATTTGGTCAAGCTGGCCATCTTCTTCAGCATGTTTATAAAAACAAATTTTTTACTATGAAATTATCAAATCGATACCTCCCGCGTAAGTTGTTGTAAGTCAAAATACAATTGTTTGTTTTTTCACTTAAATATATCCATTTTATGCATATGTCAGTGTCATGTTTACTTTCAAACATGGATACCATAATATTCATAAAAAAAGGATAATAAGAAATTGTGTTTTGACTTGCAACAACTTACGTGAGAGGTATAGAAACTTTTACAAGAAATTATTTTATTAAGAAATGTGTTAATAAAAAACTTTATAATGAAACTAAATTTGTTACAAAAAAATAATTAACTTATTTTTATATTTGTTTTTTATATAAAGCTGTATTTTAGAAAAAAAAATTTTTAGACCCCAATTTTTTTTAAATCTATATAGTTCTTTGTCTCTTCCACTACTTGACACTGGCCACGTTTCAGAACGAAGCTATTGCCATTGTAATAAAGTTAAATACTGCTGCTAGGAAATCAATTCGTTGCCACTATCGTGAGATCTCCTTTTCCATAGCTTCGCCTTAATTAATCAAAGCTTATGATGAGCTTCGTAAGGGTTGGGCCCCATTTGTACAAGCCTTAGAATAATTTTCAGGTTAGATTTCTTCAACTAATTTCAGTGGCAATTTTTATTATTATAATACTCTGAAAAGTGCTATTTAATATTCGATTGTAGTATACTAAAATATTGTTTAAGGTTCACGATAATATACTCCAATACTTGAATAATAAAAATCATGCCACCGAAATCAGGTAGAGAAAACTAACTTAAAAATTACCCACTAGACGTGTGTTTTTGTGCTATGGTGTTAACAAGTGGGACATTAGGCAATCCCATTAGTGTCTGTTTGGTTTCTATAGCTTTGGTTTTGGTTTTATATGTTTCTTGGCGAAAATTGTACGCTACTATTGTAGCGCTGAGGCCGCACTTGCGTCTATCGTCACGTAGAAATTCGTGCGGAAGCTTCGTATATTTTGTTCGCTAAAAAGTTATGGCTCTAATGCGGTGGTCACACTAGCAGCGTTTTAATTTTAAATTATTTTTTTTTTATGATTCCAAGTGACGGGACGAAGAAGTCATGCGCCTAATCATAAGCGACACGCCTGTCTATAGTAGTTGATATCTTAGGCGCCAAATTGATACAAATGTGAACACGGCTTTCACTAGTTCTTGCGATTAACGCATTCACTAGCCTAACGCAAAAAATTATAGACGAAAAACGCATGTGACTAATGCGACATCAAGTGCACTGGGTACCCTGGTGTCCCTCAGTCGTTGACTTAAGGCGCATTTTCCGCCTTTAGTGATCTCGTACACACTTTAATATAAAGCGAAGCAATGTCAGAGTACAGCGTGGCCATGCGAATAGGAACCCTACGGGCTCTTCATAATACTGAAAATAATGTAACTCAGCCTAGAGAACCAATACATTCCAATAAATGCCTTATATATTTTGCACAAGTGTCAAATTATTATTACTGCTATTACATAGTGCCTAAATAACTATTTGTATTGTAGAAAAAAATCACTGTACTTAAAATGCATATCAATTTTTGATACATTTGGCTCAAGTAATCAATTGAAAACTCTATTAGATATATTATGGTGACATTTTATTAGTGTCCTTTAGCTGAAATAATGATGTATTTGGGTAAGTTTTCAGGTTAGGTTTCTCTCCTCGTTTCGGTGGCAATTTTTATTATTGAAGTATTCGAGTATATTAAAGTGAAATATTAAATAAGATATCAGGATACTACACTCGAATATTAAATAACACTTGATAATTTTCTAGAATATTATAATAATAAAAAGAGCGACCGAAATTAGTTGAGGAAAACTAACCTGAAAATTACCCATTTGAGAATAAAATATCAATATAAACAAATTTTACTATAACAAAATGACAAAAATGGAAGTACCAAACGGCTACACGATTACTTTTGTAAGTGTAGAGAAAACTAACCTGACAATTACCCATTAATAAAAATGGAAGTAAGTTACTAATTTGCAAATCGCTGGCTATCCATATATTATAATCGTAATAAAACATCTTGTGTAAAACAGCTAATATTACTTTTGTCATTAGTAAAAATTGTTCATATTGATGGTAAGCATGATCTATTAAATTAAAGGACAGTAGGGTAATTTTCTAGTTAGTTTTCTTCATCTAATTTCGGTGGCAATTTTTATTATTATAATATTCTTGAATATTATCATGAAGTGGTACTTAATATTCGAGTGTAGTATCCTGAAAGATTGTTTTTTTATATTTCGCGAAAATATACTCGAATACTTGAATAATAAAAATTGCCACCAAAATTAGGTAGAGAAAACTAACTTGAAAATTACCCAATAATAATTTATTACTCTTTATAGAGCTTTTGGTACATACTCGCAAAGTTTTGGGAGGAACAGTGCAATGAGCGGTTTTAACGTTTAATGACGTCTAATTATTCATATGTATATAGTCATATGACACCGAAATTCGAATTAAAACTACGATGATAAAACTGATTCTGACCGACTCAAGCCGATTTCAAGTGTGGTGATACTCGAGACAGCCACGCCACTACAAATTTTCGTACAATATGTAGTTTGCAAAAGTGGCGCGACTGTGGCGCTGCAGCTGGCTTCTAAATATTGTATGAAAATTAGTAATGGTGCCACTGCAGCGCGCTTCTATAAGCGCCCTGACATTTTAGTTTGCTTGTATGTATCTAAAACTCTTGAATAAAAATCACAATAATTTTGTAAATGTACTTATCAATCTAGTATTAATAATCAAATTATTCATTCCAATTTGAAATTTATTTTCTTAAATTACGGACAATAATTTAAAATTAAGTATAAAACGGTTTAAACTTAAGTGTCAAAAAATCCATCCATTTTGTTATAGCGGTAGCCAGTTTTTGTTCCAATCTTGTTATGATAATATGGGTTATATTTTTTAAAATATTTTTCTGTTTTTGCTGCTTAAAAATGGTGCTTTTCTTTCTGCAGCTCTGCCTAAAAAACTTGTTTTATGAGTTGGTGACCGTATACCAGACCACCGGTGGCCATGTTATAGTCATATTGATCTTGGTCTGAACGTGTTAATAAACAGCTCTTAAGTTCTCAGTGCGCATCGACTGAGATGTCACTCTTCTGTATTTATAGACTGTAAAAATCGACTTATTGGATAATACCATCTCAAGTGACCGAGACACTGGACTGATTACTACTTAATAACGACCTTGAGTCGTAGCCTTAAGTGCTGAATGATGTTTTATTAATAAACTGAAACTGATATTTATGAATAAAGATTATTGTTTTTTACGTAAGGTCTTATACTGATTCTTCATTTGAGATAGATTTATTAATAAACTGCACTATTGTAAAAACATCACTAACTTTAAATTACATTTGAAATGACTAAATCTAGATTTTCATTGGTATCATAACAATTGTTTGTCGGATCCGCCATCTTTAATTTGTCTTTTGAAAAATTGGGCGCCTTGAAAAATGTTTTTGGGTCACACGCACTTTTGGATCCGCCACCGTTTATTATTTCAAAATGGCGTCGTCGTATTGGATTGACTTTGAAAATACATTATTTAGCTTTTTTATCGCACTAGCGCCGCCATCTTTAAAATTTTTCGTTGTATTCGTATTTTGAATTGGCTATATTGAAAATAACTTATTTTTTAGGTTGCTTCAAATCATAAAGAAAATGATTAAAATTTTTGATAGAAAAATATAATCCATATTTAATCACACAGTCTAATGGTAGATTAGTAATCCTACTTCCTATGGAAGGTGCTAAAATGTATTGAAGGTTATAAAATAATAGTATTGTTATAGTATTAGCTATTTTAGCAGTAAGTTAAGTTACAATGACTGTTATTTGTTCGCGTTACAATCAATGAGTCAATATTTTTTTAATAACTAAGGTACCATCGTTCTGCCATATACATACTTCGCATCTGGGATTAATAAGACACTGGGGCGTAATTTCTTCCCCTATTCAATTTCATCAAAATCTATTTAACCATTACGGGTACTTATAACAAAATCCAACTTTACGTTAATATGTTTGGTGACATAACGGTATTAACTGTTGTTCGCGTTTTGCTTTTCCTGTGGGATGAAATGTAGCCCTTGAGTTTTTACGGATTTATTTTTTACTTGAGTTGGTGACAAACAAAACTGAAAAACTAAGGTCATTTTTCAACACCTCTTTACTTACTGCTTAAATATGTATACTAAGCTATTGTTTCAAGTGTTTGTTAAATAATTGTCAATTTGAATTTTTGTATTTAATAGTTTAGAAAATTTATAATATTCTCATGAGAATCTAATTTCAGATGAGCGTTATTCAGTTCCTTTTTTAAATTCACCAATCAAGAACAGTATATTAATGTCATTAAACGAACCAATCAGGCGCCATCTGCTACCGGATTGGCTCTTTTTTTCTGATAAACTCTTATTATTATTAATTCATTCCTTTGCGAATACTACATTCCAGTTCGTGCCTTGAATGTCAAAATGTATACTAATAACAAGGACGCAAAGGCAGTGTAGTCCCAATAATTTTCCTTATTCCATTAGGGACTTATGCAAGAAAAAAAATGCGTAATATCCTTAGCATGCGTGATACCTGAATGTTTATAGAAGATGTGTGAAAAAAAAAGAAAAGTTTAGGATTGCAAAGAAGAATATTCTCAATAGTGCCAGTATCCCGTTAATTACCAGCGAAAACAGGGACTTATAAGCAGAGGCACAGAGGCTGTCATTTGACATTTGAAATGACAATTTCCTTTATAAATATTTTATTTTACATAGTAAAGACACTTAATAATTTGAAGTGCAGTATGAAATTTTACATTGTGAAAATCATTATATTTTTTTAGTTTTATCAGCTTTGTATAGTTAATGCTATAGTTTGTTACAGGTGAACACTAGATCAAAATGTACTTTAGTTATCGAGCTTAATTGAAATCTTAATTATCATTTACCTTTTATTGTTTTGATTTTATTGTGCGTTTTACCTAATTATATCTATGTTTGCATCGATTTGTGCGATATTGTAGTAAAACGCACAATAAAACCTGACATAAATGTAGGTATATATAGATCGACAAGAATCTTCTTGAAAACTTTTTCCAATTATAATTGGCGAATTGATCGTAAGTTTCACCATAGAAAATACCAGGTTTTAGCTACTCAGTTGTGTAACAGAGTACAAGAGACGTAATGGTGAAATGGGGATATATCAATCCGACTCAAAACCATTGTGCTGGCGGTTCCCCACACAAAGTATGGCTCAATTGTTCTCATGCCCGCTGTGGCCAGCTGCATCCGCGAAGACCTGCTAAAGGCAACAGACAGGGGCATAGCGGTGGCTGCTTATAGAGCCAAAGAAATATAACACAGGATTTGTGTAAATCCCCGAGAAACGGCTCGGTGGCATTTGTATTGTCTACCCTGTTCAGTGTTGCCTTTAACATCACTATCTACTTGACAGTCAATACTGTCAAGTAGATAGTGATGTTAAAGGCAATCCATATAATAATAAAACAATTAGTACAACTCCGCCTATTTGGCACTTCCATGCCTACACGCATTAACGAGATTCAGATTACCATGAGATTCCGCGGCGGTGACTCGATGGAAAATGTGACGGAAACTGGAATCTCTTGTATTACCTATTTATCTGTCAGAAGTTTGACAGAAAGCCGGGATAACAAAATCAACGAAACAACGTTCTCTTTCGCCTTACGCGATAAGCCTACAGAAACACCATTTTATAATTCAATTTAGATTGAAATTGGTGAAAATGTTTCCATTAAGTTCTTCGTGATCTATTTTCAGAAATACATGTAATCTGTAGTTGTTACTTATTAGGGATTTTTTCTTATTAAGAGATAAATTTTGTGTAGATTCAATTATTCAATTTTAAGGCTGATTTTAGAATAACAACCTGTGTAAACTATTTAAAATTCCACGCAGGACACTAGCTCCAAAAAAAAACAAACGAAGGGAATAAATGCGAAAATGGAACTACACTACTACTAACTATTATTTAGAAGTTTGACAAGGTACGAAGTCCAGGAATTAAAGGAAATCGTAAGGGCGCCGTAAATTAGACGCATAAAGAACTGCAGTGGCGCCACTGTAGCGCCATTATCGTGCACGCTCAAATGAAATAAAAAAAAATATTATTTCAGACAGTACAGTTACACATACAAGGTTAGTTGTAAATACTAACAACCTCGGAGGACTATATTACTAACATCATAAACAACTTTTGTTCTATGTCTTTACAATACAATAAATTTACTAAAAATAAGCTTTTGGTATATTTTCAGGTTAGTTTTCTGTGCCTAATTTCGGTGACAATTTTTATTACTTAAGTATTCGAGTATAAATGTCATGAAATATTAAATAATATTACAAGTTAATACTCTCAGACGGCGGAATTCTGGCTCAGCGCCTTTGCTATTTTTGTTTAAAAAAGTAATGTTTTTTCTATTTGGGTAATTTGCATTTTAGTTTTCTCTACCTAATTTCGGTGGCAATTTTTATTATTTAAGTATACGAGTATTATCGTGAAATATTAAATAATGTTTCAGGATACTTCACTCGAATATTAAATAATACTTCATGATAATATTCTAGAATATTTGAATAATAAAAATTGCCACCGAAATTAGGTACAGAAAACTAACCTGAAAGTTACCCTTTTAAGTTTTTGTTGTACTATCGGACTCTTTTTAGTTCTGTATTCGGAAGAATAAGTTAAAACGTGCAAGCGTCCTCGGCGACCAGTCCCAGCCCCGAGCTGCACAGAGTTATTACCATTAAGAGCCACCTATTTAAAACTATTCATCTTTGTATGAAAGTAAAATCTAAAGTCAAAGAACAAGTTGTTGTTTATGCGAGGTTGTTAAAATTTTAAAAATAAATCTATACAGCTTTAGTAGGTGCGTACAACTATGTTAGTAATGCAGTGTTCATTTTCATGAACAATGATGGACATACAATACTTAAGGATTGGGCTGTCCATCCTCTGCTACCGCCATAAGAAGACTGTTGGTGATTGGTACTAACTAAAACACTCGCGGTCTTCCATTCACACCGCGCCACCCTTGGTGTGTGAATCTCGCAGGATAAATAACACGACCTAGAATCCATTTGTTTAGGTATTTAACTAAATGTAAACAATCTTGATACATCTCTTTATTGAAACATGTACTTCACAATTTAATAGGTATAAAAATAGGCATGCAATTTCATATGAAGCTAAATATTTGTATTTTGTATTTGAAAGTAAGTGAAAATCATTTTATAAATGTATATTTCATTAAATAGACATATCAAGATTGTTTACATTTAGTTACGCACCTAAACAAATGGACTGTTTGAAGGTACCTTGTTAGACTTTACACTGCTTCTCTTGAGGCATAAACGTGTGTACAAGAAACACAATGGTTGACTTCGATGCGAAAGGGTTGAATCTCATTTGTTAGCATACTTTTAGCACTGCGTCCATACTAAATTATTTTGTATGGGGTATAGTATGCCTGCAGTCAAGTAGGTTTCAACCCCCATCGTGTCCCTCGTATGGATAAACTGTCAAACGCCCTCGGTGAGTGCGTTTTGACTCTGAATCAGCCTCGTGTAATGTTCCACAAGCACTTCACGGTGACCATATTTACATATCCATGTTTAGGTATTATTTATAAAAAAGAAATGTACGTAAGAAAAATATAGATTATTTGCAGGATACGGAATTTTTGTCAGAAAGTATTTTCTATGTGTTTTTGTATAATATGTTTTATGTTAAGTATATAATATACATTATTGTTATGTACAAATAGACAAATCATGGTATTTTTGGTTTCCAGTATTTTCGAATTCCATTTTTAATTTAAATATTTTTTTTTTGTTTAACTCAATATTCTAAAAATGTACTTAATAAAAGAATCACATATTGCCTTAAGGTTAACTTTTACTTCTCAGCATGCATTAACCCCGCGGCCATACTAAACATGCCCCACACGTTTAGTATGGGCACAGTGCTAAGACATGCTGTCAAGTGGGGTTTAACCCTTAGTTAAGCATATAAAATTACAAGCCGAAATTCAAGTTTTTTTAACGGCTTAATAAATTAAAATAAAGGTCCAAGTTAGTCAGATCTATTATACATACATAGCTTAGGTGATACGTTATATATTTACTACACTGTAAGCTAAATACACTTGTGTTGTATGTAATAAAATATTATCTTATTTAAAATGTAGTTTTTTTTAAATGCATGTGGATGGTGCGTCGGGTAACCGAGTTTTCCAAACGAGTCAATGCTTACAATAACCAATGGGTATGTTAGGCGCTAAAGCGGGCAAACGAAGGCGACCAGTCGTTAAAATCTAGTTTAACTGGAATTCACCAATCCATAGGTGAAGCGTCACGATTATAGTACCAAACTCAAGGGTAGGTAGAGCACCCAGACAAGAATATTAACCGCTCAAGTTTTTAATATGCCAAGTGGCGGAACAAACAAGTCCTGCGCCTGTACCTAAGTAAACCACACGCCTGACAATACCAGTTTAAATCGCCAAGATCTAAGAGGCACTGCCGGTGTGCTCGTCACCCTAGAACATAGTTGATAAGTCCTATGTGCCTGTAATTTAAGCACCGTTCAAACCGGATTGCAGTAATGCTCACATTTCCGCTTGACTGGAGAAGTAGGTATGGTGGCAACACTTCCCAGGACACTATTCTCACAAGGAGCTCTGAGTGGCACTGCAACGTTAGGGACAGGCGTGTCGCTTATTACCAAGCACACATGTTCAAAAAAAAACAATTTAGAAAGTTCACTACCCAAATTGGTCTTACCGGGAATCGCCCGGGTTCGATTTCCGGTAGGACCTCTATATCCAGCGCCCACAGTGAAAACCGTTAGGCCACCGAGGTCGTCAAATGTTAGAATAAGGGCCTATTATGCACATGACATATTTTATACGCGTAGACGGCGTTTGTATCGATTCAAACGCGATACAAACGCGCTTTGGAAGAGAGTTTGCTTTGAATCAAACATCGCGTTGCAAGACTGAGGAAATGGGTCAGGGGAGGGGCGCGAGCTCACGCCACCGCGCCATATTATTACAGCACAATAAACGTGCCTCATCGGTGCGTATATGCGCTGTAGTGAATCGATTCAAAAAGCACGCAAACATCGCGTTGCAAGCAAGAAGCTTATATACTCCATTGAAGTTTACGCTTAGAATTTCATGTAGTTACATCATTAAAAAAATTACTGAAATTGACAAACGAAATTGAAGTTAAATCTATCTTTTATCAATATACACACGCGCATCTACGGTGCGTATGAATTTGTGACCGTGTGCATAGGTTTACTGGCTACGACTGAGAGTCGTATTCCAGAACTCTACTCAATGCTCAAGTCAGGACTTGAGTATGATTTCAAGCACTGGAAATACGACCCTAATAGCAAGGACTTGAGTATGATTTCTAGTGCTTTAAATCATACTCAAGTTCTGACTTGAGCATTGAGTAGAATTCTGGAATACGATTCTAAGGGTCGTATTCTACAACTCTACTCAATACTCAAGCCAGGATTGCACTGGAAATACGACCCTAATGGCAGGGACTTGAGTACGACTCTTAGGGTCGTATTCTAGAACTCTATTCAATGCTCAAGTCAGGATTGCACTGGCAACACAAGCACTGGAAATACGACCCTAATGGCAGGGACTTGAGTGTTGAGTAAGTGCTTTAAACCATACTCAAATCCTAACTTGAGCATTGAGTAGAGTTCTAGAATACGACTCTGAATCTCGTACAAAACGCGTTAACGCGCGTCATCAGCGAGTCCTCTGCGCGTCGTCTGCACGCAAAAAATACGCCGTGTGCATAGGCCCTTAGAGCCTTTGCACATGGCATATTTTATACGTGTCGTAAAAGCGCGTCATCTGCGCGTATACGCGCTGCAGTGAATAGATTCAAAAGCGAGAAAACATCACGTTGCAAGCAAGAAGCTTATATAGAATTTCATGTACTTGCTTCATTTAAAAAATTGACAAACAAAACTGAAATTAAAACTATCTCTATATACGCCGTGTGCACAGGTTCTTAGTCCACGCTATGATAATGTCCCCTTATAAACATGACATACTTGTGTAGATCGTGCGCAAGCGCTCGTTAATCTAATTATACCCGAAGCCACCGAGACGGCGCGGCGTGATCTTGTAACAGATACTTCTTTGACATTGACGTTTTGCTACGACGATGGAGAGGTGATTGATTTATTGCCTACTCGTTTTTATATGAACGAGCTCGTTTGTAAAATGATTAAAAATCGGATCTTGCTAACCGTAATCCAAGAATAATGTAGGATTACGTCGGCATCGCGATTTTATTGGTATTGAAAACATTGATGCGAAGCTGACGTAATGAGTAATAATTCAGTTTTTTTTTTTATTTCACTAACAAACGAAAGTTTACTAAACGACAAAAGAAAATTATAATTATTGTTAATATAAAGATTGAATACTGAGACCAAAAATTCGCAACGGTGACGGTGCGTTCAAGGTTTACGCGTAATGTGTCTTGTGCAAAACCGATCCCCAAATACACTTTTTGTGATACAGGAAATCGCATACCGGAATTTGGCAAAAAATCAGTCACGCGCTGAAAACGATACCGAGCGTTAATTAGCTTTCTTGAACGGAAAATTGAAATGTCAATGTCTAAAAAGTAACAATTCCCGATCGGTTACTTTCTTGGCACTGTCATTTTCTTTTTTCAATTAATGAAATTTATAAATAAATTGGGCAATGGTCATTCACAAGAAAAACTTATACGCAGGAACTTAACAATTTAGTTACACCCGATCTCCTTCCGACACGTGTAGAAAATCTAGAACACTCCATTCTTACATCACATGATATTCCACCCATTCCTCTTTTCTCTCGCTTCCTGCTCAGATTTGTAATAGCTACTATTCCAATCATATGTCAATTTTGACAACACTTTATAATCGCTACTGCTAATCACGTTTCTATGTTAATACCAATCTGTAATTCAGTCTACGGCCCTTTTAGGGTAAATGTCTACTTTATATTCATCCATAAGCATAACCGTATGTAATAAATGTATGTAATATAACATAAATGTATGAAGTTACGAAGTGTTTTGTAGTCTTATACCTGTTTTTATATATCTTTTTTTGTTACAGCCTCTTTTTTCTCTTTACCATTGTTGCGAACGCAACAATTTTTGTAATTTTAACTTAATTTCCAAAGCAGTAACAAAACGCTGCTCGTCAGGGCACATTACGTAGGCCTATTTTGAACCAATCGAGTAACACCACATATGTATTTTTCATCCCTACCACATTTGTAACGAATTTTGTACGCAACTAAAAAGGTAAAAAGGACCGTTCACTTTTAAAACTGTACCCCTTCGGAAACTATCACTGTATCGATCTAACGGCACTACTCCTGTAATTAACCAGTCACCTATTTAAAATATAACACAGTCAACTACAATCGTCTTTGATTTTACGAGTCGTCGAGCTCCTGATCGTCAACTATTTTGGGTCTGGCGGCTACAACCATCAACTTGAAATAAATATCCATGGACCTGAAGTTTTCTTATTTTATTGCCGTGAACCTGGTCACGACTCGTTATGGTTACAACCCTTTCATCTTTACAGCTACCAGGGCTGACCAGAGATGTCGTTTTAATAATTGTAATATTAAGTTTATTGAATATCACAATGTTTTACTATTATCATGAATTAGTAATTTCAAAAAAAATATTTGGATATCAGGATAGTGAAACATGATATTTAATATAAGTTTATTCGGTTACTTCTTTCTTATATCTTCACTACTTAATTTTTTGTTTTTTTTTTTGTTATAATACCAAGTGACGGGACGAGCAAGTAGTGCGCCTGGTGATAAGCGACACGCCTATCCATAACAGTTGCAGTGACACTCAGAGCTCAAAATTGCATAGATCTAAGGTGCACTGCCACTGCGCCCGTCACTCTGAGACATAAGTTGTGCTCAATTTACTGCTTGGCGGTAGAAATAGGTAAGGTGGCAATACTTCCCGGACGAACTCTTTTACAAGGAGCTCTACTGCAAATAAATTTCGAATATCGTTACGCGTTCAAAACCGTCGTAACTCGACAACAGTCAGTCAAACGCTTAAAAGTAAAAATTAACTAGACCATTTAATAATCAATCACATGACCTATCACATAAATTAATTATTGACACCGGTGCCAAATACTGGGATGCCATAAGAGAGAAACAAAGTGCACTCAGTGTTACGTGCGATTTCGACAGTTGTGTTTGTTGTGATCGATATTGTAACGGGAACAATGGCTTCTGTTGATTGTAAGTCTGGTGATTTATTTTATTACTAATAAGAATTTGGTTAAATTCAAATTACTAAGTGACATATAACAGATGACATATATCCGCTTATATGTCAAAATATCCGCTTTAAATAGCAAAAGACGGATTCTCTTTTACAAGCAGTTAAAATTAGCTAACGTGTTAGACTCATCGGAACTTATCCTAGCGATGCATAGCTGAAATATCATTAAACAATCTCAATATTCTAAAACTGGCTATTTGCACAATTTAACCATCACTAGGTTCGCGGAGTAGCAAATTGATTTACTTCCATTTTTATTATTATGAAAATAATATATAAAAAGGCATAAAAGTCTTTGAAAACCAAAAACAAAGTTCCGACAACAAGCGCATACAAAAATTCGTGAGGTCCGCTGGTTCGTTTCGTGGCTTAGTTGGCATAGCGTCTGGCACGGCTTGCTAAAAGACTTCGGTTCGAATCCGGCCGGATCGATGGATTTTTTTCTAAATGTGCGATCTTTGTATTAAAAATTATAACAAGCATTATGAAAGTCATAAAAATAGTATGAATTAGATGAAACAAATCACGTCTAGAAGTGAGGTTTAACAGCGTCAAATTCTGTAGCACACAATTTGACGCTGTTGAGAAAACACGACAAAGCATGTGCTCAACATATAACATATAAAACACGAAAGAGCTAATAATAATTTGATTATCGTAAATAACATTAAACTGCCAAAATAATGTGCAACGCATTACGTTTTAACAGTCTAATAAATCCTTCAAAATACAGGTTGAAAAAAGTACAATGTAAACGAAATATAATAGTTAATAAAACAAAACTGTATAACAAAAAAGTTAAAATTGGGAGCATTACACTCGAAGTTGTTGACCATTACGTATACCTGGGGCAGACAGTCCAGTCAGGTAAGTCCAACTTTGAGAAAGAGATCTCTCGTCGAATCCAGCTCGGATGGGCAGCGTTCGGGAAACTCCAAAAAATCTTTGCGTCCAAATTACCTCAATGTCTCAAGACGAAAGTCTTTGACCAGTGTGTGTTGCCAGTGATCACATATGGATCAGAAACGTGGTCCCTCACTATGGGCCTCATAAGAAGGCTCAAGGTCACTCAGCGGGCAATGGAGAGAGCGATGCTCGGTATTTCCCTGCGTGATAGAATCAGAAATGAGGAAATCCGTAGGAGAACTAAGGTAACCGATATAGCTCGAAGAATTGCTCAGCTGAAGTGGCAGTGGGCGGGGCACATAGCTAGGAGAACCGATGGCCGTTGGGGCGGAAAGGTTCTTCAATGGCCACCGCGCACCGGACGACGCTCAGTGGGTAGGCCCCCCACCAGGTGGACCGACGATCTGGTGGAGGTCGCGGGAAGCCGATGGATGCGGGCAGCGCAGGACCGATCGTCGTGGAGATCGTTGGGGGAGGCCTATGCCCAGCAGTGGGCGTCGTATGGCTGATGATGATGATGATGATGATGTATAACAAAAATTAACGAGTCTCAATATATAAAGATATTTAGTAACAGCAGAGCTCTTTGTGTAAAAGTTTGTCCAGGGAAGTACTGCCATCTTACCTAATGTGTGTGATCATTACCGCGTTCCTGTTTTGAAGGGTAAGGGTGCTGGTGAAATTTCTGGCACATGTGACTTGTCAACTTATGTCTCAGGGTGACGGACGCAGTAGCAATACCCTTTACACTTGAAGCTCTGAGTGGCGAGTGTTATGGACAGGCGTGTGACGGTGTGATCTCCTTGCATCGTCATCCCACCTTTTTATCGCCTTTCTCCGGTTCCTGGCCACTCGTATTTAAATTTAAATTTTGAATTGTTCCATTCTTTTGCCTCACATTCTGATTTTGTTTCATTCCATCGCCACTCCCTGCTCGATCAGCGGACGGAGTAGTTTAAATTCAATCGCGTCTTAATTTTGATTATTTTACTAAATTATAATCTAAATCATGTGTCAATTCTAATAAGTGTGTCACAGTCTACAGCCTTATCATGTACCTATGAATACGTATCTGTAATTCAGTATAACTCGGCACTTTCAGGGGTAAGTGTCTACTTAAATTACTCTTTATATCCATCAAGTTAAGGAGTGTTTTATATTAATGTACCTGTTTATTTAAGGTATATAACCATTTCTTCTTAACCCGACTTTTAATAAATTTGTGGACCGGAAGTTTTCTGTTTTACTGCCGTGAACCTGGTCACGGCTTGTTAGGGTTACAACCCTTTCAGGCGTGTCGCTTACCACTTACCAGTTACCACCATTTGTTCATCCCGTTACTTGGAATAATAAAAAAAATTATAATTACAAAACATTACAAATTCTCCGAAACAATTTTCATTCAATTATAGAATTCACTTTCGAATAAAAAGAGTTTCAGTCTTGTATTAAGTTATATTTACATAAATAACATGTTCTGTAGGCCCTACGTCGGTTTTCTAAAAATATTTTTCATGCAGTTAATAATATCTCTAGTTCATTAGGTTTTGTAAGGAAAGTTGTTTATTATCACTGTCATGTATATTTAGAAAGAAGGTTACTATCTCTGTCATGTACAGTTGTCTCTATTTACTTATTTTTTTTCACCCTGTGTAAACTGGTTGTAAACAAAACGTGTCTTACATCATTTCGCAAATTAGATACTTCCTAAACATGGCTACCTACGTCATAGTAGCTCATAACGTCATCAAGTAGACAAGAATGAAAACCCATCCGGTAATCATTTATTATCCGTGGAAAGTTTTTTATATAGGAAAGCATGGGCGTAAATCACACAACGCTTTTATAGACACATTAGCACAATGTAGAAAGTCTTGTAATGTCAAATAATAAGATCGAAAGTTCAATAGCGTGTAGCACTGGCAATGGCAAATGTTAATGTGGTCAAGGTTCGTATCTCCAGAAATAAATCTTACTCCAGTAACTAGAGCACTGTGCCAACTTTTCCCACCTTTAGTTCGGATCAGTCAACATACAGATCTCCCAGCAAATGGTCAAGAGCGAAAAACGGTGTCACTGTGAAAAGTGCCAGTGCCAGTGTCCGTACAAATTAAAACAAATACAAACTCTCTGGCAATAATTTCAAATTTCGAAAGTTAACTTTTTAATTTTCTGTGACAGTGAATTCGGACAACAACGCCGAAGACATGGATGAAGAATATCAAGTTTTTACCAGAATGGAAGACATCACCGAACAAGATGACAAAAATCTTGCTGGAGCCAAAAAAGAAATTCGCAACGACCTTACTGTGATAATACCAGAAAATCCCTTTCCAGAAATCGAAGTGGACGCTTATCCTCCATTAAAATTTTCTTGGGTAATTCCGAAAAAGTTAGCTGCGATGGCGTTTCCAAGAAATAAAGAGAATTTACAGTTCTTAGTGAACCAGGGGATAACACATCTGGTAACACTCACAGCGGGGAAAAAACCACCAATGGATGATATGCCTAGACTGAGATGGTCAGAAGTGCCGATTGAAGAATTTGAACTACCGACGTTGGAGCAAATTAAGAAGTTCATTGATATTTGCAAAAGGGCGGACAAAAATGAAGAGGTAAATGAATGCATTTATATATTATTTACTTAATTAAGTATTAAATATTTTCAAGCAAAGTCACAAGCGAAAATTGTCGTCCTTGCCTTAGGATTAATAGAATCACTATATGATTTTTTGATAAAAAAGTGCTATGCCAGTCTTAGGGTCGTATTCCAGAACTCTACTCAATGCTCAAGTCAGGATCTGAGTATGATTTCAAGCACTGGAGATACGACCCTAATGGCAGGGACTTAAGTATGATTTCGAGTGCTTTAAACCATACTCAAATCCTGACTTGAGCATTGAATAGAGTTCTAGAATACGACTCTTATGTCCACTTGCACTAAACTTAAGTATGTCTTAAACCAATGCTTAAATTGATAAGACACTCGTTAACACAATGTATTAAGAGTGTCTTTTGCATTGCAAGTGGATATTAGTGCCTAAAGTTGCTTCATAACGTCGCGTTGTTAAAATCCAACGTGAGGTCAGGTGAATAAAATAATCAACAAATCAAAGAAACACGGAAATCAAAAAAACATACTACTTTACAAATATTTTTCCAGTAAAATGACAATTCGTGATAATTTCTGAATACGGTCAAGGTAGTCAATTGCGCCTTCGTGTTTACAGACGATTTCAAATTTTATTGTCGAGCAATAAGCCCATTGAATTAATTGATTCAGTCGAAAAACCTTGTCCAATTAGCACAGCCAAACAAAAGGCGATCACTACCAATATTTTGGGGACATCTATGTCGTAGGGATTGTATGTTATGCGTTTCTATGTTTACAATTTTTTTTAAGTATAATATTTACTTATTGAAAATCCCGAAAACAAATTTAATCATATAATATAACATATTTCTAGTTAAAGATCAGCTCTGGAGTTCATTGATAGGTACTAAAATACAAAAAAATCGGATTTGCAAGAGATTTTCTAACCTAAAAAACTCAAACTAACCTAAAAAACCCCACCCTGTATTGTGGCCAGCTCAAAAGTCCCATTATACTCGCCTGCCTCGTTGGACGGCAATGGACACTTGCTGAGCCAACCTTTAAATGAGTTCCGAGCTTCCGAACCCCTCGCGACCGGCACCAAGTCGTACATCGGCTCCAAGGCAGAATATTTAGCATGATTTAGTTTCGCGGCATTTTCAGCCGTGGAACCCACCAACCGCGACGTTTGCCTTAAGTGCGACGCGGCAAAAATATTTAGACAGGTTGCGTCACACAGAAAACAAAAACAAACCGTCCGTCCTTTTACCGTTGATATACATAATTTCGTTAAGAAAGAAGATATTCATAATATTAACCTTGGAACTATGTCTAAACTCATAATACCACCATTTCGTTTAACCAAGGTAAACGACTTTTTTATGGGGAACTGTATACGTTTTTACAATAACATTCCGGAGAATATATTAAGATTATTTTTTCCTAAGTTTAAAACTTACATTAAAAGTATTTTAATTGAAAAGTATAAAAATTGAAGAGTATATAAAGATAAAGATGTATGGAAAGACAACATGAGTGTAGATTCCATACAATTATGATTCAAAGTGTATTCCATAGCATTTAAGTTTATTTGAAAAGAGCAATCCCTAGAGTTTTTTGCTTGTACTTCTCAGGGAGGTTAGCGTAGTGAAAGAGCAGTAGCTCAAAAAATGACGTTTTCAAGTGTAAAAATTTTAACTGTGGAATAAATGATTATTTTTATTTGACTTTGACTTTGACTTTGATTCGGCTCAGACTCGGGTACAATTGTACTTATTTCGGAAATTTTACGAACAGAGTTGAAACAGTCAGATGGAACAAACATTCTTAATTGTCCAGGTAATTGGGATCCACTGTCGACAAGGTCGCAGCCGGTCAGGCGTACTATTGGCCTGCTACCTCGTCCACTTCCACAGATTCCTGCCAGACCAAGCCATCAACGTCATACAGATGATCAGACCAGGTAGTTTGTCGTATACGATTTTCAGTCATTAATATATAATATTGTAGTAGTTATCTACGCAGAAGATATAAAACGAGTAACCGTCCAGTTTAACAGATATGTTTTCTTGCAGTTTAGACTTTAATGTGACCGTTAACGAGCTTGCGTGCTCGCCAAGCGAGTTAATATTTCATCAATTAAAACACAAACGAGACTCGACTAAGAATTGTTCGAAAGTAAATGAAATATATAGATCACAAAATGTTATTCGAGCTATATAAATAATTTTTTCGTCAAAATCATAAGTTAGGTATACATTTATTCGTGTCAAAGGGGATGATTTAGCAAATACTCCGTTTTTGGATACCTACTGCCATGATTTTACTAATACATTCAATTCAACCACTATAAGTTTAATTATTTTAGAAAGCTCTGAATGAATTCTAGAAATAGATATTTAGAGATACCTACATAGAGCTCCATGTGAAAGAGTTCATCTAGGGTAGTACTGCCACCTTACCTATTTCTGCCGCCAAGCAGCAATGTTACTTTTACTGTGTTCCGGTTTTAAAGGGTAAGGGTGCTGATGAAATTACAGGCACATGGGACTTGACAACTTATGTCTCAGGGTGACGGGCGCAGTGGCAGTGCCCCTCAGATCTTTGCGATTAAAAGCTCTGAGTGGCACTCCAACTGTTATGGACAGGCGTGTAGCTTACCATCAGGATCACGGCTTGTTCCTCCCGTCACTTAATATAATAAAAAAAAATAGAAACAGATGAGAAACAGCGATGGATTACGAAATATTGTTTGGCATTTCATATTGAACGTCACATTTATTTTAGATTTAGAAAGCAAGAAAAAGGAAGTAATTTTCTCTAAATTCTCAGGTTCTTGCAATTCCCCTGAACATGAAGAGGCTATAGGAAGATACTTTGAGCACCTGACTGAAGACAATCCTCTCAAGTTCGGAGTCAGCAGTTCTGTAATGGACGAATTCATTGAACAGGCTGGAGAAGCCACGAAAAACGGACTCTAGTGTACTACATTTCTGAAACAAAATCACTTTAGTTCGTTAAGTACTTAAAATCATAAAACAAATTACAGAAACAAAGGTGTTAATAGGTTAAGATTTATGATAAGGCTACATTATAGGTTGAATATTTAATATGATCAGCATTAGATCAAAAAATAAGTTTATTTACAATATCGCGTTGGCCAATGAGCGGTACTTTTTTCATGTCAATGTTAAAAGAGTAACTAATCAGGTGCCACTGACTAACAATCTGATTGGTTCATTTGCTTGACAATAATATTTCATTTTAGACATTGACTTACAAATAAATGGACGACTGGTCTAACACAAAAACCACGAAAAAAATGTCCCAAGTCAACCTATTCGAAATTTAAATTGTAATGTCATCGCAGTATCGCGCTGTCAGTCGAACAAATGAAGACTAAAGCGGAGGTAGCGCTCTGTATACGATTTTAGCGCCTTACAAGTGCGGACACTTTTTAGCGCGGACCCGACGTCCATATAATTGTAAGTCAATGATTTTAGAAAAACGTTTAACGTTTGATAAACTTGAGGTACTTACAGACCAATTGGATCAAGTTTCGAAAATAATTACAGCCAATCAGAGCGCTTTAGCAAGTTAACGGAATTGCTTTTTAAGGCTCTATAAATTTCAAAGTTAATTGCATTACCGCTGGGCTATGGGCATTGAGTAGGTATATAACCAAAAATAGAGACGAAATGTCATTTCATTTGTTTGAAAACTATTCTGCCATTAAAGTGAACTGCGCTCCGATAGGCCAGCCCGAATTTGAAACAATTGACGGGTGTCGTCAATTGTTTCACTTCAAATCGACCCGTATAACTTGAGCTTTGCTATAATGGACGAAAATTGAAAAACTACATATTTAATATTTAATTACCGATGAAATGTGATTCCGTTTGTTTTGTAATTACATGTTTTGCTGTTTTTCCCACACCACTGAAGGAACAGCCCCCCATTGTTAGAGATATTATCTTTATTACAATAAATACAGAATATTTTTGGAATATGTGGAGACGTACACACAGGTCAGTTGTTGGCCCTGTACTATTCAGCTTTTAAATTTGTGATTTCAGCGCAAACGAGAGTTGATATTTCAAAGTGACATAAGGCCCATGCCAGGGATGGAAAGCCCTTATTTCGTCTCAATTTCTGGTTGCATACTCGATGGCTATGGGTGACTACAAAGGATAAAATATTCATGTAGCATGATTATGATGTAAAAATGGAACTGATGATATGACTGTGATGATTATTTTTGTTGTACGTGATAAAACTATATTAAAAATTTACTTTAATAGTCTTTTGTTTTCTTTTTTAATTAATGCTTTGGTCCTTCGAGCCGGATATTCAGACCTATATTTATTTGGAATGTCCAACAAAAAGTTGTGTCAGAAATCCGATTTCGAATATCGATATAGTTTCGATACGATATTAGGAAAAAGCTATATTACCCATATCTAATGATTGCAAAAGTGATTGAAAGAACGAATGATTTCCCAATATTGTCTATTCCTTACTAAAATTAGGAAAGAGATAACTCTATGTTAACTATATATTGCCATCTCTTTCTTTTTTGATGTTCCGAATAGTCTTATCGTAGTATGATGTTTAAGTACGTAATGTTATTTACATTTATCTGCTCTTAAATAAAAAAGAGTAATATTACTTTAATATTAGGGGTTAAAGTATGAAATTGCCGTTTTATTGCAATAGGTTCTTTGAATTTTCATAGAATCTTCACGGTTTGAGGTTTTCGAATGAAACTTTTTTCAAATGGTTTCTGTGATTTTTTTTTTTAAATTTGAAACATTTGAATATCGACTTTCAATTGTTTTTGTTATTCAATTTAGACAAGAAAGATGGATACTGCGAAAATTCGAGTGATTTTTGAATACGAGTTCCGACGCGGAACTAACGCGGCAGAAACAGCCCGCAATATCAATGCTGCGTTTGGAGAGGGGTCTACTAATGAACGCACCGTGCGATTTTGGTTTAAACGCTTTCGTGATGGAAATTTCGACTTAAAGAACGAGTCACGAGGAAGACCGCCCACACAGGTGAATAACGATGAATTAAGAGAGATAGTGGAAGCCGATCCTAGTCAAACTACCCAGGAATTAGCGGCATGGTTTAACGTTACCTTACCCACAATATTGACTCACTTGCGTCAAATCAATAAAATAAAAAAATACGAAAAATGGGTGCCTCATGATTTGACTGATCTGCAGAAAGAAACGCGTGTTGAAACTTGTGTTGCCTTGTTGAACCGGTACAGAAATGAAGGAATATTGGATCGAATTGTAACATGTGATGAAAAGTGGATTCTTTATGATAACCGGAAAAGAAAAATGCAATGGCTGACCCCAGGTCAAATGCCACAACAGAGTCCTAAAGCAAAACTTACCAATAAAAAGGTAATGGTAACTGTTTGGTGGTCTCAGCATGGTGTTATTCACTATAGTTTTCTCCGATCTGGTCAAGCAATAACGGCAGATGTCTATTGTGCCGAACTCCGAACCATGTTGACAAAACTAGCAGTAAAACAGCCCCGACTCATGAATCGATCTTCACCATTATTGCTCCACGACAACGCGAGACCTCACACAGCACGAGAAACCATTTTGACCCTTCAGGAACTGCAGTTAGAAACCATTCGTCATCCTCCGTATTCACCAGACCTTGCTCCAACGGACTACCATTTTTTTCGTGATTTGGACAATTATCTACGTGACAAGAAGTTTTCTTCCCAGGAGGCAGTACAAAATGCTTTCACACAGTTTGTGCAGTCTAGATCGTCGGAGTTCTATCGCAAAGGCATTAATAACCTTCCCATTAGATGGCAGCAATGTATAGATAATAATGGCAACTATTTTGATTAAATAAATTTGTTCAAAATTTAAAAAATAAACAATTTAGATTTTCAGTACAAATCGGCAATTTCATACTTTAACCCCTATTACTTTTAGCAGTGAGAACCGATTTTTATTATCTCCTGTGTTAAGTCCCTTATAGTGGCGAAATAGGATCCGGTTTTGTGCACTTTCCGGTAACCGATTTCAATAAAACTTGGCAAATAGATGTGATTCCACGAAGTTTTGAGGTAGGGTTTTTTAGTAGGTACTCTGTATTGAGTTTATTATTTGACTGTAATTGTTTCGGGCGGAGAACGAGAGCACCTAGACCTCAGATCAGAAAACATAGTTTCATTTCATATGAGTTAATAATTTTTATTTTTCACCGTCACTATATTAGTACGACGTAGTAGAAGTATATTATTAGTTTTATAAATCCATTGATATGCATACTTGACTGGAATGTTTCAGGTACTGGGCGTCCACTGCCGACACGGGCGCGGACGCACAGGAACAATGCTAGCCTGCTACCTCGTGTACTTCAAAAACATGGCGCCAGAACGAGCGGTGCTCACTGTTAGAGTCCAAAGACCAGGTTTGTAACATAGAAATGTTATAACCGATTTTTGTTTGGGCCAGCGAGAATCTACGGACGGCGGGAGAGAGCATCGAATAGGATTTTAGGCCAGTGCACATTTTCTGACACGTATAAGTAGTAAATAGGCAGGTTTGGGCGCGCGTCGTACCACCTTGTGCAGGTGCTGACCGGACACGGCTGCTTCGGCCACTATCTGCACCAGGTGGCGAGGGGGGAACCGTCCCCGTCGTGCCACGAGTGCGGCGCTGCGGATGACACCGCACAGCACATCCTAGAGGTGTGCAGCCGGTGGCATGAGCAGCGCCGTACTCTGACGGGGACAATAGGGCGGGACCTCTCGCTGCCGGGCGTGATTGCCGCCATGCTCGGTAGCGACGAGTCCTGGGAGGCGGTGGCCTCCTTTTGCGAAGAGGTTATGTCGCAAAAGGAGGCTGCGGAGCGGGTGCGCGTCCGCCGCGTCCTCGCGCAGACGCAGACGTACGGGGAGAAGGCGAAGGCAGATCGCTGCTCGTCTGATCCCCTTGTGAGAGGGCTCTGGGCAGGGACTCCGGAGCCTGCATTGCACAGCCTCACTCGTCTGGGGGGCGGGACGGAGGACAACTGAACTGCCCCTCCCGCGGGAGCCCTTGCGCAAGCCAGGGCGGCCGGGCGGCGTCGTGGTGAATGTGCACCGACCCCACGGCGCCGACTCAATCGGCGGGAGGTAAACCCGGGGGGGTTTTACTGGAGTAGGCCCTCCAGTCTGGAGGGAGAGTCCCCACATAACCCCTGAGTCTCCCTGGGCTCAGGGGTATCTATAAAGATTTCCCCCAGCACTATGCAAATCTATAGAAGATAGGTCTAATAATACGTCTGTAGTGATTCCACGACTGGATCGATTAAGATTTTGTAACCGTCAGCATGCCACCGGTCACTCGGATTTGAATCCGTTCTACTAGCGACTACGTTGTCAAAAAGACCTCTGCACATCTAGAGCAGAAGAGCTCCTTGTGGAAAAAGTTCGTCCAGGGAAGTATGGCAGTACTACAGTATTTTGTTTAGAGCAAATATTTCAAAATTCTAATTGCTTCTTTTGTTTTATAGGCTCGCCTCTCCTGTCTGCTCTGTCTGATCATTCAGTGGCAAAATGTGCAAACATTATTTTTGTTATTTAAATAATCTCAGTACAGAGTACTAAACAAACCGACCTCAAAAGTACGTGGAATTACGTTTATTTGCTAAGTTTTATTGAAATATCCCCTAGTACGCCACTATACAGGACTTGACACTGGAGATAATAAAAATAGGTTCGCACTACGACACTACACAAAGTATATTGAGAAAAAAACGCTTTGAATTGGAGAAATAGCAAAATCAACCATTAAAGTAATTGCTCCTAAATTAAAGTTAGGCGCTATTTATAAAAATGAATCTTCATGCGTGAACAGCCACCCTTCGAGGTGGATGATTTTCTTCAAAATGAAATGGGACCACTATGGAAGTACCCCCTTTCCAACAAAAAAAGAATCATGAAAATCGATTCACAAATACCGGAGTTATCGCGTAACATACATACAAAAAAAAAGAAAAAAAAAGAACATACAGTCGAATTGAGAACCTCCTCCTTTTTTGAAATCGGTTAAAAAGAAACAGTCCAATTATTTTAGCTTTGCATTTTGCATCATACTCATTAGGATAAGATGATGATATTAAGTGTTAGGACGAATGAGTCGTGCACCTGATTCCATGTAGGTACTTGTAGTTCTAGTAGCTGTGAGCTCCTTGTAAAAGGGCTCGTCCAAGGAAGTACCTACTGCCTACCCTACCTATTTCTGCCGCCAAACAGTAATCTGCCGTACACAAAATAGTTTTTTTGAGATATCATAAAAACAGTAACCCAGTTTTAGAATATTGAAATTCTGTCCCATATTAATTTTAACATCAAGTGCAATCCCCGACGACTTCCTAGACCATTCGTGTTGAATGTTTATACTAATAATACTTCTTTTTGCAACCCTTTGACGAGAATGTGTCGGGCCTACAATGACCTTATTACCTGATGATTAGTTCCGAGTTATAGACCGCGATGATTTAGAGGTGGATACATTTAATAGTAATGTTAAAAGACCTCGCAATCGAGACCACAAGCACCACGGTCCCTCTCTTTCATAGTTCTATTCATAGTAATTCTATTTAATTTAAGGTTACAGTTTTATTATGCCTAAGTATTTTATATTAATTTACAAACAAATTATATTTTAAAATTGTTTACTCATGATTGGTCATGCTGTATGTACATGTTTAGGTTTACATTCTAGAGTAGAACTAGTAGTAATGTTTAAGTTTTTGTTAAGAGGGAGCATGCCAAAAAAGTTTTGACGTTGGCTCCGCCCAAATTTGTGATACAAATATATGCCTGAAGTTCGCGTGACATGCGACAGGAGATGTTGAATTTTGCGCATTAAAAGTACCAAATTCGTTTTAGCGGAATAACTCTAAAACTAAAGGGATTAAAAAAAATCCGTAGTGACAGTTGTCGATCATCCATAAATATAATTAATTATCTAATTTTTTTCCTAATAACTTGTAGCATTTCGAGGATAAATCGAAAAAATGTGAAAATTAGAGGTCATTTCGTGATTTTTATCTATCGAGGAAACTTTATTGTTTTATGTTTCTGATTAATGTCTATGCTTGAATATATCGTGTAGTTACTCATACAATATTTTATTTTTAACTTTAAAGTGGATATACCCCTCTAAAATCGAAGATTAGGAATTTTTCCTCTGCTCCCTCTTAAGGAGTGAATGTAAACTGTTTTGTACATCTAATAAATAAATGAATTGTTTAATGCTATTTCAGCTATACATCGTTAGGGTAAGGGTGCTGGTGAAATTACTGGCATATGAGATGCGTGAACTTATGTCTCAAGGTGACGGGCAGTGCCCCCAAGATCTTTGCGATTTAAAGCTCTCAGTGGCACTGCAACTGTTACGGATAGGCGTGTCGCCTCTACAAGACTGTGAAACCAGAAACAGAGCCTTTTGGAAAATTTGTTACATAGTGTAATCTGCCGTCTGCTATTTAAAACGTGGTTAAGTGACAAAATACTTTTTGAGTTATCATAAAAAACCGTAACCCGGTTTTAGACATTGTTTAATGATATTTCAGCTATGCATCGTTAGAGTACGCTCCGATAAGTTGAACACACTGTTTTTAAGAGAATTTCGTGCTCTATCTTTTGCTAAAACGAATATTTCACCATTTGTCACTTAGCTGCGTTTTCGTCCAGGGTAGCACAGTTACCTGATTTCTGCCGCCAAGCAGTAATGTGAGCATTACTGCGTTCCGGTTTGGAAGGGCGAGGGTGCTGATGAAATTACAGGCACATGGGACTTGTCGAATTTTGCAAATAAAATAATTTAGCATCATGATAGTAAAATATCCTGACATTGAATACGAACTGAAAAACTACAATGATTATAGCGACATCTCAAGTCAGGGACGGTAGCCGTAAAGGACCTCTGTGAGTGAATAAATAAATTTCTCACGCTACGGCATAAAAAATCGTTAAAAAAAACAAAAATCTGCAACAAGCACATAGAACAATAGTTCGTTCCGTGGCTTAGTTAGTAATAGCGTCTGGCACGGTTTGCTAGAAGACGTCGGTTCGAATCCGGCTGGATCGAAATATTTTTTTCTCAACTGTTCGATCTTTGTCATGGACATGGTTATACAAATGTTATACATATTATGGACAATAATTGCAATAACAAACTAGTGGAGCAATTTCACAAAAAATAATTAATTGTAGTAAAATTCATGAATATCATTGTAGTAAAACATCGGTTTTACTACAATGATATTCATGACTGACATTCAATAAAAACTTGAAAAATTAATGTAACGTTTTGTTCAAGAAAATGCTATTTAATTATGTAGCTTGTAGTAATACTCTGGCCACACAGAAGCGGTCCGGGCGCGGAATTTTTGACGCGCGGTCGCGCGTTACTGTGTGGCAGGGTTCATATGAACTCGTACATTACATAAATTCCCGCGCCCGGAACGCTTCCGCGACATCTTCTGTATGGCCTGAGCATAACAGTTAATTTTTAACTTACTTTCAATGTATTTGTCACCTAAAATAAATTAACGTCTGATTTTTATTTGGTTTTAAATGCTAAATAATTAATGAAAATAATGTTTTCACCTTCGAGTAATTAATAGATTCAGGCGTTACTTTGCGGAAGTCCATGTTAATCAAAGTGGAAGCAAATTAATTTGCTACTCCGCGAACCCAGTGAAGGTTAAATCGTGCAAAATAGCTGCGCTTGTGTTGAATATTTTTTCATGCAGTTAATTATCCCACCCTATCTCCGCATAAAATTAATAAAATAAATAACACAAGCGCAACTATAGTCACAAACCATCACCAAAAATATACCCGACACGTGTTTCGCCTCTCCACGAGGCATCCTCAGGGGGTTGTTGACTGCTCGACACTCGGCCGAAAAGACAGGCCGACACTCTTTTTTCACAATTTACTTCATTTTAATTTTCGTCTTCATTTCAGGTTCATGCGAAACTTACGAGCAAGAAAAAATCGTGTGCCATTACCACGACTGCGTTCGTGGCACGATCGCAAAGCCAGACTACCGTTTAGTCGACGACAAACTTTACTTCGATTGCACTATGAAGCACATGGACGACGAAGACAATGAAAACGACGTAGAAAACCAAGATGGCGGCGATATTACAATGTGTAACGATATTCAAGAGGGACTAGAAAAAAAGAAAAAAGAAAGAAAAACAAAGGCTATGGTTATAAATCATCATATTTATTTCTAAGTTAATCTTTATAATATTAACAATAAGTATTTATTTTGAGTTTTATAACTTTTACGCAACAAAAATACCTTTAAATAAAAAAAATTACACAACAAACCGCTATATCTAGAACCAAAAAAAAAAAATTTTTAGAGTGAGGCCAGACGAGCGTAATTTTGTGACCTGTTTTTTGAGTTGCGCAGTTTGCGCTCGACCGAAATTCGGTTGGAGCGCCAGACGAACGTATTTTATTCAGTTGCTTTTAAGCGTATATACGGGGTGTTTGCGTCGTAATAGTGTAATGGGCACATTAAAAATAGTATGCGTTTATGAAGAATTAGAAGACGATGTTAGAAAAAGAAAAACAAGCTGGGTACATCCACTCAATATGAAACGATTAAAGTGTGGGTAGTTTCATACAAGTTTATGTGAACATCCAGATCAATAATGTTTTTCAAGAATTATTATCATTATTATTCTCTGTAACAAACATTTTCGCAAGAAACGTTTTATACTCACGCGCATTCTATACCAAAGTGACCCCTTCCCTCGTCCCTATATCCACCCGCGGCAGCCCATCGCACGATGCGACCGAAAGTCAGTCGTCATTACGCCCGTGAGTCGGCAGACAACTAACTCATTTTGCGTCGTCGTGTGAAACACACCGTACTTTCGTATGAAACCGAATGCAGCGCAAACTACGCAACTCAAACTACGCGACTCATTACTCACAAAATTACGCTCGTCTGGCCTCACACGGTAACAGTGAATTTTAAGTGATATTAACAATAATTATAATAAAATATACAATTTATATACAAAATTGTTTATTACCAGTAAACAAAAAACTGATAATTTATACCTTAAAATAATAACTTATGGAAATTTAAGAGCTATAAGACCTAGCGCTCACTGACTGGACCAATTCTACTTATTTATTACTGGACAATATTACTTCTTTAATACCTTAATGTTGATTGATATGATTTTATAGTTGGAATTTACCTTTCCGTGCTTTTTTGAAATAGCAATATTTGTAAGAAAGAATATAACACCTTTTTGAACATGTCAGAAGTGAACGTAGGCAACATAAATTGATACTCCCCCCACCTAAACTTACCATATTTAAAAATAGCAGTAACAGGTCATTAGTTATATATAACAAGATCCCATGCTATATAACACTTGAGAAAAATGGAAGTCTTTTCTAATAAATTGAGGTCCCTCCTAAGGTCCTCAAGAGATATAATATCCAATTAATTCGTCGTTAGTAATTATAATTAGTATACAAGTTCATTGTTTTATTGAGAGTTTGATTTATTAAGATATTTTATTATTTAAAACAATTTAATAATTTTGTTGTGTAATTTAAAATTTTTATTTTTGTTTATTACTTCGTTTATTTCCTGTTTAATTTTTAGCTACACCCTTATAGGGTACATGCATTGTAAATTTTATAATGTGCTTTACATGACTGCTAATAAAAAAATACTGAATACCAAATTTCGATGACAATGATCGTAGCTACGAAAACAAAGCTACGTTAAGCTATACTGTTGAATAATTTTCTGAAAATATTTCAGAGAGGACATTTTTTTTAGAGGAAATTAAATTTGAAGGACATAATTATGTTTTATGGTTAGTGGCCATTCTCACATTCGGTTTTTTCGGCCTAATTCCCGTAGCCATTTCGGTGTCCTCAGCCTAATTACCGTAGTCATTATTTTTTCTCGCCTAATATACCCAATAACATTCAAATATGAACAACTTTAAGCTTAACTATCAATATGTCTAAATGGCATTAGAATATTCGAAGTAGTTTTCGAGTTATTAAGAAACAAATATTTCATGGAAACTATAATTAGATCTAATTACCGTAGCCATGGATACGGTAATTAGAAAGTTCAAACATTTTTGTCCCGCCAATGGGCGCCGGGCCTAACAGTGTAGTATTGGCAATTACTGTTTTCTGACTATTTGACAGCCAAGTAAACCTGGTTGCGCCCAAGGTCGAGGGGAAACGGTGAGATTTAGTATGTGTTGGTTTCTACGAACAAGCACTCTGATGTTTTGTCCAATCGAGTGAGCGACTATATCGTGGACTTGTGTAATTTCATTGAAATTGTGAGTGTTGACTGAGCCAAATTGAAGGATTTCATCTTGTTCACAGAGACCCTGTAAAAAAGTTTTTTTGTAAATAATACTGAGTTTCATCAAATAACTATAGAAGAGCTGTGAAGTTCTTGCACAAGGCCAAAGTTCAAATCCCAATTATCATTGTGAGTCAATATCAAATCCTCTGCCTATATTATTTGATTTTAAATTTGGGACTTAATCCTATACAAAAACATATTATATTTATGAGTCCCTTTGACCATAGACGTTGCAACTTGCAATACGTCTGACACGTGGAGGTAAATAAAATATGTTTTATACACAATTAGGGCCCAAATTTAAAAACAAATAATGTGTGATAATTGTGTAAGTTTAAACCTCTTCAAGTAATTTCCTAATACCCCTTTACGGTGCAAGGAAATATTGCAATGAAATTTACATATTGAAGAAAGCTATACAACTATAACTTGAACCCCTTTCTTAGGTAAGACCCCGGTGGGACACAAGCGGTTATGGGGCTAAGGCGTTTTTGTTTTAATTCTGAAATAAAAACTAGTGTCTAATTCCATAGATCCTGAAGTTAATTTTAGCACTTTCGAATCTGACGGCAGCTGTCATATAAAGATAAAACTGTATAAAATAATATGATATATTCTTACCGCCAAATCTGCAGGTGATCCATTATGAACAAAAGTAATCATAGCAAAGCCTTGGTCGTTCTCCCCGTAGCTTAAAGCATTATCATTATGAGCTCCATCACCATTGGACATATGACCGTTGGTAAATGATGGTGCTGCTGTGGTGACAGGAGCCTGGTTCGGAAGTAGTTGTGAATGCACTTCGGCCAGGCCTTGTTCGATGCGTTTCATTATTGCTTTGTGATCATTTTGGAGACCTGAATGCAGGTTTGAGATTATAAATATGTGACTGTTGCTTTGTGACAGATTCTATTATCACTCATAATTGAGGAGCTTTGCAACTAAAACTGATATCCAATAAATTTTGATTCTAATTTCATCTAGTCTCATGAATGGATTTATGTAACATATGAAAATTCCAGGAGCATCTCGGGTGGCACAAGCTCCTATTTATGTAAAACAGACACTACAATGTCGAATTGCGGATACCAGCCTGCTACAACATACCATATCATTGGACACATTCACTGTACTGCACATATTCATGCACCAGTTTGGTACTGCCAAGGATTGCGCTTCTCTTGCAAGTCCACTACAGCAGTCTTAGCACAGATAGTGCCACCATCACTTCATATCACACAATACACTTTTGTGTGTGCATTTAGTAGCAGTAGAGCTCCTTGTGAAAGAGTTTGTCTAGGGTAGTACTGCCACCTACAACGCGAACACACTTGTAGCCCCGCACTAGGGAAACCCTGTATCGCGAGTGCCATGGACATATACATAGACAACCACAAATTACACCCAATCTCACGAGATAAATAAATTTAGGCCATACAAATATTTCTCCCAGCAGGGAAATCGAACCCGGGACCTCTTGCGTAGCAGTTCAGCATGGTAACCGTTCGGCCATGGAGGCAGTTAACCTATGTTTGCCGCAAAGCAGCAATGTCAGCATTACTGTGTTCTGGTTTTGAAGGGTACCCTTACGCTGGTGAAATTACAGGCACATGGGACTTGTCAACTTATGTCTCAGGGTAACAGGCACAGTGGCAGTGCCCCTCAGATCTTTGTGCTTTAAAGCTCTGAGTGGCACTACAACTCTTATGGACAGGTGTGTAGCTTACCATCAGGTGCACAACTTGTTCAACCCCTCACTTGATATTATAAAAAAAAATTTGCTAAAGGTGCAATGTCTATCAGTGTCTATGTCAGAAGTCTCTCCAATCCCAAAACCTGTTTCAAGGAGACTTTAAGTCAAAGTAAATGTGTTGATAAACTAACAGTAAGAACCCAAAAATCTACCATTCAATTTAACTTTTTTTAAACTGTTAAAACACAAGTATAAATAATAAGGGGTGCATGAAAGGAGCTACCCTGCACGATGTACCATTTCTTTCTTGTACTTTCTTAGACCCTGGGTGACAATCAGCAAATACCGATTGACAAATCCTTTCCCCACGATGGCCAGCATTATTCTGTATGCCATCAATATAATAAGAAGAATAATTTAAATAATTGTGCCAGACAAACACACCAACTACCTTGTCTTAAACTAGGAAATTCCCTGTACTCTGAGTACTGGAGCAATGGAGCTCTCTCTCGGGCACCATCCAGACAACAATAAAATTGGAAAAATTTCATATCCAAAATGGTCATACTGGGAATAAAACCCGGGATCTTCTCATACAGCGCCTGCAGTTTTAACCGTTGGGTATCGAGCTCGAGTATACAACTTTTATAAATTCGCTAAACGCATAATTCATTAAATACTTTAAAAGTTTTGAAATATTTAAGCGTTAATTTTGAATCTCGAACACATTTGCTTTTAATGGAAAGCACAGATTGCAGGTTAAATACAGAAAAAAGTAGCATCAGTAAGCAAATTGGCTGAATCATTCCCAAACACAACCTCAATCGTAACAAAAGAAATTTTTGTTTTCCAATTTGAACTTACAAATAATCAGATGTCGAGCATGCCGCACCTTATACACATCAATATCATTGCGCGGGAATCCTTGTTCATCAACCAGGGACTCCTGCATCCCAATATTGTTACTCTCAAGGACTACAGTTTGTTCCCGAATGGCGCTCTCTATACGATCTTTTTCTTCCATCAATTTTAAAACCTTATCACGGGCAGGCCCATCAGCGTTTAATCCAACCATTTTTGTGTGAAATTACACTTTTTTTAATATTTATTTTTATCTTTATACATCTAATTCACCGTCATTCGCTTTGTTTTGACAATTGATACATAGTGTTGCCCTATAAAGAATAATAACTCGTTATAGCGCAATAGCGAGTACAATAACACATAGTACAGTCAAAATCAATATTATTAAATACGAAAACAACGATATTTTCAAAACTACTTATTTTAATTCTCTTTTGCTTATTGGCGCTGTCCTCTTTAGGATTTCGCCCGCGTCAAGTTTGTAAAATTAGTAAATAAAAATTATGGCGAACGTCGCGAACGTCAAGTTTTCATATTCACATTAAGTTTTTATAAGTTCTTATGAAATCTTGCCATGAAGTTAACTTCTTTGTACTGAAATAATCATAAACTAATTGGTACTATTCAAAAGTTGTATCTATGACATGTTATATATGTCTATTGTTCATCAATTGTATCATACATGTGATAGATACAACATACCATTGTATGATCAAAGAATGATTGAGTATGTGTCCGGAAATTGTGCTATTTGAGTGAACGCTAAGAAAGCTTTCCTCGTTCCACTCGCTTCACTTTGAATAAATCTGCGGTGTCAATATAAATAAGGGTGGCTTTATCAAATAAAATACTTGAGTAATATTTGTTATTCTTTATTTTATATCTTGAAATCAATAATGAGATTTTAAAAACTGCAGCTCTTCAGGATCATTTCTTTATACAAAATATTGCAAGCTTTTTTAGTATATTTGCTTCGATTTTACATTTATTACAAATACAACAATGATTTAAATAAAAATGACCAGATTAATAGTTTTATATTTCTAACAATAAAGACTTAATCGTAGAGTCAGATTTTATAATAAAAATTAACAGATAAGTGTGAGTGTTGGTTAACATCGTTTTAAATGAAGGAAGGTTACATTATAAAGCGTTTTTTATCTCTTTAACAAAAGTATTCTTAGCTTTTTATTAAGTAAATGTCTTTTGCGACAAAGTGTACTTTAGTTAAATGTCTTAAAAATAATAAATTATCCACTATGGGTATTGTAGAATTTTTAGCAATTTTGTGGGCGTATAATCAAAATAACGTTTCAAGACTCTGGCGATAGTCATGAAGACTTTTCTGATAATTACCATCCAATTTGTGATTTCAACACAATTAACAAGAAGTTGTGCAAACAACATTTCATATAAATCACATACATAGAAAAATGTACAATTTAATGTAAAGTGTAGGTTGATTTTCAAATTTATTCCAACCAACTTTACATGAAAATAAAAAAGAACCCAAAAAGAAAAAGGTTTATAATTGTGCATTACAAAAAAATACTCATACATAATTCTATTATCACCTTAACCGATTACATGAGACAACTTTCTATTCTGATATCAACTCAAGTAGTCTGGCGTCACTACAAAAGAGAAATGTTAGATAGAAAAAATGTGGCACGCAATCACCTATTCTCGATAGTACGTAACAAAATGGTCCCTAAAGGAAAAAAAATACGAAAAAGGTTACAAATCACACTTTCTCTTGGCCTCTGTAGAGAGACTCCAATACGTATTTAACATACAAAACATTCATTAACAATTATGGCAACGTTGACAATAAATAAAATGGAAAATATACAAATCAATACACAAAATTGTCGGTATGGAATCCGCTCAAGCGGACTGAACGGAACGAGAAATACTGTTAGCACGAAAAATAAACAAAAATAGCCCAACGTGCACAAAACTGCACGGATCGTAAAAAACAAATAAGAATACAAGGCAACAAGTGCAGACTTCAAGTTTTACTACTATCATCTATTGTTTCCACTTAACTAAAAAGCCACATTCGCAAATTCATTTTTTTAAGCTTGGCTTAGTTCGCGAATTGGTTAATTATGTCTGTTAGTAATTTTACAATATATCAGCGCTTGCTATGTTGCAAATCGTTTTGACGCAAAATAATTTCGATAGTTTAAAAAGGTGACATACATCTGGAGTATCACGTTAATTTGGCCGAAGCGATTATAAATTCGCAAAAGTTTAGTATTTGTATTTTTCGAGTATCAAAACGAATTGCATAACATAATCATGGTCCTGAAAGTCAAGATTCTACGAATTCGTATTTGTGAAATAATAATTAGTCTATTTTTTCTAAATTGTAGAAAATTAACTAATCAGGACTGGCATATTTAATGTCTAAAGTCGGAATGGTTCGCGTTTTATCTCTGTAGATTTTGTCGATGAGGGTGTACCACGTCGTGACCCTGGTGTAGTTGGCGTGCCACTGTCGGAAGCATCTGACGTTTTACGCAGCCTCGAAACTGCTGTTTGTTGTCCTGGACGCACCGGGGTCGTACTACCTGATGGTGTCCTTTGCCTGGTATAGATAAAAGAAATTAATAAACTGTTCTCCCTACACAAGATGCATATTACATGCAACAAGCACTACAAAGTACATATGAAAAGATTACAACCTAAATAACCCTCTACACTTATTTGTGTGATATCTAAAACTACGTGACCCTTTCCAATATGTCATAATTACTACCAGAATCTAAAATTACATATTATAATTATGTTGATGAACTACATAACTACGGCTATATTTAACAAGAAAAATTATACACTTTGGTTACGAGACGCCGAAAGAACAGACACGAGCTGAATTTCTTCGAGCAAATACAATAAATTGGATAAAGAGATGCCAGCATCAAGTTACAACGGTCTAAATTTCGTTGTTGTAGCCACATAAATATAGCATAGAGCATAAACAATATATACAATTTATCATGAAGCAATAAAGACAAAGTGGGCTTCAGCAATGACATTACCTATTGGCACTATTGTTAGTATGGTGATCCTTAAGAACAGGGATGCGGCTCCGGCCGGGCGTTTGGCCTTCGGTGGAGGCAAATGACCCGCTCCTTATGTTGTTAGCGAGCACACAGACAGACAGACAGACAGTTATATTAGATAGGGCAGAAAATACATTAATAATATTTGTTATTGCACGTGTTCTTACTATACATGTTCTTACTATACAATCACGTTACGTGAACGTAGCAAAAACTTTTGAGAAGTATTAAAAAACTATAGTATACGTTTATGGTGATTAAGCAAGTACGTAATTTTGTGCGTTATTACTATGTGCTTTAAATCTTTACAGTTAGTGCACGTGCATTAACAAAAGAAAAACAGAAAAAAAAAGAAAAACAATACAGCGCAGTGTTCATGATATATACAAAGAGATGTTAACACGGAATAAAAGTGGAATATGGATGTGGTAACAGGCAATAAATAAGAAAAAACTTTAAGATGTCGATGTTCAAGTCAGCTGATGACATGTTAAACAACACAATTGTTGTGGATTACTTCACGTTATGAATTATTTCGATTCCATAAAATAATAATAGAGTTAATTAAAATGTAGATGTATGAGAAGCTTTTATGAGCAATGATTCACAAGTTATTATTGTTGAAAGATCTAATACTACTTAATTATAGACCAAATTTTAGTACACTATTTTGTACTCGTTTTAAAAAAAATTTCAATTTAATGATAACGCTAAGCAGTGAGTGATTATTAGTTACAAAAATGCTTCAAGCAAGGTTAGTAGCTGTGCACAAAATAATAAATGTTATGAGGGCGATTTACGAAGACCTATTGGTAGAATGACACAATTCAGTGAATGATGCTGGGAAAATGACAACTATTCTAGATATTACACGTAAACTTGATGAAGTGAGAGGAGAATGTTTAACAATAAAATTCAAAATTCAACGAGCATCGCAATGTTGGGCCAAACACAAAGCCAGCATTCTACAAGCTAGTACCCTTTAACAGCTCGCTGTGTTGGCTTCGAGGATTCACCACTCGACTCGCTAATATTACTCTCATATTCATTGTCGCTCGTCATTCCAGATATACTGAATAGCGAAGAATCATCTTCAGGACTTCTCTGCTCAGATTTTCTCGAAGGATACTGGGAAGTTGGACTTGGATTTTGGGAAGTATCTATGGAATGTGGTATTTTCGACTTCTTTCTTTCAACGGAAGGTGTTCTTTGAGAACGATTCCGAATGTAAACTGGAATCTTCGTCGAACCTTGGGTCTGGAATGCAGGATGAGTAAGGGACATGGATTTAGGATGTTCAGATGCCATCGAAGACGGCTGGGAATGTGTAGAGCTATTTTGTATCCGTGTTCGATGCATGCGAAAAGAAAAAATACAATTATTTTATCTTCGCCCAGAATTTAATTCTAAATATTGGGTTAGTTAAACTCACTCTGTGCTCGAACTTAAGCTGTGTTTAGTATTTTCTGTCTACTATTTTATCATGCTGCCTAAACGGTTAATTTTCATATCAATGCCATCGATGTCCTTAAATAACGAATAAGTCCCACCACCGTGAAAAGACCAACGTACAATCACTTCAATAATGGCAAATCACGTGTGGCGTTTACGTGTACTCCCAATTTCAAGATGCTGATCTTAGTTTGCATTATTCTACATCCCCTAAAGCTGGCGTGCTTTCTGAACAGTGTCCATTTCAAAATCCTTCAGCTGATATTTGTCGAAATCATTGACACAATATATCTTGTATTAACCTTTCTTCTCAGCATTTTTCGTAACACCATTAACACCAAGAAAAAATCTACTACGATATTTAATTATAATATAATGACAAATTTCAGCATTTTGGAAACCCCAAAACAAAAAAAAAACCACACGAGCTCGTTATGTGTACCTCACTAGCGCCGGCACCGGTGTCAGTGTCGGTATACTGGACGTGCGATACATCGCTCCGTGGTACCTGTCCGTGTGCCAGTGGCTGGTTTTAATTACACAGTAATTTGGAAATATCAAATTGAAAAAGGTTTCAAGAAAATTTACATTTTGAATTATTATGTTCATTGAAAATACCACGTACGTATTTCATCTGAGATAAATCATTCAATCTTACAAAAATCTGATTTGTAGTCGTTCTAATGGTCATGGTTACTGTTTGTAATTATGACTTGACACAAAATAATAAAAATATCATTTCTACTATATGAAATCTAAAAATGCACTCCGTTTTTTTGAGATGTTTTATACATTTTCTAGGAGTCCTCGTCCAGTAATCAAGTTCTAGGTCGATGTGGAGCAATGAAAAGAAATCGTTGAAATAGAAACTTCATATGAATTTTTTTCCTTAATTTCATGTCGATACGTTTTCGTAACCATCAACAGTCTCACAATGGAAAACCTACCTTCCGCTAGCAGGCGTTGAGAATCCGGTAGGCGTGCGAGGACGAGAGCCGCCATTGGGCGTGGCTACACCAAGCTTACTAGCAGTGGCCGCAGCGCGAGCGATTGATGCCCGCGTATTCGTCACTTTGCGCATTGGAATACGTGAAGGGGTTCCTACGTCATCTGTGTCAAATATTAATTGTTAGAGGATAAATAAGTTTGTACTCATATTGTGTAATAAGTAGTCAGCATGGAATGCTAATATTTTAATTAGGTTGAAATATTTGTTTTAATACATTTTATGATGTCAGGTTAAAGAACTTCATACATAACTGAGTCAAAGTGAGACAAAATGGACATTTACCTGTACTATCCAAAGACAAGTTTGATCCATGTCTGGACGGTGGCTTTGATCCGGTTCTGGAGCCAGGTCGCGATCCTCCGGGTGTTAAAGTTGACCTAATAACAAATATTTAAAAATTTGTACAGACACTAATCATACAAAATATATATAATAATAATAATACTAATAATAATAAATAACGCGCACACTCAACATAGCCCCGCACTAGGTAAACCCTGTGTCGCGGGTGCCATGTACACACATATAGACAACCACAAATTACACCCAAACTCACGAGAGAAATAATTGTAGGCCATACAAACATTTCTCCCGGCCCGGGAATCGAACCTGGGACCTCTGCGTGGCAGTCCGGCATGGTAACCGTTCGGCCACAGAGGCAGTATATGAAATATATATGACATAATTTACGCTATCAATTTTGCACAGTTTGTAACGAACCTTGGTACACTAGGCTTCTTATATCTAGCTCCCAATCCACTGGCAGCTTCGTTATCACTCAGCGAGTCAGGGGTACCGGCGCTGAGAGAAGACCTCGAAGCGCGACCAGCTCCACTAGACATCGGTACTGATCGTGCTGTACGTTCTCTAACCTATATTCATACATTTTAATTTGAGATTGTTTAAAATATAGCTTGGGGATAAAACACAATAAGATGTTAAAAGATTTGAATAGAATAATACTAAGTCACATCATGTGACTATGCAATTAATTATTATGAATGAAGTAATGATGATACACGCAAAATAGGCGCCCAGACGTCGAGTTGTAGACACCAGCCCGTTGCACCATACCATACAAATATGATTTTTTTTTGTTAGTTACCGTATTCTTTAATTAAGTGGGTAAAACTCTATTACTCATAAAAGATAGACATTGGCATGATCTCGACGCAGAGCATATATAAATTCCGTTAGTATACTCAGTTTTCCCAAAAATATTATTCAAGAACATGCTGAACTAAAATAGTGGACTCGACAAATTGTTCTACAACATAGACAATGACGTTCACATTTGACAAAATAAACAGAAGATACAGCTGCAATCGAATGGTAGAGATCAACGGTGCAAACTATGGCGGCATTTTCACATAGCCTGTTAGCATTACCCAATGATATCCTGGAGAAGGCTGGTATCCATGGTGATGCGTATAGTGATGGGCACCCGGTGTCGTCGAGCCCTGAGATCTGGAGTGGCCGTATATGAAGGCCTGTTTGGTGCCATGCGTTGAGCCGACGTGAAGCGGGTATGAGCACGGGAGCTCCTCCCGCTGCCTCAAAGCCTCAAATATCGGCCTCAGCTGCTCCATAAACTCCTCAGCTAAACGCATCAATACAAAATCGGGAGACTGAGTAAGGAGGAAAGGGAACTTATCCGTCAGAAATAAACACGTTTATTCCTTCATAGTGCCAATCGATCATCCGGAACGCGTTTTACGATTTCGAGTTACGATTAGTCCACACGCTTAGTAGAAACACGCGCGAAATTTTGCGAGATGCGGGTATGAAAGGATCTAACGGGAAGGATGAACAAAAATACTTTACCATAACATCCAATGCGCAGACGTGCCACCTCTCCAATTCAGTGGGTCCAAGAAGTACTAACAAATAACACCAAAACACTACACGAGCCTGTGCTTTCAATGCATAGCTTGAACACACTAATGCAACAAGACCAAACTCTACGAGCTCAACGCATGCTGCACTCACGACGATGCACCTTGCAAATGGATATCAAGATCCATGTACATGGTGCATGCAACAATAAAAGCAGAAAAATGATCCCAAACCGTTGCTCCCTCCAACAACTACTGTGCGCTTTATGTAGTACTTGTGCGAAATAAAACTAAGTTCTAAATAACCTGTAGGAAAGAAGAATACAAGTTATAATAATAATAAAGTACCCAGTTAGCTTCTTACCTTGGTGATGGGTCCGGTGGATGGGGGTGTATTTGTGTTTGAGCGGGGCGTACGTGGTCTGAACGCAGCCATGCTCTGTGACACTCCATCGGCCAATATGAATTGTTCTCGCAGTTCGATGTTGGTGCGTCCTTTGGCTGCATGCGGGCGGCGTCCGGTGCGTGGGATGACAAACGGGAAAGGAAACGGGCAAGGGGCAAAATAAACCGATTGGTAACAAAAGGATGGGGCAAAAATAATAACACCAAAGTGTTAAAAAGAGGACAGCGTGCATTGAGGAAAAAGAAAAAATAATAAACAAAAATCAGAACATATCAAACGTAAACATCAAACGCAAAATCAAAATTAGGGATTTGTATAGTGTGCAGTTAGGAATAGGAATTAAATTACCATTAGTTTATTCTTTCACCAAATAATATGCAATCTGCATAATGCAAAAGCAAGTTACTATGCTAAGTAAAACATATTTAAATCATCTATTTTCAACCTGAACTCCACAAATTTTATGAATGACATCAGTGAACTAGATTATCTTCAGATAAAGAAATTGAATTGCGATGATAATGTTGTAAACTTATATTTACATGTCATTCAGAACACAAATAACTTGCTCTTGTATTATAAACGTAGTCACTACAAAATAAAATAAAAAATATTTATGCAAATAAATTCCATAAATATTCATGCTTTTAGTATTGAATACTAAGCAGTTTGTAAAGGTTTGCCACGTTACCATCGATGTAAAATATATTACAAATAGTAAGAAATAATACATATCTACTAACTACAGTGCTTCTACACGTTTGATGAGTTTGTATACTATACAAAAGCTATATTGAAATTACAAAAGCATCAAAAGTGTCAAATTTCCATAATAATAACCAAAATACTAACCATCTACATTGCAAAATTAATATCTAAAGCCGAAGAAGGACCTGCTTCAGAACCATTTTCAATTAAATATTCCGGAAAGCTTAATTTGAATTTATAATTTTGAACATAGCAATATTCTATAAGCAGGCCGTATAGTCTATTTCAACGGAACTGTCCCAAGGTTAATATTTTGTAGCTCAGCTCATTGTAAGTCGAATTAACGTCAATTGCCTTTTAATGAAATGTGGAAATTGTAAAGTTATTGCAATTATTTTATCGTCTACAAAAAGGTCAAATGAAGGCATCTTTTGTTTGTATGAGCTACAGATACGCTTAAACCTCTATTTAGGTCAGCTTGATTGAATAGACGTATTATTTTACCGAGCGGACAACAAGCCTCATGCTGTTCCGGCTTCGTAGGGTCAGGCAGCGGTAGCACTAACGATACTACTTATGTAAAAGGAGGTTGAAGGATGTAACGCAATAAAATAACAAAGAAAAATTTATAGGAAGTTCATGGGAATTGGATTGGGCAAAGCGAATTACGAATTAGTAAATTAGTAGCAACATCAAAATTATTTGTGGACATATACGCTTACTTTAGCTGTACGGTTGCTGAACTAGCTATTGTTGACAACTCACGATGAAGTGAAGTGGATGAGGTTTTACTAAATTGTGTGGTCTCTTTGTGAATTATTTATAAAATGATATTTTCAATGAAGTTGTGCCGAGTACTTAAAAAGTTAAGATTTTTCTTTGCATCTGTACAGTTTTTCAAGCGCAGTTAGGACGTTATCGTTATAATACATTATTTTTTATTTGGCAACATCATCTATCTAATGCGCATGTCATTCTTCTATCGCGTCGTCGCGGCGGCCACCCCGCTTCGGAATGTAAAATAAAGACAATGGTATTTCACTGTGTTTTCTAATTTTTGGTGTTTTAAACTCCTTGGGTTCAGTGCTAAACTCATTCAAAATGACTGGAACTATTATTGAAAACCTGAGTGGGCGCAAAATTGCCGTTCTAGTTTCATTTCTGTTTCTGTGTCAAATCGCATGTTTTCTGATAGGCGGTTTAGTAGCTCCGGTGCCAGCAAACGCTCAGATAATCCTCGGAACAGTATGTAAAGACACTACGACGATGAAAAACGACACTACGAAATGGTTTTACAATCGCGGCAAAGGTAAATGCGAGGTCATCGACCTAAGAGACTTGCATCAAGATTTGTCGGAGACGGACATCGTTTTTGCTTTTCAAATGCCGACTCCTCGCAATGGTGAGACGTTAGACTACTCTAGATGGCAACAGAACCTCATTGGCGTCCTCCAAACCGATATACGGTACAACTCCATGATGGTAGTAAAGCCTCGAAGCGTTATAACAATAGACGCTCGCCTTGCGTATAGAAACAAAGGTGACCCGGAGGATGCATGGAAGCTATACACGCAATCGGTCGAAAAACGTAACTTAGACTGCGATGTGAACCTTCAAACTGAAGAATATCTTTACAATTGTTCAGCCATACCTTTATTTGAACTTGGTTCCTTACACCATGACTATTATTTGCTTAATATTCGACTGCCAGTTGACACACCAGACATGAATGCTAATATAGGACATATTGAAGATATGTGGTTGACGGTTATAAATCAAAATGGAGGATTTACTAAAGTCTGGTTGTCACTGAAAACTGTGTTCTTTCCGTGTATTGTTTGTATTTTAATTTGGTTCTGGAGGCGAATTCATTTGTTGCAACGGAAGCCTGTGTTGTTGGAAAAGATGCTTCTCAGTTTGGGCATTGCTTTGTGCTTTTTAAACATGCCTTTAGAGTACTTATCCCTTATTTTTGATCTACCCTTTATGTTACTACTTGGGGATATAAGACAAGGGGTTTTCTATGCGATGCTGTTTTCGTTTTGGTTAGTTTTTGCTGGGGAACACATGTTAATCCAAGATACATCGGCTCTGAGTTCATTGAATCAGTACTGGCGTCATTTAAGTGCTGTAGCCATGGGCTGTATCTCTCTATTCATCTTTGATATGTGTGAGCGGGGTGTGCAACTACGTAACCCTTTCTATTCAATTTGGGTGACTGATATGGGTACAAATATGGCATTAACCTTTATAATACTGGCAGGAATATGTACCGGGATCTACTTCTTATTTTTGTGTTACATGATTTGGCAGGTTTTCAAGAATATTTCCACTAAACGTCAATCTTTGCCGACGATGTGTTCTGTGAGACGTCTGCACTATGAGGGAACCATTTACCGGTTCAAATTCTTGATGTTGGCAACACTCTTATGTGCCGCAATGACTGTAATTGGCTTCATTTTGGGACAAGTTGCGGAAGGCCAATGGAAGTGGGATGAGAACCTTGAATTGGAGTACACCTCGGCATTTTTCACTGGCGTCTATGGAATGTGGAACGTTTACATTTTTGCTTTACTGGTTTTATATGCGCCTAGTCACAAACGCTGGCCAGTGAATGAGAATACATCTGATACTCAAAACTTGAGGGAGGAGATGGAGTTCAGTCCTTTACCAAGTGAGAGGTCCACCAGTGAGATTTCTTCCTTGACTTCCTTTATTAGGAAGGCTACGATTGATTAAAAACATACTATTTGCTGTCATATCAGATCTTGAACCATTGCAAAGTCACTTTTCACTACTTGGGACATTATCAAAGCATGAAGAAGCTATAAATGGCACACAATGGTGTTTTCACTAAATTCAAATCCCAGGCCTTCTTTAATGAATCATTGTGTTGAATAACAGAACCATCATAGAACATAGAAGATGTAGATTTATATAGATTTGATTAATACATTTTTGTCTTATTTATTATGTCACAGTTCTAAAGTATTTAACAGTATTTTTGCATTAAAATTTTAGAATGGGAAGTCCCATATTTAGATTTGTTATCTGTGTTAGTTTTAGCTTATTGACTTTTAAGACACTCCCTAAATGTTTCATATTACGCAAAGGTACTTCAGAACAGTTATCTGTGAATGTGAATATGAACAAAACTTTGTACTTCAATCATAGCTTTTACTAAAAACTACTTTTGTTAATATTGTGCCAGGTGTTTTCAACAATGTTTTTAAAGCAGTTTTGTACTGAAATAATTTACAGAAATTTAACAAACAAAATTGAAATTAAATTAAAAGGATTGGTGTACATAACATAAGTATAAATCATACGATTCCAAATTCGTTTTGTATGACTGTATCAACGCCTACATTACTGCGTTTACGTGAGTCATTTAGAGAACGGGTTTTTCGACCTTGATTTTAGACTGTGCTTCCAGAAATAAACGCGTTTTAGACTTAGATGTTAGTGTTTGCCATTTTAATATTTCTGTGATAATTTTGGTTTATATAATTTTCTACTTAATAATATAATCTTGCATTTACTAATTATAAATTTAGAACTCTTTAAGTGTAGGTTTTGTACGGTGTATTTTTCAGCACAACTTCTGTTTCCGATAATTGATAAGTTTAAATGTAATTTTTATAATCGAGTAGCTTTTAGAATTGTATGTTAGAAATTTTAATTCAATAAATATTGATTACGAGATTGTTATTTTTGTTAAAACACGCAGGGGCGAATATTTTCTAGAAAATATTGGCCTCTAACCTAAAAAGTACCTAGTACCTATGTTAATGACGTCATAAGTTAGGTTCCCAAGTTATTGGGTTAAACACAATAAATATTTGTTATATTATTTGTAATCCCGTAACGTTTGATTGACACTTTGAATATAAAACACATAATAAAATATTCTGTAATAAAACTTGTGAAATGGAGCCAAGTTCTCCATAAAAAATTACAGATACACTATTTGGTCATAATATTTAAAACTTGAGTTATTTGTACTTGGCTGCATTTCAAGAAAATTGTAAAATGGAAAATTTATTCAGAAACTTTAGTTGAAATTCTATTTAAACTAATCTAAATGTATATTCCATATATTGAAATTCCATTTTACTATTTTCTATTAAAGTAATTATGACACCATAATATTATTCACAATGTGTAAATAGCTCAGACTTCCAATTTAAATTTGAAAGTAGATTTTCATTTCAGCAGCATTTTTCTGCAATGTAACTTTTTGTTTAAATAGACGTTTTATTTCATTGAGTATTGCAATTAAAAGCAGAAAAACGCTCTTGTTATTAATGCAACTATCACATTTCTAAACAATAGTTTTCAGTTTTTATCATATTCGGTACTTGCAAATATAACGAAACTTCTATGTCTGCGAGCACGGTAGTGTACCGCCAAGATTCAATAGAAATTGTCCTCACAATGCGAAAGAAATTGTAAGGTTATTCTACTAATTTAAAATTAAAACTATTATTGCTAAATAGTTTAAATAACAGCTGAAAATATATATCTCTTAAAAATTTCTTTCGCAATTCATTGTGGAATATCTGAAAATTTGCCCGACCAAACTTTTTGAAGTGCCAAACAAAATATTTACTTCCATTCAAATCAAATGTCTTTGTTTCATAAGTAATCAAATTCCACTTGAAAAAGAAAATTGTGTTTATTTACAAGAAAATAAAACTTTTTACTGACTTATAAAGAAAGTGTAGACGGGCGTGAAAACTTCGTTAATTTATATCTTGATCAAATATCTTATGGAGCACTTAAAGCGTGTAGATACCAGCGATAGTGGCGGTGAAGTTCTCGAGGTAACAGAGGTGCTGTGAAAGTTTTCCATAAGACTTTGTTCCACGAAACATTTTCCAAGGACGTTTGTAACAATAATACATACCTCGGCAAGGGTCGTTCTTGACGAGGAACTCGTCGAGAGCCACCCAGCCACCACCGACGCGCACCATCACAGTTGAGCGCAGGATACGCACAAGGCGCAGCTTTTGTGAATCTCCGAACTGGTAAAATAACAATGACCGTCAGAACTTGGCTATTTTTCAGCAAAATGAATTTTGATTGAAATTAAAATTATTTTATTTACCTTACAAACTTAACAATACACGTAAAGAAAGCAAATAATATGTTTAATGAATCACACGTGAAACCAAATACAATTGTAACTCAAAATCGGTGGAATTGAGATAACTAGATTTGAAATTTTAAAAATTACTAATTGAAACCAACAAATTTATATCCTCGTTTTTATAAGGATATTCATTCAGTATTTTTTTATTTTTCAAATCGTGTCTTCTCAATACCACCAATTTGGAGTTTGGAGTTAGTATTTGGTTTCGTGTAGAAATAGCGTTTTTTCCTGTTGGTATCTAAATACATATTTTTTTATTAATAAATTATAGCAACATTTAAAAACTCACCCACGCAAAAAGCTACAAAATGGTCAGAAAACTTTTTTAAAGACATTAAATTCAAGTTTAAAATAATAAAAGTGGAATCTATGAAACTGTGAAAAAATTACCGCTTCAATAATAAGAAAACTACATTCAATTTTTCGTTACAATCCAAGTTATATTTGCTGTTACCTACCCTAACAAAATTCTGAATAACAATGATAATTAAAGTTTAAATTTCGAACTGCAAATACTCACCCGATATTTGCCCTCGCCGACTTGGAAGACGCGGAATTTCTGCCTGCATGTGCACAGCATAACTAGCCGCTTCACCTCATCGTGTATCTTGTCGGCATCTGTTGGCGGTCCACGGCGTTCCACCTGGTGTAAAAAAACATTTCTCTTATTGATTTATATTCTCCTGGTACTTGTTTAAATCGAATTTTTTAAAAATCGAAGCCGAAATAAGGAAAAGATCAATGGATTTTTTATTTAAACGTTGTATATTGGTTATTTAAAATTTTTTTTTTTCTACTCCTTTAATCTGATAATTATAATTTCATAGACCATGTCTTAAAGGCGCTCTTTTTAGTTCTGAATCAATATTCTATTGTCTATGGTACTCGCCACTGAACTGACAAATTTCATTAAAGTACTGTACATAGACTATAATGAGTTTAAAAAAAAAGAACGTATTTTTGTTAATTAAAATATCAAAAGCTACTCAAACGGTATACTGCCTCATGAAATGTTTATAACTAAATTTCTTAGAAATACGTCAGTGATAAAAGTCTGATAATTAATAAAAAAAAGCACCGTCAACCCTGGAGGCAGTACCTTTTTAATTAAAAGTAAAAACAAACTAGTTTCCAAAGTTGCCAAAAATACTCACTAAACTCGCCGCCTTTATGTTATCCAATGATGCAAGAAAAAATATCAATAGTTACAAAAATGCTTCAGATAATTTAAGATAAAATTTTGATAAAAGTTATATCTATTGCAATAAGCAGATAACTGTATACATATTCTATTTCTGTCAAAAATAGGGCAATCTGGCAACACCGGTGCAAGTAACTAAGGCCAAGCCTACATTTGTATCATTTTTGCGTTGTGTAAATCATAATCGATCTGTTTACGTTGTTGTCACGGGATATGCGCGTCGAGACCACATTAATGATACGGAAACGTGACAAGTGTGAAATGATATAAAGGTGTGGCTCTGGATTCTTGGTTTCGTTAAAATCAGTCAATCAGCCACTCCTCGGTGTTTTGTTATCACGTACTTCAGATTCGATATAGTAAATAAACCTAGTAATACTAGTATCGTTCAAGCGAAGAACTTCCACTTGCCATACATAACAGCATCAGCTTTTTTTTAAAGAAAGTAATAAAAGGTTCCTTCCGAAAAACACTAAAACTGTACTGTGTAAAACTAAATAAGTTGCGTTAAAATATAAAAAAAAAACAAAAAATTTACCGACAAAATTAATAATTATTACATAAATATTAGACAACATCACATGCTCTGGTCCCAAAGTTAGTAGCTATAGCGCATGTGTTATGAAAATCGGAAACTACGAACACCCACACCCGAGACAATATTGAAAAGTTAGTTATACATTGACCCGGACGTCAGAGTTGGCAGTATTATAAAACCCTGTCCTGTGTTCTAATCACAGTACTACGCAAAAAGAATTTTCGGAAGATGAAAATTTTTCGGAACTTTCAGTTTTTTATTCGGTCGTTTCCGTATTCCTATTATATGTATATTATGTACTAATTGTTTATTTATATCTCATACTCTCTTTCTCCACTTTCCTAATACCGTTTCCAAATTTCATTATTGTTATAAGTTTTAAAAACAAATAAGTGGCTGAAACTCTAGCCGCGAAAAGCCAAGGAAAAAAGAGGTGACGTAGTAATATTCATAATTTGTTTATGCTCATTTTTAATTTAGTTTTCCGAGCTTTTATTAACCTTTTTTTTAATAATAATAAAGTACCAACCATTCACATGAATCAACTGCTATCAAATTAGGAAATGCTCTGTACTATGAACACCAGCGTAGAAAGTAAAAAATTAACTCCGAAGCCACTTTCCTCTATTGAAGAGCTTATAACTACTAAGAGTCGAATACTACCTTAGCTCGAATAAAACTTTTCCCATTCAGTATTTATTTTTTTACAAACGAAATTAAATCCATTTGATAAATATATATAGTATACTATACGATTTATATTTAGTTCAGTTGATATAAAAAAATCATTGGTATATGTAAATTACATATTGAATACAGTGGTTTTCTTGTAAAATTTCGAGGTAAGTTTGTGGTTTTTTTTTCGTGAAAATTTTTAGGAATTGTGTTTTCACACTGTATAGTAATCAGTGTATATCCTCAATTGTATAGTCAAGAGCACGTCAAACTTGACACCTAAGACTTAAATCAAACTCTATGCCGCTTACGATAAGAACGGTCCAAAGTACAAAGTGTCAAGCTTGACTTGCTCTTGACTGTACTATTTTTTTTTTAAACTTTTTATGGAATTGATATTCAATTATTTTTTGTGAAATTACTCCACTAGTTTGTTATAATTATTAATACAAAGATCGAACACTAAGAAAAAATTCCATCGATCCGGCCGGATTCGTTCCGACGTCTTCTAGCATACCGTGCCAGACGCTATATCTAAGCCATGGAACGAACCAGCGGACCTCACGAATTTTTCTATTGCTTGCGTCGTATCTTTGTATTTGGTTTTTCAACGACTTTTTAGCCGTAGCGCCATCTAAGAGAAATCTATGATATTTCGTCACCTAGTTAGATACCTTTACAGCTACCAGCCTCGGCTAAAGATGTCGCTATTTAATGTATTGAATTTTTTTATTGAATTGATATTCAATTATGATATATATATATATATATACTTAGAATAATAACGCATAGAATGATAGTTTCATATCAAACGAACTGTCACAAGTGAGGCAAAAATCAAATTCATGTAGGCTAGTTTTAGTAGTAGGTTAATTTTCGGTTTTAGTGAATATTTATATAAAAATACAAGTTGAAACGCGTTACTTCCTTGTGGAATGTGATGTTAGTATCTATTTTATGTTTGTCTGACGTATTTTTTCACTCATTTACAGCACATTTCGTCATTTTTAGCTAAAATTCTTGATCTGTTCGCAGTGCAAGTTGACCTTGAGTACTGGCCCGCCCGCTCGTGTATGCCCATTGGGCGCGCTTCAATTTGCCTCACTTAGCGTGTGCGGACTAGGTTTCTATGCGTTATTATATATATATATATATATATATATGTGATTGATTCAACACTCACAGTTATGCGGAATCAACTGAAGCCATTTGAGGTACTCTTAAGTAGTAAAAAAATGTATTTCCAAAATTCGGAAAACAAGTTTCTTTAAACGATAGGAATAATGTGCGGTTTGGGTTAGTAACAAAAAACCAGTATCTTACCCAATCAGGCCTGAGGGCTGCAATAAACTCCTCCCAGTCGATGAGTCCGCTGCCGTTGCGGTCGAACAAGTCGGCAACGGCACCCATCTCGAGACGAGATGTGTCGAATTCTGAAAAAGAGGAGGTGTTATAGAAGCTGCTTGACGCAGAGGCTAGTAAGTAGCGTTGCAGATGCTCAATTGATACTAAGTGAAGAAAAGAACAAGTCGTGCGCCTGATGGTAAACGACACGCCAGACCATAACAGTCAGAGTGCCATTCTATAATTCTAGAACTATAAATCGCAAAGATCTGAGGGGCACTGCCACTGCGCCCATCACCCTGAGACATAAGATGAAAAGTCCCATGGACCTGTAATTTCACCAGCACCCTTACCCTTCAAAACCGGAACGCAGTAATGCTGACATTACTGCTTGGCGGCAGAAATAGGTAAGGTGACAGTACTTCCCTGGACGAACTCTCTCACAAGGAGCTCTACTGCTGCTACTGCTTTTTTAAAAACTAAATACTAAGCAAAGACTTATTCGGACCCACACAAAAACCTTTCAATAACAACAATGGTATCTTCATAGCTCTTTTAATAACCGCTAAAATGTTTCAATAACCATCAATTTCTCCCATAATTCACTTTCACAGCAATGATTCTTGTAACACTGACGTTGGCGGAACCGTCGCATAAAACGACGGAACCATACCACATACAAATTGACTTGTTGAAACAAATCCAAAGAAGAAATGATAACTTACTGGTGTTAATTATGCCATCAATGAATTCGTTTCTGGGAATCAGGCCGTTGTTGTCCTTGTCCATCTTGCGGAATAGGTCTGTCAGACGGGACTTCTTGTGGTTCATGAACTTGAGGAACTGGAGGCAAAGACATTTTTTTACATTACATTTTTCTTATTTAAAATTAAAATTATACTCGCTTTGATACTTCGAAATGAGAATGAGATTGGTGCTTGTAGTAACCCATGTGGTCAATTTCGACACAAATCGAATGTAAAAGAAATCACTGTGCGAGATCAGGAGTGCTTATGCACTATTATTAGCTACATTGAAAAAATAGCTACGTAATGGCTACAACTTTCTCTTGTTGCAGATGTAGTCTGTGAGAAATCTATGAAAGTTTTTCTTAATTCACATTAATTTCCCTTTTTCTTTGACTGAATGTTTTTTTTATGTATGTTACGCGACAACTCCATTTGTGAACCGGTTTTGATGATTCTTTTTTGTTGGAAAGACCTCAGAAGTGGTCCCATTTAAATTTAAAGAAAATATTCCACCTCTAAGGGTGGCAAATTAAAGGATGAATGACATTTGAGGTCGGTTTTTTAGTACTATGTATTGATTTTCGTTGTGTTCAATCTTTGTATTAATAACTAAAATAATTGAACATCATGGTAGTAAAATAAATAACAAATAATGCACACACTCATAGCCCCGCACTAAGGAAACTCTGTGTCGCTGGTGCCATGGAAAGACACATAGACAACCACAAATTACAACCAAACTCAGGAGAGAAATAACTGTAGGCCATACAAATATTTCTCCCGGCACGGGAATTGAACCAGGTGCGTGGCTGATCAGCATGGTAACCGTACAGCCACAGACGCAGTAGAACATCGTGATTCGTGATATTCTATAAGATTAATATTATAAGTGTTTTGATTCTGAATCACGTAAATAAAACCCATCGCTAATGTAGTTTATGCCCTCACCCTCTTTCTCCAGTCGTCCCAGCTGAAGTTGGATACACGCTGCAGCTCCTTCAAGTGCGCCAAGCGCTCATGCAGGCGACGCTGCCTCTCCCACGCGAGCAGCCATACATTGCGCCACTTGTCCCACAGTTGCTTCACGCGAGGACTGCGGAATTCTGGCTCGGCGCCTTTGCTATTTTTGTTTAAAAAAAGTAATAAGTTTTTTTTTATATTTGGGTAATTTGCATGTTAGTTTTCTTTACCTAATTTCGGTGGCAATTTTTATTATTTAAGTATTCGAGTATATTATCGTAAATATTAAACAATATTTTAGGTTACTACACTCGAATATTAAATAATATTGTACAATATTTAAATAATAAAAGTTGCCACCGAAATTAAGTAAAGACAACGAACTTGACAATTACCCATTCACCTCTGAGGGTCGTATTCCAGAACTCTACTCAATGCTCAAGTCAGGACTTGAGTATGATTTCAAGCACTGGAAATACGACCCTAATGGCAAGGACTTGAGTATGATTCCTAGTGCTTTAAATCATATTCAAGTCCTGACTTGAGCATTGAGTAGAGTTCTGGAATACGATCCTGAAACTGCTTATGTCATAAACAATATAGAACTTATAAAATGTGTATCGGTTGATGAAATTTTAGCCATAGATTTACAAATGTGTAAAATTACTAAATCTGTATAAAATACTATACTACCTACATTTCGACTAAAAATTTACATGCAACAGTATATTAAACTACTCGCAGTCTACTGCACTTCTCAAGGAACAATTTAAAAACTACATTCCATAGACAAAAATTCTTCACCTGAAAAAATCTAATAACAAATGCATAGTTCCGCACGCAAAAATATTCACAGCTTTCAAAACCTGGCAAATGCAAAAAGCTAGCCCCAATAATTTGGCAGAAGCTACGGATGTCTATGGTCATCATCCGAAAACTTTCCAGAATTGATTATTGCAATATTTCGACGAGTTTATGACAAAGTTTTATACATTGATCTTTTTTATAAGCGTTTATAGAGAAACTGTAAGACCTCCAGGAAGAGACTTTGATATACTATTATTATTATGCGAAAAATAGTGATAATTCACAACATGTTTACTTTATAAATTAATATTGATTTGTCCTACAAGTATAATTATATAAATACGGCAACACTCTTGTTATTATTGTTTAGGAATGTTTATTTCATTTTTATGACTCTTTTATGTAGTTATTTCGTAGGTGGAAGTGTGTGTGGTTTGTAATACAGAAGAGTTGAACTAAACGGTCATTCTCGGACTTCACTACCTAATTTCGGTGGCAATTTTTATTATTTAAGTATTCGATTTTTTTATCATGCAATATTATTTAATATTCAAGTACTGTATCGTAAAATATTTTAAAAAAATTACACGATAATATACTTGAATATTAAAAAAATAAAATTGCCACGACAAGTAGATAGGTAGTGAACAGTAGTCCGAGAATTAACATTCTGTGCAGTATTTCTATGAACTCTAGTAGTTTATAATTCCGTTCAAAACGATAATAAATTTACTTTTGAATCTCACTTTTCACTGTATATGAAAAAATAAATAGAGCTAATTAAAAAATCTTAAATTTTGGCGCCAAAGCCATAGTGGGAAGTCTCGGTTCTTTTGTATTCCTGGAGCCCTTACTTACGGCAAGTAACAGCTTACGAAGCCTTACCTTCCCTTCGGCGGGAACCGGGGCCCGTAGTGCGGCAGATTGCGATCAGGCGTCTCGCGACCGGGACTCACCCGACTACACATAGTCAATGATATAATCACACGAAGGGCAACACACCACAACCGAGCAGAAATTAGTTACAAAAAAATCCTTTTTAGGCATGCCAATGCTAGTTTAGTCATTTAATTCAGTTTTAGACACTGCCAATTTAGAGTTAGTAATTTCTAGTTTAGAAATAAGTTATTGCTATAATATTTTTAAGTAACTATCAGTTCTGGTTTGTCGTTTGTGATTCCGTTGTTGACACTGCCAAGGTTATTAACTATTTATAATTTTTATCGAGTTTTTTGGTTTCCGCGATTGTTACACATAGGAAATGAAACTACTTTTACGGATTTAAATCGCGTATGTTTGTTTTTTCAAACAAACCAACGTTTCGGGTAACCATGGGTCTTGTAAAGAGCCCGAAACTCTGGTTTGTTTAAAAAAACAAGCAGGTGATTTGTATCCAAAAAAACTGTGTTATTTCCTATTCATAATTCTATTTTTGACACTGCCAATAATAGGGCTAATAATGCAAAAGACAAAATACCAATACTGACAGGCACTAATTATTTATTTATTATTCTTATTTAGTTACTGCTAATGTGGAGTTAGTAAAGTAAGTTTCGATATTAGTAAGTAGGCTCAGCTAGGGCAGTGCGAGATTTTGGTTGATTTTAATGTTTAAGTTATTTGAAATTTCTGCTGTAGGTAGTAAAAGGGTGTGTATGTAACGATGAGAAGAAATATTATATTTAACGAGAACGTATATATAGACCAACACCGCGGAAAAAATACGGACTCGGGTTGTAGTAAGTGGAGAATTAAGCTGATTTCTCCATGGCTTTTAAGACCATTTCGAGTAAGAACGAATCAGTTTTTTTTAAATTTTATTTATTGAGCTTTGGCTACGAGACCATCTGCTTAAAACTAAAACAAAAAATTAAGTAATGGTAACGATTTTTTTTACAAAAATTCTTTTATTTTGTTTTTGCACACACGAGCGTCAATAAAATTTACAGCCAGACGTTTTTGTGCATAAAATGTACACAAAAAATACTTAAAAAAAGTGCACTTTATATAACGTAAAATTTACCTATTATAATCGAATCCAAATTGACTGCTATGGAAGAAAATAACGAAGAAAAATTTTAAATTAAAAACAAACTAATAAATATTAAAAATTATTGAAGGCATAAATAGAAAGCATGTTTCATGGGATGAATAATGAAATACTATCTAATATACTAGGTACTTAACGTAATGTTATGATCTAAACGTATAACATAGATGTAAGATTGTACCTCTCCTGTTGTAACTATAGCCCGTCTTTTTTGAAGACGGAGAAAATGGCTATTCTATCGATGAATATTCAATTTAAGTATGAAATAAAGATTACTGAGATTGCGTTGCTAATGTTGCTCTTGTAATAATTATTATATGATTATCCAACGCAGTACGTGAGAATTCACGGGTTCGCGATGGTGGGATTCTTTCTAAATTGTCAAAAAAAATTTTTTACATCCAAATTTATTAATTATTTAACACATGTAACAGTTTCCTCGTGGAGAGAAGTAATTGGTTAAAGCCGAGCGCTTTTTGTAAAATCCCAGACGGGCGGAATGGTTTTTAATCTACTGCCTATTTCTGGTTTAGATACATTGAGCTGTAGCTCGCGTCAAACCAGTTTTATCAATGAGGTTCATTTATAAAAAATATAAGACAAGTTGAGAATACTAGGTTATAAAACAAAACGTATTATGATTATACGTTTTACTCTGTTATGTCACAAATGTAAAATAGGAGAGAGACAATATATTAAAGCCTGATTATTTTTTTCATGCTACTAAAATACACACTCATCACTACATTGAAACTACACATACAAAAGTAGCATCAATTTAAAGGTGCTTTGTTATCTGAACACGTCGCAAATGAAACCAAATATTGTCATAAGTAAAAAATGTTGGAATTGAGAAAACGCGATTTGAAATTACTGAATGGTACCAATAAATTCAATATTCTCGTTTATAAATATTATTAATAGGATAACAAATTATAATGTATCAATAAAAATAATCGCACTATTCGCAATAAGATGCGTTTAATATTTTTTTTACATCGAGATTTCTCAATTCCATCATTTTCGAGTTAGGACAGTATTTTATTTATGTGCGGTATTTCCAAGAGACTTCTAAAGACAATAGAGTAGTAACATAAAGTTTTTTTTAAATTTATTCGGCGACCTTGGATTCAAATTCTGCAGTCGAAATACTGATGCCACTTTAAAAAAAGCACTAACAGCCATCAAACAAACTTAAACAATTAAAAAGACATCAAACCTTCCTTTCCTACTTCGACTGTGTATCCTGGACCTTGTGCGTCGTGCGAGTGAGATGGGACATAGACGAGACAAAAGCACATTTACACAAGTTAGAGCGAGACAAAGCAAATTTAGTAGTTATGGTGTCAGATTATGATATACACAGACAAAACTAAATATAATTGTAATCGGAAAAACTTTTCGTGCATATTTTTCACAAAACGTAACTGCGTTCATTTCATATTAGTTTATAAAACTAAGTGTTAATAAAACCAGTTAATATTAACACATGCACTTATTACTGTGTCGCATATGTGTATCATATTCCGAAATTTTTGTTTTAGAGTTACACACAACGAAAGCTTGATGAATGTTATAATTCCACCATGAAATAGTATTAACTTTAATTTTTAACAAGTGAATAAAAAATATTAACAAAAAGCGAAATATTTGACACTGGCAATATTTAAAATTAAAAAGAAAGTAAATTTAAATTTTAGAACGTTGGTAAATAACGGAACATTGAGAATAGGCGGGGAAATGAACTTAATAACACACCTGTACCGTCTCGAGCCATAATAATCTGGTGACACTGATCTTTCCCTGTTGAGATCATGTTGCGATCCACGGCTATAATTTTTCACATGGCAACACAGAAGCAACACCATGCAATGACGTCGTAATGTGGCGGTGTACACGTGCGGGAGAAAAGGAACGAAAAAACAAATGAATGAAAATGGATGGTCAAACAAAAAATGATTGTGAATAATAATGGAACACAATTTGTTTTTCTTTAAAAAAGGAACATAAATAAAAAGTCTAAATATAAACCTATGCAATAAACTTTAAAAGGACGCTACAGTTTTTAAAGAGATGTAAAGCTTTACATACCCAGCTTGTCCCTTGGTAGCAGTTTTGGCGGAAACTTTTCTTGGAGTACTTTCCCTTCCCTGACTTTGACTCTTGACCTGTAGAGCACAAAAGGTGATTAGTTCTATTCAGAAGAACCATACCTGCATAGACATAAAGTCCAATAAGTCAGCACCTCATACAAACGACGTACTAGGCTAAAAACTGGTACTATGACTTTTTTATTTTTTTATAAAACCTAGTGATGGGACGAAGAAGTCGTGCGCCTGGTCGTAAGCGACACGCTTATCCATAACAGTTGCAATGGCACTCAAAACTTTAAATCGCAAATATCTTAGGGTTACTGCCCTGAGGCATAAGTTGATAAGTCCCATGTGCCTGTAATTTCACCAGCACCCTTGCTGCTTGACGGTAGAATTAGGTAAGGTGGCAGTACTTCCCTGGACTTGTGAAAGAGTTCGTCCAGGGAAGTATTGCCACTTTATTCTGTCGCCCAGCAACTTCAAAGTCTCGATTGTGATGGGCAAGGTTGCTGGTGAAATTACAGGCACATGGAACTTGTCACCTTATGTCTCAGGATGACGGGCGCATTGGCAGTGCGTTTTGTCTTTGTGATTTAAAGCTCTGAGTGGCACTGCAACTGTTATGGACAGGCGTGTAGCTTACCACCAGCACACGACTTGCTCGTCCCGTCACATGATATTATGATAAAAAACCACAAGGCGTGTTCGTTCCGTCAATTGGTATCATAAAAAAACTCGGTCGTTTGACGCTCTGGACTAATCATAACAAACACCGAAAAAACCGGGGGATAGTTATTAGTTGAGAGCTACAGAAGTTTTAAACGTAAACTTCAATTCAAGTAATACAAAACAATAACAACGTCAACCTATATACCACGTCCCACTGCTGGGTAAGGGTCTCGTCTCAGGCGAGGGATTAGGCTATAATACTCTACCCCGGCTTCACACGTTTCCCAATCGTTTAGTTTTATCGTACACAGTTATTTTCTGAGCTTAATAACAGCGACTTGCAGAAAGGATTTTTATTTTTATTTATTTAACTGTTATTTTCAGAAATCGGAAGAGGCAATGAAAATTTTTGGATTTCAAATGATACAAAATAGAGTGGTTAACACTTCTTTCTAGAACCTCAGAACCAGAATGTTGAGAAATACAAGGTATAAAATCAAAACAAAATAGTTGTATTCTTACTTACAATTACACAACTGTTTAAATACCGTAACAAAACATAGAACAAAATACAATACAATAATGTTGGATTTCAGGGAGGTATTGTCGATTTTATGTTCACTTCTACCAATTCCGATATCTGCTTATTACAAAAACGCGACAAAGTCACAAACAAACCTGATAAGCCTTGCAAACACGATCGACTTCGGTCTGTCGTTTTTGAGTATGCTCCATCAGCTCCTTATGATCCTCGATCAGGCCTTCAAGTAGCTCGATTGATTCGGGCAGGGGTTCCGCTTCCAGTGCTGTGAAATAGCAAGATAGATTAGCGACACAGATCCAGAATATTAAGATAAGTCTTAAGTATAATAGGGTACTTCCCGAATAAGGCATTTTCAGAATGAGGCCTACCACGATTACGTATTTTTACGACTACAGGTCATTTTGCGATTAGGTCATATGTCGACTAATCCAGATAAACTTGTCCTTGAATGAATTTGAAGAAATAAATAACTTCGAAAAAAATCGCCAGCAGATAGCGCTTGTTTTTGAATTTGTCCTCTGAATTTTCAAACATTATTTTGAATAAAATGAAAATTCTTCATTTGTGTCATGTTATTATTGAAGAGCTCCCGCCAATTCGAAGCAATATACTCAACATTTTGCACATTAAACCACAAATTGTCGTAACTAAAAAATGGTGAAATAGAGAAAACAAGATTTATTTTTATAATCTGCTTTCAATCTTAGAATCATAGGATGTGTTAGTTCTTCTTTTTTTATGAACATGGCAATCTGTAGCAGAATATTAGAAACACTCCGCCATTATGCTGAGGTACAGTCCCTTTTATGTCACACCACTATTGTTGTTATTAAATACTGTGTAAAGCTCATATTTATTTATATATATACATATATATATAACATACACACACACATACACATATATATACATAAATGCTCTTAAAAATGATCTTATTGCAAATAATAGGATTACTTTTGTTTAAGCAAAATATTTAGCTATCCAGTTTTATACGAGAACATAATTTTTTTGGTTCCATTCGGTATTATTTTCAATTTTCCAATCGAGTCTTTTCAATTCCACCATTTTGAGCATATTTTGAGTTACGACATACACACATACACATACACACACACATACACATATATACATACATAAATGTTCTTAAAAATGATCTTATTGCGAATAATAGGATTACTTTTGTTTAAGCAAAATATTTAGCTATCCAGTTTTATACGAGAACATAATTTTTTTGGTTCCATTCGGTATTATTTTCTATTTTTCAATCGAGTCTTCAATTCCACCATTTTAGCATATTTTGAGTTACGACATTTGACATGTGACCCCGACATGGTCAGTTCGTTTCATCGGCGCGAACACTCGCCTTATAAATCTGGCTCGTCAATCTTCTTCCATTCATTCTCTCAAATCTAAACAAAGAATATGATGTACTTACACAGCAAGGTGTTCTCTAATCCAATGAGCCACTGAAGCAGCTCTTCGAGCACAAGGTCGAGGTCCTTCAAGCTCTGCATGTGCGTCTCCAGCTTGCTGCCGCGTTGCATGGCCCATTGCCATACCTAACAATAGAGAAACGTATGTAAAATAACGAAGCACGCACCATACACTGCAAAATTGAACAGCTTTTCCAAGGTGTAACAACATTGCATCACCACTGTAACGGTAACAACTTTCTTAAGGCATAAACAGCGTGTAACAACAGGTGCGAAACTATTATTGTCAACAACTGGTGATCGTAACCATTACAACAAAGACAACAAATAAGTTGGATAAAAAAAATTATTTTACACGGAAGAAAATTTTTATTACTCGTACAAATATCCGAAGACTGCCAACATTTTGCAAAACTGATTACCAATTAAATTATCTTAAAAGTTAATTATCATCGTGATTACTATCAACTATAATCTCAGTACAGAGTACTAAAAAAACCGACCTCAAAACTCATTCATCCCCTAGTTAGCTACCCTTAGAGTTAGAATATTTTCTTAAAATTTAAATGGGACCACTACTGAGATACCCTCTTTTCAACAAAAAAAAAATAATTAAAATCGGTTCACAAATTGCTATTGCGTAACATATATAAAAAAACATACAGTCGAATTCAGAGCTCCTCCATTTTTTGAAGTCGGTTAAAAATTTCCTTAAGGGAAATAAACTAAGTTAATTAGGTATTAGGCAAAATAGGCGCCTTCATGTCGAGTTGCGGACACCAGCCCGTTACACCAAGTACCAAGTAATTAGGAATTAATGAGTTCCCAGATTTTCGCTTGTTTTTTTTGTTTAAAAAACCTAAGTCTAAGGGTCGTATTCTAGAACTCTACTCAATACTGAAGTCTGACTTGAGTATTGTAGTGAGCACTGAAAATCGTACTCAAATCCTTGCCATTAGGGTATTTCCAGTCCTTGAAATCATACTCAAGTCTGCTCAAATCCTGACTTGAGCATTGAGTAGAGTTCTGGAATACGACCCTTAGAGCCCGCTCTTTGCAGGTTCCACGGTCACGTCGGAATGTTTAATTGTCGATTTTAGATAAAAAAAATTGTTTCATTTCTAATTATGATTTTTTCATAATTAAATTGTTACCCTAGTGGTGATAATTGTTCTAACGAGGCTGAAGCGCTAAAAAGTCAAGTAAAAAAGTTACATAATAAATAAGTTTTTTCCCATAACTTTTTTATGGTTATTGACCATATTGATTAGCAATGAAGGTTTAAATACGTTAAATACGTTTAGTATGTTGACTGTGATAATATTGACCAGGAATTATATCACCAACATCTTAAAAAAAAAATGACGACAGCACTATGTGCGAAAATTCTGTTTTTGTGTACATTGTTTTATATTATTAATTATAAGCTTTAAATTAAAACGAATAAAAAATAAATTACCTGTCCGGGTGTTACTTTAGTGAACACCCGTATCATTGGAAAAACTGACACCATGAATCTATTGGAAGTTTGTTTTTGTGCTGTGTACATTTTCACTGTTCTTAACACTATGTCTCTGTTATACAAAATATACTTAAGAACAAAATTATCAAAACATTCAATATAAAATAATTTAAGTATAATAAAACATGACGTAACACAATACAATCGCAATTGACCGCCTGCAATTTATTGAATAATAAAAATAAAGATATCTTTTTTCTTGATAAGATAATGTCTTTAACAAATTGATCGATAACTAAATGTAACAAATCATAAGATTGTGACGGAAGGATTTGTCTATGTTATCAAAAAATATTTACAGAATTGTAAAACTTGTTTCCGTTTATTGATATTTTTAGTTATCTGTTACCTTACTTAATTTCGTGATGTTATATAGTTACGAAAAAGAGTAATTTTCCCAGCACTACCGTGTACCTTTATGGCGGGTGCCATGGACACATTATTATACATATAGATAACCACAAATTACATCCAAACTCACGAGGGATATAAATGTAGGTTACACAAATATTTCTTCCGTCCCGGGACTTGTACCCGGAACCTCTGCGTAGCAACCCAGTATGGAAACCCGTCGGCCACGGAGGCAGTTAAGTTAAATCGGTGTATTAAAAAATGTCGCTAGAGTGCGGGCGAACACACGCCACCGCATTTCGCTGCACGCAGTTTATGTACATCTTTCAATATGCTATTATAGCATTATTTGAGATTATTTTAGATTAAAAAATTAACAAAGCTTACCTCGTCCCATCTGCTCTGAATGATTGTAATCCAGTGTTTTATAACAGTGACAGCATCAGGATGTGCCTTGCCCAAGATGGAATGAGCCAGAGTAATCGTATCATCCTTATCTCTCTGCTTCTCCTTGAGCTCGCGGATGAATCTCTCGTGTTCTCTTATCTGTTGCAGGGTTTCCTGATCTCCTTCAGGTAGTTGGCCGGAGAATCGGAGTTTAGTTTCAGCATCGGAAAGCCATTCAAGTAGCATGTTCACTGATTTGTGTAGTTTTTCCGCCTGCAAAGGGATATCAATTTTAGTATATAATAAATATGACGCCTTTTCCAAAACAGTGTGATTTAAAATTCTGCGTAGAATGAGTAATTCTGGTAGCTTACTGCACATTAATTTTCATAATTTTATTGGTTCCCCGTACAAACTTTCATCCACTATTTCACGTCCTTGAATATTTATTTTTGTAACCTATATCCTTCACTTAGATTCCATTCATCTCTATACCAAAATTTATCAGTATTGGTTGGAATCAAATGGCATGTTAATGCCTTAATATAATATTTAATTATGACAATAAGCGCACACGAGAGAAAGCTTTCCTTAATGATTCGAAATGACAGAAAATTAACAGTTACCACTCCGTTACAAGTCCGGACATTCCCTAGCGCAATTTATTTAAAGCTTCTCAGAAATAGTGCGATCTGGCCGTACCTCTTTAAGAGCGCTTTCGAGTTTATGCGCCTTGCGCTCGCTCAAAGTCTGCACGGACTCCCACAGCGTCTTCAGCTCGCTGCACTGCTGCTTGATGTTGGAAGCGTCCTCGCGAGGCACCGTGGCCTCCAGTTCCCGGCCTGTCTTTAGCACGGACTGCATTTGCTGTTCTCGGGAGTGGAGGTCTTCCTCGAATTGCTAGAGAAAAGAAGTTGGTTAAAATCGTCTAAAGTTTCTAAAGTATGACGTCTCCTTGTAATGACTTTGGGACAGTGCGGTGAAATTTTTTATGCTATAAATAGAAGAAACTTGGAAAAATAATATGGATAGGAACATTTTGAGATAGGAACATTTTGGGATAGGAACATTTTGAGATAGGAACATTTTTGGATAGGAACATTACGGGAAAGCATCATTTTGAGATACGATCTTTTTAGGACAGGTACATGGCAGCAGTGACTTTCTAAAATAGGGAAATTACGGACATTTTTTACATTACTTTATTTTGCCACCAACCAATATACTACATACCTTATGCTGTTCAATAAGCGCCATGACAGTGTCGAGGTCTCCATGCACAGGCGAGTCCGCAGACAACTGCTTCTGCTGCTTCTTCAGCCAGTCCAGCAGAGCGGACATCGCGTCTTTGAACTGTCCGGAGTAGAGAAGGGCTTCTTCTAGCTTGCGTTGTCTGCAATAGAGAATAATCTCAGTACAGAGTACTAACAAAATCGTCCTCAAAAGTACGTGGAATTACGTCTATTTGCTAAGTTTTATTGAAATATCCCCTAGTTCGCCACTATACAGGACTTGACACTGGAGATAATAAAAATCGGTTCTCACTACTCAAAGTACATTGAGAGAAAAACGCCTTGAATTGGAGAAATAGTAAAATCAACCATTAAAATAATTGCTCCTTAAGTAAAATTTAGGCGCTATTTATAAAAATGAATCTTCATGCGTGAACAGCCACCCTTAGGGTCGTATTCCAGAACTCTACTCAATGCTCTACGCAATGATTTCAAGCACTGAAAATACGACCCTAATGGCGAGGACTTGAGTATGATTTTCAGTGCTCACTGCAATACTCAAGTCCTGACTTGAGTATTGAGTAGAGTTCTGGAATACGTTCTGGAATTCAAAGTGAAATACAAAAAAAAAACATACAGTCGAATTGAGAACCTCATCCTTTTTCGAAGTCAGTTAAAAATTATTAAGTGACTGTTGTATAGCTACAATTAGACGGAATCTTCTTTTAAGGTAAGGTTAAACATCTTTTTGAAGTCACGTTAAGTCCTTAACCCGTATTGGGCCAGCATAACGGACTGTAATAGTCCAAAACCCCGTAAAGAGGACTTAGCGTTACTTAACGATAACTGTTGTAACTTCGTCACAGGACCAATACTGGTTGATATCGATAGTCTATTATTGTTGTCTTTTTTCCATTTGGGCGAAAATATTGGGTACACATTGCCTCTTAATTGAATTTGTCACTTTGTAAAGACGATTGTTAAAAGCAGCCAGTTCATTTTTATTCCTTAATTGCCGTAATTCCTTAATTGCCGTAATTGTAATTGTAATTGCCGTAATTGTAAATAAATATATACCTATCCACAGCCTTCGAACATACAGTAGTCCATTTACTCTTCAAATCAGTAAGCATGTTCTTCAAAGTCGGTTCATCGCCCTTTGGCGCCTTGTCTTTCAAATTTTTACCAGTCTTCATTGTCTGATCATAGACGGGTTGTTTAGCAGCAAGTGCCTTCTGGAATTCGCGATGTTTGTTAAGACGCTGCTTAATCTTGTCAGGGTCGTTGACCGTTGCTTCCGAATTGAGTTCGTCGAGTTGTTTCTCTGTGTCCTTCAGCCAGTTCATGAGATTATTCCTGTGGATAACGTGACAATAATTATACATTGACATAATATATATATAACAGATTGAACTAGGAAATGCAATAGGGATTGTAAGTTTTCGATCCCACTGGATGCTGGATCCCGCAGAATGCTGAAAGAAAGTAACTACAAGTTTGTGAAGGTTTAAAATTAAAAAAAAAGTTATTTTTTATGCAAGGCTGCAAAGTTGTTGTTTGACGTGAGCTGGTATTGAAGCGAAGGAAGCTAAGAATGAACCACGAGCGAAGCGCGTAGTTCAAAAATAGATTCCTGAGCGTAACGAGGGTTTCGAGTCACGAAACGTAAAACAACTTTTCTGCCGATTGAAACACACAACTTTTCACCTCATTATAGCGAAAAAATGGTAGGTTAAAGAAAAACAGTTGAACTATAAAACATTAGTTTTTTTTATGAAAGGAAAAAGTTTATCTTCCGATGCGTTCTGAATTTACACCTCACTAATTTTTATTCTTGCTTGTACTTTTATTTTGTATGATTATTGAAATTATTTTAGTTCTACATATCTTAATAAAAACAATTGGTTATCATTGTCAATTTAATGTCAACAATAATAAGAATAAAATATACTAATGGATTTATATTATCTAAATAAGTAATGTACGACAAGTCGCGTAGTTAAATGTGTCGTTATCTTTTTTTTCATCGAAAGAAAAAGTTAGGTGCTCCACAGTGCTTCGTCAAGTTCGAATTCCAAAAACCTTTTCCACCCTAGCGTGCAAATAACGCTTTTGCGCTCAGATTTCTAATGAGAAAGAAAGCCTTTCCGAGCTGGTGAGGTGAAAAGGATATTATTAAGTTCTTTATTAAGATCAATTACAATTCAGGTATCATAATAAATTTAATTATTATTTTGGAAGTAATTGCACAAAAACGATAAACTATTAATATTTTCATGCACTAAACGGCTCCTGATCTTGGAAACTAGTTAGCCAACAGAGGAAATGGCTCGCTGTGCTTCCACGCTGGTAGCAATAACCGTAATTAGTGCGTTATAGGCAAACTGAAGATATGAGTCATTTAATCCACATATATTATAATAAGTTCTTTCCTTAGCTGAACTACGAGGGTACTACCTCTCAGACCCAGTGAGGTTAATAAATAAATCTTCCAAATATTTTGACTTGGTAGAAATTTTATATTTTGTCGCCAAATGCACCTGGTAGAGAGAGGTGAAATGTCACAGTACCCATCCCATGTGAAATGGACTTTAGTAACTTGTACTCACCACATGTCACTAAACTCCTTCGCCTCCTTGAAGCCATGGTCCAAGGCTCTGGTCCTCTCCGCGGCCTTGGCCACCACCCTCTCCCACCGATGTTGTACGGACACCAGCAAGTTCTTGATCAGTATGACGTCCTGCTTCTGACTGAAGTACTTCAGGTGAGTTCCCTTCTTGTCCAGGTGGAGCATCGTCTCGCGGTGAGTCGAGACTTCCTTTTGGAAGGATTTGTGCTCTTCGATTTGTGCTGAAGTAAAAAGTTAGAAATGTCATTGGATGGACTGTATATAACTGTTGAATAATTTAATTCACCGTGGGCCGTGGTGGCCCAATGGTTTGACCTACTGCCACTCAAATAGAGGCCATGGCTACGAATTCAAGATCGCACTTCTGACTTTTTCGGAATTTGAAGGAAATAGTGAAGGCAAACCTTGTGGTGTGAAGCCTGTATAAGGTTCACAACCTTGGAAAATTTGTGAAGTTCCCAACCTGCATGGGCCATCTTGGCGGACTATGGCCTAAATACTCGCCTGATAGGAGACCCGTGTCCAGCATTGGGATATATAAATGGGTTGATGTTGTGCTTAGAAATAAACCAAATACTTACTAAGCAAAGTCTCCATGACCCTAGAAACAGGTTTGGCCGACGTCAAAGTCTTCTCGGCACTGGTAAGCCAGTCGACGAAGGCTTGCAGGGCATCGTGGAACTCGGTCGCTTCTTTCAGAGCTATTTCGAGCTTGATCTTCTTGTCCGATGCTCTGGTGATTGAAAGGATATTTTAGTAAAGATGATATATATTATGAAAATGATGACAGCTCAGACAATAACTTGAAGAAACTCTTGGAAGAGGCCGCTTTAAGCATACTTTTATCACTAATCTTTTATTTTGCGAAATCGTAGACTCTATTTTAACACGGGTCATTTTAAGATGGAATAACAGTTGTTTGTTTTATGTTGACACCTTGTTGACATCTGATGACTTAATCGTCATATATCGAGATAGGATGTTATTCTACGAAGTTATGTTATTATGTTATATGTTTATTATTATTTCAATCGTCTTATGTGAACAACAGTATTATGGTGCAGAATTTTGGAAAAAGAAAAAAAATTAAAAGTTGTTCTTTTTGAGAAGCACAATGTCCAATGTTCATAATGATCTAGAAAATGGAAGCCCGTGATCTCCAGGTAAAATTAGAATACTTTTTTAAGTCGGTTGATAATAGTACCTGGCAGTAACATTGTCCCATCTGGACTTCAAAGTCTTCAGATTATGATGCAACTGCGAGGTTGGGTTTGGTTTCTCCTGCCTCCTCAGGTATTCCTGGCCTTGTTGCAGCACTGCTTCCACCTTAGGACGGTTCGCTTCGATCTCGTTGTACACTTCCTGTTATAGGGAATAAAAGAAAAAAATAGAGATGTTTTTATTGTACATTAAAGTAACGGCTATAATCAAATGGATTGATGGACAATATCCTCTTCAAAGTGGCTGTCCACAGCACGTCCAGACTCGTGGACCTCCCACTACCGACTGTTTCAGAGGTTAACAGCTATGCCACCATTTGTGCGCGTGAGACATATTGTATTTACTAAGTAGATATACAACACCAGGCCAAATTCTGAGAGGGGCCATATTTAACACAATAGTACTGTAATATGGAGTTGATAATAGTGCTCCATCTAGAAGCCAAACTTCTCACAAATCAAGTAAAGTATCTCAAAAAGTCTTTTTAATTAAATATACTTTTCCACTCTTATTTTGTTGTTTTTCTGGGCCAAACAACAGGTGGGAACTCAAAACATAACCTAAAAAGTTTGTTCCCATTTAAGCTGATATACAGTTGCTTCTATAGAGCGGTACAAATAAAATATTTCTGTTTAAAGTCTCACCATGAATCTCTCCAGTTGTTCCGAAGCGGTCTCAGGTAAACCACCCACGGGTTTAGACGCCGCAATCACACTGTCAACCTCGGAGAGCCACGAAAGGAGATCTCCGATTTCTGCGTTGAAACTGTTGAGATAAGAGAATGTTTAACATTTAATCTTATATACGCTTTTTCCGAAACGATAGTATGGACAATTTAACTTAAGTTTGAACAGCTTATTTGAATTGTACATGGTACACCCTGACTTTTCTTAACCCCTCTTAACCTTTGACTCTCGTTTTGGAAGACAAGAAAAATTTTAAACGGTACAACTATCTCTTTCATTGATTGCATCTTATGAACCTAGAGGATTTTCTTTTCTGATAACAACCTATTACGTATAGAATGAATCTTTAGAGATCGGAGAAGCTTATAATAATACACACAACTATGAGTTTCAAAAAAAGAACGTCGTATTTTTCTTAATTAAAATATCAAATATGATGTTACTCAAATGCTCTACTGCCTTCTGATTGGTTAAATTGGCCTAAAGGTCTCGCAACCGGGCCATATAAACCTTTATAAAAAAATGATTGGTTAAAATAAAGCGGTACTTGGCTACTTCTATTCTATCTCTTTTGTTTTTTGTTTTGTAGCGTTTGTTTGGCTTTCATTCGAGATTGTTGTCGTGGATTGTTAACATACATTAAATATTGGTTGTGTTTCATTATTCTATTTACTCGTAGAAAAAATATTGTATGCAACCATTAATTATAGGTCTTAAAATTTCGTACCTATTACTTAGGCCACTCGGCAAAGCCTTGCGGCCTAAACACGGTACTCGACGTTAACAACCCTCATTATGTACATATTATAACCGTCCCGCTCTAAGGGGAAAAAATTATGAACACTTTGTGCATACCTCTGGGCTTCTCTTAGAGCGTCCTCGAGCTCGCTTTGTCGGTCTCTGGCTTTCTGTTGTAGTTCACGCCATTTCTTATTTAGTGTTGCCAGCTTCTCCGCTGTCTCGCCAGCCTCCTCGGTGCCTACAGTGTTCACATTGAGGTCATATGTGCAAAAAAATAAGCGACCTAAAGCGTTACTTTACAAGATATTTTTATGAAAGAAAGTATTAACAAAGCAGGATTAAGTATTTGATATTATTTTCTTTTATATATATTCTATACTCCTGATTTACAAAATTACTCTGAGAAGAGTCAATTTAAAAGTCGAACAATTTTTTTTAATTTAGAAAAGTTATAATAGTTCAGAAATTTAAGTTTCATGATTATTTCAGTAAACTAAACAAACATACCGTTGATTTTTACGTTTTACGCCGATCAATTCTTGAAAAAAACTGTTGCACTAGAAATAATCAGCATTTGACGTAACAAACAACGGTAATTTGGTTTCCTGAACACATAGTTAAAAGATAGTGCAGAATAGAAAAAGTGCAAAGATTTTCGTTGCAGATTTCACATTTTACAAAAGCGGGACGATCACACGGACACATCGTAAGCTTAAGCATTAGAGCTCGCTTTTTGAAACGAATTTTGAAAAATGACAAAACGAATTTTGATAAATGAGAAAACAAATTTAGAAAAATGAGAAAACAATTTTCACCAATGAGAAAACGAATTTTGATAAATGAGGAATCGAATTATGATCAATGTGAAAACAAATTTCGATCAATGAGAAAAAGAATTTTTAGAAAATGGAAAAATAAATTTTGAAAACCGAAATAATAATAAGACAATAATTAATAATCGCGAAACAAATCCAGGACGAAATAAACTTTCTTAGTGATCTTGCATTATTGTTAAATCTATAATTTAATATTATAAAAGTAATTCGATTGGACGAAACGAAAAACTATGGTTCTGAAAAGAAATGAATTTTAATCCATAAAATGAATTTGTAAAGTTAATAGTACCATGGTAGTGTCTGTTTGAGTAGTTATTTCATAATAATGGTTTTGTCAAATGACCAGTTTTCGTTTGTCTTCAAATAAAAGATAATTAAAATTTCCTTCTGTCTATACGGATGTTTCAAAACGTAACTGTAAGTAATATTAAAATATAACAAACGAAAACTTATTAAATTGTAACAGGGAAATGGAAATTTCGAGGAATAAGTGTTACTTAGGAGAAGAATCAGATAAGCTTAAGTTTGAAAAGGCTTTAATTAGTCCACATTATCTTGCCTTGTCCTTTCTTTCGAGGGCTATTTCATTGTTGATAATCAGGCAGAAAATGTGGCACTAAATTGGAAAATAGCTGTTACTGAACGTGCGTAACAAGCTCTTGTTACTTCATCATCATCAACCCTTTTATACATCCCATTGCTGGGCACGGGTCGCCTTTAAGACGAGGGTTTAGGCCATAGTCCGCCACGCTGGCCCCATGCGGGTTGGGGTCTTCACACGTTTTCCGAGGGTTGTGAACCTTCTTCGACGTGCAGGTTTCCTCAATTTCAAATTAACTTTCGCACACAAGTTTCGAGAAACTCGGAGGTGCAGGCTTGGATTCGAACTCACGACCCTCTGTTTGAGAGGCAGTAGGTCAAACCATTAGGCTACCACAGCTTGTTAAAAATTTCCGTCCTCGAAATTTTCCAACTCGAAATTTCCACTTCAAAATTAAAAAATAAATGGAAAAGCACCAAGCGCGTCGCAACATACCCGTACCCTGCTGGACGATCTGCGCGCCCGCTTCATTGAGCGTGTCCACGCTTGCTTGATGCGCTGCGATGTCATTTACGAGGACTTTGAGCTTCGCTAGCTCTACTTCCAGGATTTGAGGGTCGCCGGCCACCTGGTAAAAAAAGTGAGTGTTGAAAACTTGGTAACGGGTTAAGTATTTGAATTTTTTCGGAACAAGGTAACTTGTAAACTTGTAAATAAAACTTACAGGTGTCAGAGTATCCAAAGTGTCAGAAGTGTGTTGTATCCAAGCCAGCAATTCTCTCAAAGCGTGTTGCAACTGGCCAAGTCTCAGTAGAGCCCTTTCGAGTTGTTGTTGCCTTTCAACCATGCCTCTAAGCAGCGCTGACCAGCGCGCGTTCACTTCTGTCAGTGGCTGTTTTATAGCGGCTGCTTGTTCTGATGACGTGCGCTCCGTTAGTTCTTGAGCTTGTCTGTTGATACCAAGAAAGTGTTATTCAAGGTGTTCATGTACACTTTATTATAGATTAAGGCTGATATTTATAAAATGAATTTTTGATACGAAAATCTACGATGTAAACTCAAAATTTAATTGACTTTTTGCTTAGGAGTCCATACAACCTCAAATGGCTTTGGTTAATTCTGCATAACAGTGAAAATGTTGAATCAATCACTTTGAAAAAAATATATCGTAAAATTGAGGATTTACGTTAGTTACTATACGGTGTGAAAACACGATTCCTAAAAATTTTCACGATAGAAAAAAAAACCACAAACTTAACTACAAATTTACAAGAAAACCGCTGTATTCAGTAGGCAATTTATGATATTTTTTATATCAACTGAACTAAATAGACTACGCATAGTATACGACGTTAATTTTTGAAACGGCTTTCATTTCGTTGGAAAAAAAAATAATTGTGATATAAAGCCAGTGTCCCTGCTACTCGACTCGTACGGGAAAAAAAATATTTCGAGCTTAGGCAAACTACGTTTTATAAATACGAAAAAATCGCTTAAATAATTAAATACAAACTCATCATATTTTAACTGCTATGCAAATGACATAAAATTGAATTTTGTAGTTTGATCTACTGTAGGTGTATCTCGTCATTACATCTAAAGCACAGATAGATTCCATTTTTGAAACTAAGGTTCGATAAATAACGCAGACAAAGTTATTTATCGCGTGTGATAAAAATATTGTACGCGGGATAAAAAATCCTTATTAGTGTTACTCGAAGACTAAGTAAGGAACAGCTTAGTGCCAAAAACGAACACAGTGTGTTTAGCGCCTAAAGAAAAAAAAGCAATGTCGTGCTTTGTTAAATTACATTTAGGTAAAGGGATACATTAGTAAGGAAGAAATTTACATTTCAAGGCAATTAGAAGTGCTGAAGCGAATTTATTATGCGCCGTTTTGTATAAAAGGCAATTCGCAAAGGCGACAATTCGTAGATTTTTCAGGGCAGCTAGACCATGTTTTAAATTTATTAACGTCCCGTTTTTAAATTCAATTTTAAAACTTAAACTTAATGAAAACTAAAATTTAATTTTAAAACCAATAATTTTGTAACAGGAACGAAACAAATCTATGAAATGTCGCTTACGGCCATACAAAACACCGATATATTTATTTTACATAAAAACATTTTATTTTTTTTACATATCCTTACTTTACATAGACGTTGCTTACAATTGGGACAAAGAAATTTATATGGTTCGATTCCAATTTTCACGGTATTTATTGTTATTTAAATAAATTCATCACAATTGTAAGTTACTATTAGTGTTGTAAAAAGCCGTCATTTCGTGCGATTTGTAAAAGAAATAAATTTACATGCAACTGGTTTTGAAAGCTCGTTTACGGTGTATCTATTTACACTGTAATACCGTTTCGCATTCAAAGTATCTCATATTCAAAGCAATTCAAGATTGACACATTTTTGTTGCAAATGCATTGACTTACAAATAAATGGACGACGGGTCTAATACAAAAACCACGAAAAAAATGTCCCAAGTCCACCTATTCGAAATTTAAATTGTTATGTCATCGCAGTATCGCGCTGTCCGTAGAACAAATGAAGACTAAAGCGGAGTGTCGCGCTCTGTATACGATTTTAGCGCCTTACAAGTGCGGACACTTTTTAGCGCGGACCCGACGTCCATATAATTGTAAGTCAATGTGCAAATGTAATAGAGTTGAATTTAAATCTAAACTTTGACATATTTATGACCTTGGACCTTGGTGTCGCGGGTGCCATGGACACATACATAGACAACGACAAATTACACCCAAACTGACGAGAGAAATAAATGTAGGCCATACAAATATTTCTCCCGGCCTGGGAATGAAACCTGGGACCTCTACGTGGCATAGTAACCGTTCGGCCACGAAGGCAGTTACATAAAATAGTTTGGAAGCGGAAATTGTAGCCCCGCTCCTTTTGATCGAATCCTTTTCTTTATAATAAAAATACGATATGGCTTGTAAACACCATTGGTTGACAAAATGGTGCCAGTGAAATTACAGGCACATGGAACTTATGTTTCAGAGTGATAGGCGCAGTGGCAGTGTCCATCAGATCTTTCTGATTAAAAGCTCTGAGTAGCAATGCAACTGTTATGGACATGCGCACAAATTATTCGTTCTGTTACGTGGTAACGCGTAAACCTGTGGTCAAGACTGCACCGTTTCCTGAATGCAAAAAGAACCCTTGAGGTTGTAAAGCGTCAACTTGGTATATCCTGCCTCTTTCGAAAACCTCTTTTTTATAATAAATGCCATTGATTGACAAAAACAAGCAAGCTGCGTGTGGCCAAGACCGACGACCGTCTCTTGCACGAAAAAATCAACCGTAAGGTGGTGAAGCGTTAACTTTGTATATCATCTTACAAGTTTAAAAATACCAGCTTAAATTGTCAGTTGTAAATTTATTTCTTTTGACGTATGTAAAAAATAAATCGTACTGAAGTGTATTTTCATTTCTGGCGACAACACAAAAAGCACACAGACATAAAGAGAATGAAGTCCTTGCCTTATTAAGTTCCTGCGCGCGTTCCAGAAAGGGTACACATAGAAACAATATATTATTAGTTTATAGTAAAATAATAGGGGAACACAACAAAATGTGCTGTATGGTTTGTTAGGTTTTGTGACTTATAGCATAGTATAATAAGACATATAATGTAACTCCACACAAACGTTGCAGCAGCTTGTATGTGTGCACGCCCGTCTCGCGCCGTGTACGGACGCACACAATCGCGTAATCTCGCAGTGCAAAACGCATATCGCACGTGCCGTTTATTATAACAGCTGTGTGAAATAAATTTGACGACACCAGTGGCCTAACTGTTATACTGTCTGGTTGGATGAGGAGGACGTTCAGGGTTCGATTCTCGGTAGAGCGAAACTAGAAAATGAACTTTTCTAAATTAGTTCCGGTTCGGGTGTTCTGGACTAGGCAATTGGGTTGGTAGTCTGGCACATTATTTTTTAATTGTATTTATAAATGTATCGTTATTTATAAACAAACTCTCATGACATTTCAATGTCATTATCACACTGCTATAGTAGAGATACTAATCCGCGATAAAAATATACTGCATTTGACAAAGGTTATATCATTAAATCACGAGAATGCTCTGATGAATGGATATACGTTTTATTGTGGTGAATATATACGTTTTTCGAATTATTTACAACCTGTAGGTGAGATGTGTGTGTGTGTACCACGTAATAGTGAGAGCATCACGTTTAGTGTCCAGGTCTGACAGTCTCTGCTCTTCAAATTTTGTCACCTGACAATGACTAATGTAACAATCCTAGGAAAACGTAGTGTAGGATGTTCTGCGGTAAAATGAACGGACGACCTGATAAAGATGGCCGGAAACGGCTGGATGCCGGCGATATAGGACCGGGACAGTTCGCGTACTCAAGGGGAGGCGTGTAGGCCATGACGCTAAAACTGGCGGGAATTACACTGTTTGTCTTATTATATTATGCTTATAGTAATAGAACAGGGTTTCAAATCTTTTTAACGGGGATTAAAATTGTTTAGGAAACACCATCACCAAAGTGTCGGCTACCATTATAAACGTTACTAGAAAACGTATTTAATTTGCAGTCAATATCATTATATTTGATATATTCGATACTGAAAGAGATATCGTCATTTACAAATTTGTCACAAAAAGCTTTTTTCTTTTATAACATTCGATTCACAACTTAATGTGTGTCAAAATTATAAGTCAGTTTTTGAACACGGAGCAAAAAATAGTTCACAGGGTTGCCAGTTTCCGTAAATAATTTAAATAAAAAATCGGCAGTTTTATCGATGAATTGTCAAAGAATTTTGATGAATAGTGAATGTTATGGTCATGACATTGTTAATCATTAATAATTGCGTACTCGCTTATGAAATACAAACGTGTTTAATTCGGTTATTTAATGCGTAAGCGTTACGAATATTCAATTGATAGTCAATAGAATATTTATCGACTGCCATCACTAGCGCAATAAACCGTAATACTCCGTCTTGAAAAAAAAAAGTATAACAATATATGTATACGTTTATTTCTCCACAAACATAATGGTTATACGTGCACAAAATTAGAAGCTTATAATATTTTTTTTTGTTCTACATTATGTTTGTAAGAGACTGGAACCTAAACTAAGCGTAAGCTTGTACTATAGGATACCAGGTCTATCTTTGTAAAGGACGTTATCACTACAGAGATAACTATACAATTCTACTCGTTTATGGGTATAAGTTACAATGGTAGCCCACACATATTAAAATACAAAACTAATTGCTTCTAGACAATCTTAAACAATTAACACAGGTTCAATGACATACTGAAAGAAATAACTTTGTTCTATAGCCGAAGACCATTAACACCAATGTTTAAACACCAAAATTGCTACATTATCTACTGCTGGACCTTGGTCACTCCAAAAAAAGGAACATGCGGTTTACGTGAAATCAAAATTTGTCATAAATGAATGGGAGTTAAGAACTAAGTTTGAGATTCATTCATTGGTTCGTCATGTCATGACGTTAAGTAGACATCCAGCAGTAAATGTGTCATTTAATGGAGAAGTAGTAGCAAAACCCTCCTAGAGTTTTATTTATATTTTGTTATAAAAGTCTACATACCTGTTAAGAGCTTCGACCTTGACCATATGAGGGTCGACCTCCTGCTTGAAGGCAGCGAGTTGAGAAATCTGTCGTTTCACTGCGTCGATATCGGAACCGAGTGGGCCCATGCGGGAGAACTTGTCTTCTGCTTTGTCCAGGAATTCTTGGAGGTTCTACACAGGAAGCTTATATTGTATACAGAAGTACCAGAAAAATGTAATTACGACTATATACACACACAGTGATTTGTACAATACTAACAACCTCGCATAACTATATCGACGGCGGAAATTTAAATCGAAGGAGTTTTTCTTTGTTTTTGATCGATCTTTGTATCAATAATAATAACAAACTAGTGGAGTATTTTTACAATAAATACATGTATATCATGGTGGTAAATATATCACGATAATCAAAGTAAATAATTATCTTTCTAGAGTTCAATGAACCTTTATAAAACCCAAGTTTCTTCACTATGATCACGTTTTCCTTCATCGTCTAAGTAGTACCAAATTGTACACGATCTTGTTTGTCTGCTCCTAATCGCAAGTTTTTATTTCCCGAACAGCTCATCGAATATTTCTATAGAAGTCCTTACCTGTAACGTGTCATGGAACTCCATAGCCTTCTCCATAGCATCAATTAAGTTTTCTTCTCGTCTCGCATAGAGCGCCGTGATGTTATCCCAAGCGCTATCCAGGTCTTCCATATGCTTCTTCACCTCTGGCTTGTCTGGCTCGCCGCATAGTGACATGAGGGTGGAGCCAGTCTTTCGGACTTTCTCAACCTGGAAATTTGGTTATGTTTAAGGCCACCACATACAGACGAAGCCTCGTTTCGATCAATCGTCACGTAACGATTCGTCATTTCGATTAATCTGAAACTCGTGAAGACAAATCGTCCCGTAAAAGAGAGCAGGAAGTAGTCAGATAATAAGGTTTAATAAAGCAGACTCGATCTGAATAATTTGAAGTGCAAATATTTTCAGAAGAAATGGTATTCGCATAGAGTTATTTCCAATTTTTGGGGATGGCAATAGAACGTAGTTTACTGAGTGATGGCCAAACAAAGTTGTCTAGTTACCTCCGGTTTGGTGTGGTCTATCTCGTGCCTGATCTCCTGCAGGGCGACTTGCTGCGCCTGGATGGCGCGCGGCTGCGCGGCGGGTGGAGGCTGTGCAGACAGCGTATCTTCCAGCTCGGCCAGGGTAGCCATCACCGCGTTCAGCTGTTGCCAAAAGCGCTTGGCTACGTCCAGAGCGCTTTCCAGGGACTGACCTCGATCCGAAGATGCTTTTTGTACTTCGTCCCATAGTCTATTGAAACAAAATATAATATTGAAACCGACAATACCAAATCGTTAGGAACAATTGCTGCTTTATGGATTCTAAGTCACCAAAGAGCAATCTGCCTGGGAAAAAAGTAGTGTTTTTAAACAGTCTGTATGACCTTGAACATCTTGGTTGTGGTAAGTTCAGTTACTTGAAAGTGTATTTAGTTAGGATGAGTTGACAATCGAACGTAAAGGTTTATAAGCTATAACGGATGGTAATGTGACGAATGCGACTACATAATAACATCAATTGAATTGAAATAAGTTCGATCCTCCGAAAGTTCAGCACATAAAGAATTATGTACGCTAACCGTACACGGCTGTAAATCACAGACCAAATATCTATTTGGTCATATGTACCTACATACAATAAAATCCAAGCTTTTTTGGTTTCTCATTGTATCTGCCGTCCGTCAGGAAGACATCCACTGCTGAATATAGGCTTCCTCCAAAGATTTCTAGACTAGTCGATCGGACGCGACGTGCATCCATCGGTTACCGGTAAGGGCGGCACCTTACCAGGTCATCTGCCCATCTAGTAGGGAGCCGTCCCACAGAACGCTTTCCGGTTCGTGGTCTCCATTTGAAAACCTTTCTGCCCCAACGGCGTCAGTTCTTCAACTTGTTCATCCTTTAAGATATGTCGATGACTTTCGTTCTTCTACAAATCTCCTCATTTCAGATTCGATTCCGTAGAGAAATGCCGAACGAAGGAAGGAGCGAGCAATTCGCTCCATAGCTCGTTGAATGGCTTTGAACTTTTTTAAAAAGCCAAGAGTAAGTAATTTTGATTTCTATTAGCAGAAAATTGGGACAACCGAAAGTATTCAACTTACTTGTTGAGTTTATCCAGCTTGTTCCTAATGTCTCTAACAGCTGGATCGCTCTTGTTCGCCTTGCTGATGACGTCACTCGCTGCCCGTTGCACCGCGTTGTACGCCTCTGTACGCTTCTCCAGGTCTTCGATTAGAGCGTTGTTCTCTTCGATTTGGTCCCTGTTGAGGATTGAAAATGTATAAAATGTATCTTTTTCTGTTGGTGTTGTCGTTTCTATGATGTCTGTGATGAGTGGTACGTACTCGATCTTAGGTGGATGTGCAGAGACAGGTTCCGCGTGCTGCAGCTGATCAGCGGCGCCGGCCAGCGCCCGCAGCATACCTTCCAGCTTGTCAGAGAACTGCGAGGACTCTTGCAGAGCCTGTTAAACATTTACAATATTAAGTATAAACGTAGTAAAATGATTTAAAGTTGTACGTAACTTTTGTTATTAAAATTTGTTATTTTTAAGTTGTTCAATATAGTAATTATAAGTTTTCATGGAAGTGAATAAAGTTTTTATTTATCTACTCGTATCTATCTAAATAATTCTGGTAAACTCATTCGAGTCATACACTTTTTAAAGTTGAAAATCATTTGGTCGCACGGACACACTAAATCTCATCGCGCACATGTTAAAAACACGGGCTATATGCTTTTAAGGTTCAACTCACACGATCCATTTTGACTGACTTTAGCGATATTAGCGAAAGCTCGGAAGTGCATTTATTAGGTATTTGTGTATTTTCTGAAGAATTTGTGGTTGTATTTGTGGTTTTTATGTAAACAGCGCACCACTACAAATGCAATTCACTATAATAAAAGCACAACTTGTTAATTTCTATAAACAAAGTAGTGAAACGTATACTATCCTTCCAACCTATCTCCCTCACACTTACCCGTTCAAGCTGCTGTTGTCTCTGCCTTAACTCGGCTCTTAACGCGTTGTATCGTTCGCAATCTTGATCTACGATGTCCTGTACTTTGGCGGCGTCCTCATCTCCGCAGAGGCGAGAGAGCGCTTCGCCGGTCTTCACCAGCTTGTCGACAAGTGGCTTGTGCCCGGCGATCGATTGTTGCAGCATCTACGATTTGAGGATATAAGCGTTAAAACTTGGTTTTTGTTTATACTACCAAGCGACCACGCCTATCCAACACAGCTTTAAATCGCAAAGATCGTAGGGTCACTGCCACTGCGCCCGTCGCCCTGAGACATAAGTTGACAAGCCCCATGTGCCTGTAATTTCACCAGCACCCTTACTCTTCCAAACCGGAAGGCAGCAATGCTAACATTACTGCTTGGCGGCAGAAATAGGTATGGTGGCAGTACTTCCCTGGACGAACCCTTTCACAAGGAGCTTTAGTGCTACTCAAAACTGCTGCTACTTAAAGCACCTGGGTGATTGACGCAAATTGACCAATCTATAAAAAAATCTATTCGCAAGTTTCTGCACGTTTCGCCTTTTAAAAAAGTTGTATAGTGATAAATTTATCTTTAAAGTGATGTACCGACCTCGTTTTTATCTTGCTGCTGGGCGATCTGCTCGGGGCGCAGCGCCGGCATAGCCAGCATCTGGATCTGTTTCTCCATATCGTCCAGCCACGAGGACAAGCTGTGGGCAAAAATAATAATCCTTGTTTAATGATCTCTATTTAACAAGTAATAAAAATATAATCTGCACTTTGGAGATGGTATCGTGCTATTTACATTATACGGGTCTCTCGTCTTAATAACGGAATTTGAATTGGGGCTATCTTATTTTGATGTCACCAGCATTTCACGCGAGAACAGCGTAGAAGTAAAGAAAGGTACCTTAAGGAATCAGAATCGGTAGGACCAGGAGCACATAAAGATATCAGTAGCAATCTTACCCGTGATGAGTATCAGCGAAGTGCTCAGCCAGAGGCAGTGCCTGTTCAAGAGCGGCGAGTCTCTCAGCGCTGAGTTGACCGACCTCTTCCATCATCTCCTTGAGTTCTTCACTACGGTCACGGATAACTGCTGTTTCTTCAGATGACTGACATTCGCGGAGAACCTGTATGATAATTGTTATATGTCAAGAGATATCTTAGAGTTATGTAAAATAGTTAATATGGTGTAAATGCAAATTAATGTAATCCTATTTGGTCAATAAAGCTTATTATTATATCTGTGAAGGTAAAATTTGCTTTAAAATATTTTAGGACAAAGTTCAGTACCAAATTGCACTAATTGGAACAGGTTTGTTCCGGAGATCGAAACTACAATATCCCGACTGCAAGTCAAATGTAACTGAATGACGACGTGGTCGAATGACTTGTGCACCGGTTTTCAGGATGTCACCTGAGGTTTGATCCCCGGCCTGGTCAATATAGAAATATTATCTTTCTATATTGTCTCGAGTCTGGGTGTTCGTGGTATCGTCGTTGTTTCCGATTTCCATAAGACAAGTGCATTATGTGACGTTGTCTAATATTTATTTATTAATTGACTTTAAAAAAAGGAGGAGGTTCTCCAATTCGCGGGTTTTTTGTACGTACGGTACGCGATTACTCTTTTTTTTTTGTTGAAAAGAAAGTACTTCAGTATTTGTCCCATTTAAATTTGAAGAAAATATGTCACCTCCAAGGGGAGCCAATTAGGGGGTAAATCAGGTGTATTGGATTTCAATCACTTTCCGTTAACGTTGGCAATGAAACAAACAAGTTCCGCACTCACCTTCTTGGCCTGGCCGAGCAGGTCGCGCACGCGCACGCGCTGCGCCGCCACCTCGTCGTTGAGCGGGCGCTGCTCCTTGAGCTGCGCGCGCACCAGCGCCGGCTCGCACGACGGCGGCTCGGCGTCGCGCAGCTGCGCGTCCACCGAGCGCAGCCACTCCAGCAGCTCCTCCATGTCGCCCACCACCTCCAGCGAGCGCTGCAGACGCAAATGCTCGGCGTTGCTTGCAAATCCCAACAACTTATTCCGGTCATGTCTTCCGCGAAGTATTCGCTCAATTGTGTTTTTTTGGTGACCGATTCAATCTTTTACTAAATATTTACTCAGTTATGTCGTCTGATGGATTATGGTATGTCGAGTTTCCTGTGTAAGACTCAATTTACATTGCAAACGTTTAACTAAAAAAATTCATCTTTCTTGTTACATGTTTTTATATCCTTACCTAAATCGGGAGGTGCATGCTCCCGAGCAATACATTAGGTATGTCATAATTTAACCTAAATATGTTGCTGATCGCGCGCATTGTCCCGCTTACATTTTATGTACAATTACGTATATTTTTAGGACTAAAAAGACCTTCGGACAGTACGGTGCCTTACACATTTTACATCAACCTACCTCAATCGAACAGTGTACCCCGGGAAACATACAAATTCCATCAAACATACATTAATTACTACGAAGATTCTACATTTACATATACTTGGGTACGAACCCTAACAATATATTTGTAACCATAGTATAAGGAACGTGTAGTGTACCAACTTTATATAGAAAGAACCGTCTTCTGAAGAATTCTGTCAGTAATTTCCGAAGCGACCGTATGGCACTCTGTACATTACACAATTGAGTTAAGAAAATCGATATTATATTCGATGTAAATTAAAAGATTTCTCAGTGTTTAGCATCGACTCGGCAAAGGTAATTTGGAACAGTGAACTCGCTATCGTCATGGCAATTTCAACTTTATCTTTTGCTGCTCTAAATGTTGTATTGTATGTTAGCTGAATTACTTTCCAAAATTAAACTCTTTGCTTAAATATAGTGACTCGATATATTATTTTCATCACACTTGCCCGTATATAGTATGATTGCATGATGGCTAATTTGAATATAATGCCCGAAATAACAACCTCGGCCATTTTTCTTCCCATTACAGCCGTAGTCGGTAAGGAGTTTTTTTTTTTTCAACTTATAGCAGACATACTTTCTTACATACGTCAGTTTCAAGTTCAAGTAATAAGGTTACGTAAGTTCAAAATTAAAACATTCATTTAAAATGTTTTAAACGAATATGTATTAATAAGTTGTAAAAAAAATTTAATTACTTACTACTTAAATACTTATTAAGATTTTTTTAAATTGACTTTCATTATTTTCTGTATAAAGTAAGCAATTTTTTTTTACAATCCATCATGACTGTGTGCGTCTTTGCTTTTTACAACATTTTAGTTCGAGTTGTATTATCTATGGAAGAATATAATTGATAAAAAAAAAACAAAATACCCGCCATTTGCAAAATTCAAAATTGTAGTTTTGTGAACCATATTTATTCATACAATAACATTGTATTTATTTAATCGCAAATGTGATAAAAAACATTGTATGTATCACGGACGGTAAAAAATACAAAATTCTAGTTATTAAAGCCCTCAAGACTTCGGTTTTGGGCTTCTAACAGACCGTCCTTAGCATTTTTTTATTTACCGTATGTGAATGTAAATAAGGTTCATACGAGATAACTCAATTACAGCCACCTTTCGAACAGGAACGGCAGAATGCGACGATATGACAACATGTCACTCTTTATGTCCACAAACACTAACCTTCTTGCTAAGCAGCAATCTTTCCGCCTTCCTCTGCACTTGCTCGGCGATAGCATCAAAGCGTCTGTTATCGCGAGTCACGATACCCTCGATGTGCGCTGCACCTTCGCCGGGTGAGATCTGTTCGTAATCAAGCAATGCAATACTTTTAATATACTGTAATATTTATGACAATATTTTGAAATGAAAACTATTTTCTCGGATCCAAAACGCATATATATTTGTTTTTTTTAAAGAAACCAAGTTGTCGGGCCCTTTTACTGGTCCCAGAGTCACGGCTGATCCCGATGGGACCTGTGAATGGCCCGGAACGATGATTTGTTTGAAATTATAAAATATATACGCGATTTAGATGTGAAAAATAGTTTTATTGCCTAAACATAATAATTGCAAAAAACTAAACATTCACATATATATTGTTTTGTATTCACGATTCGTGTTTCTAATTGAAACTAAATTTTGTTTTCATTCATTAGAAATGGGAATTTTTATGATTTTTTTAAAGTACCGTTCAAACCGATTTGTAAACGGGTCAAAATAAAATTTTAAGCTTGGATCTCAAAATTAATCTAATAACATTAAAAGAAACAATTCGTTTGCTCGTAATGTCAAATGCTCAAAAGAATTATGCTCATTTATATCGTCTGCGTTTCGTAAAAAGAGCGTATAAGTGACATTTCTTAGATTTGTACATAAGGGTCTAAGTCCTTAAGATCATTTATACCTGGCATAGCTGTGGCCCAATAGAGTTGATAGCGTCAAGCACTGATCTGAACTCTTGCAGTTCAGCTTCGAGACGAAGGATGTCCTCCTCGCGAGGTTCAACTGACTGCAGACACGACTCAGCACCTGACATCCATTCTGACAGCCTGGTGGAAAATATAAAGATAAGAACAATATCTTGGTGTAACAAGCCCACATCTGCAAAGTGACAACTTTTCACGGGTCGAACAACGGTCTCGATGATTCCCAAAGTGGTTTGTACGAACACCCAGGAGTCTATTCCATACCATATCAACGAAAAAAATAGAAATTTGAGATGTTAATGGGGGTAAACGTGTGGATCCTATTTAGGCATGTCGTGTTCAAAATTTTGGCTTTCCACAAAAAACTGTACTTATTGTTATAAGGATAATATCTCTAACAATGGGGGCTGTTCCATTCGGTGGTGTGAGAAAAACAGCAAAACATCTAATTACAAAACAAACGGAATCACATTTCATTGATAACTAAATATTAAATTAATTATAAAATTTTCGTCCATTATAGTAACACCAAGTTAAATTGGTCGATTTGAAGTGGAAAAATTGACGACACCCGTCAATTTTATGTTTCGAATTCGGGCTGGCCAATCGGAGCGCCGTTGTCACCGTAATGATTTGGCAGAATAGTTTTCAAACAAATTAAATGACATTTCGTCTCTACTTCTGGTTATATACTCGATGTATGAAACTATATCGGTTAGAGAAATGAATAAAACTGAACATTATATCGGTTAGAGAAATGAATAAAACTGAACATGTTTCTTTTTATACAGAAGATGTATCTGGGAGTCTACGGAACAAAAATGTTAGGCAACTTCTAGTCCAGGTGGTATGCCACGTTTCTGATATTATATTGTAGAGGCAGGAACATTTCAAATTTCAAAAAGTCAGTCGCTATCATATTATTTTACTAATTACACAAGTATACTGACTTGTTATGGTTACTATACAACTGTTGCACCAATGGCAGGGTCTCTGAAGCGATACGAAGCAACTCAGCGCCCTTTGAAGTTAGATCATTGTATCTCCTCTGTAGCGCATCTAGCTTGTCCTTCAGCTGCAAGGCTTCATCTCCTGAGATATGCTTCATTAGTTCAAGGCCTGCTTCCACAGTGCTGTCGACGGGTTCTTGTTTGGAGGCTATTTCTTCCGTTTTTTCCTGTTTGGCAAGGAAGTTTTACTGATCAGAAATGGTATACAGAAAATAATAATTAGATAGTTTTAGGTTTCAAGAAATAAGTTATTACTGTAAATGCGTCATCGTCCACGGATATAAGGGATGGTTTGTTATTATATTGTAGAGCCTGGAATACTTTAAATTTCCAAAACATTAATTCTTAATCTGTGGTATGACCCATAAGACACTCAAAACGAACTGAAGAGGTGTTATTGCAGCAACCTATAGTATTTCTTCATTTCTACCAATTAGGGAGATGGTGTCATAATAACGAAATTGTATTGTAGCAATACTTTGCTTCCAGTATTTCTTCGACCTTGTATATCTAGAAAAGTGCGTTTTTAGTTGGACAACGGCGAAATTATTAGAATGCCATTTTATGTTAAGTTTGCTTATAAAAAATACTTACAGCCAACTCATCCATCTGCCTCAACAACTTATCCATGTGCACAGGCAGGATCTTCCGCTTGGCCAAGTATTGTTCCATGCCATCCATCCACGCCGAGAGGTCCTGGTAAGTGAGGACGAGGTGACGGAGGCCTTTGCGAGAGTTGTCGAGGAGTTCACCGACGTTCAAGCTGTGGTCTACCAGAGCTTGATACCTAATGAGAGATTTAATATTTTAGTTAATTTTTTAAAAGGTTTATAATGAGATGTCTTTAAACTTGAGCCCCTAAATATTTGGAATAAAGGCCTATGTAACTTTTCCATCTCAATTCAATTCGTTCAAAAAGATCTTCCTTAATCAACTACCTTTATATTTTTTAAGGTTTCACCTATTGATTTAGGGTTTTTTAATGATATCTAGTGATGGGATGAACAAGTTGTGCGCCTGGTGGTGAGCGAAACGCCTATTCATAACAGTAGTAGTGCTACTCAAAGCTTTAAATCACAAAGATCTGAGTGGCACTGCCGCCGCGCCCGTCACCTTGAGACATACGTTCACAAGCCTCATGTGCCAAATTTCACCAGCACCCGTAAGATTATGTGGCAGTACTCCGAAGACGAAGACTTCCTCAAGGAGCTTTACTGGTACTAAACTTGGGTTGGCAAAGGTTCCACCAAAGATCCTTTTTATTTATGACTATTTTTCATTTGTTTCGATGGTAAAGGCGACAAATGTCTGTTCTTTAAATAACAAATTGATTGCGCATCATTCGAGTTGTCAAAATTTCCGGTAATAACGTTAATTAATGTCAGTCATGTCACAGTCTAGACTTACCTATCTGTAGCGGCCTGCAGTCTATCAGCAAGAGCAGCCGCCTCGTCGTCTCCGACCAGACCCATGAGAATTTGCGCCGTTTCCGTCAGTTGCTTGAAAGGTGGTTGTTTGGATAAGATGTCGTCGTGGAGAATCTATGGAGAAAAATAAAATTAGTAAAAGTCACGATATTAAGGATTGACCATCCAGAAAATAACTATTCTCAGTTGTCCAAGGTCAACTATGCTACAAACCTTGTGCTCCCTTATCTTCTGTTGAATCTTCTCCTCGTCTGTGGGGACGAGCTCCAGTCCCTTCACCTTTCGTTCTGTGGTATCGAGCCATTCCAGTAGAGGTTGGAGTTGCTCTTGGAATTGTTTCGCGACCTGCATGCATAAATTTTATTAGTCCCTTATGTAATGAAACTGAGACAATCAAATAAAAAATAGAACGAAAAAAAAAAAAAAAAAATTGATCGAAGACCAAGAAAAACTGGAAGAATTACATAAAAGTAAATAGTGACAAGTAAATAATGACATTCCAGAACGATCGCTTAAATTTGCAGTCGGTTGTAGACAATGATCACGAGTATATTGGGGCTTATTTCAATTTTACTGCAACAAAAGATTAGCAAGCCTACCAACCTTCATAGCCTGTTCTAGATCCAGCATTCTCTGCTGTGCGCCGTTGGTGAGTGCGTCGAACCTCTGCATCAGGCCCTTGAGCTGCTTCTCAATCGCCTTACGCTCTCCTGGCTCGCAGCCTGCAGCCACTTCATTGCCCATCGCGAATAGAGACGACATCGAATTTTGCCGATCCATTAGCATTTTCTTGAGGAACTGGAGAGAAAAGCAAAAATTTATTTCTCGAAGCAATAGAGGTTATTATTAAGTATGCAAACCCTAAAATAGGTTTTGGCTGTGCAATCTCATAGCGAAGCATATGCAACTCGAGACTTCACTTTCCTTTCTGGTATTCAAACCAACAGAAAGGTAGTCCCAGTTACCTCTGCCATTTTTGACGCTGCGGAAGGCACACGGACAAGAAGCCTTATCACGAGCAAAGGTCAAAACAACAAACCTTCTGTTCCTGCAATTGTGCCTTCACGACCTTGTAATCAGCGGAAGGTGGTTTCTGGTTATTGACCATGTCTTCTGTATCTGCCAACCACTTTTCTAGTCCGGCTAGAGCTTCGGCGAACTTTCCGGATTGTAATAGACCGACGTCTAGACGACGCTCACGTTCGTTCATCTGAGAAAGCGGATGAAAATTTTAATTATAGTAAAGTCAAAGGTCGTAGAAGATAATGTCTTCGACAAGGTTTGCAAGAAATGACTAGAAATTAGAGACAATCACTCCTAGCTGACAATATTGACTATTTAGCAAAAATGGTTAAATTAGTTATAGCCTAATAATAACATAGCACCAAGGATGAGAGTATAGTCCTTAGCACAGACAGCATATCTTGGTTCTTTTAGTATCACGTCAAAATAACATTATTATAAGCAGGATAAGGAGCCTCTTCGCAGGACATTCATTTCACCCTGGGCAACAATCGGCGAGTATTTTACGCGAAATGGCAAGCACTATAGTGTATGACATCGATACTATAAGAAGAACCATGCACGAAGGGAAAAGTTCATCTATTCATAGACGACAGATTCCCGCTTTTCTTTAAGAAGTTGCAAAGAATTGATAGTAAGATAAAATCATACCTTCTCCTTAAGAGCATTCCATTTATCATTCATCTTTTCAAGGTCCTTCTCAAGCTGTTGTGTCGAGACTCCCTGCAGCGCCGACCTGACCAATCCCTGTCCGATCTTGTTGCAATGCGCTACATTCTGTCCCAATGGTTCAAGAGTTCTCCTCTTGAGTTCGGCGAAGTCCTTCTGTTGGGCTCGGATCTGTTCCACTTCTGAGGATACTGGTTTCAGACTGCGTACTTGTTCGGCGGCCTGTGGGAAGAAATAAGGATTATACTTAAGCTGCTACAGCAGTGATAGTGATCATACAGTTAGCAAGTGTCAGAACTATAAAAAGCCGCCATAAAAATCACAATTCAAATTCCTTTAGTTCTGATCCTATTAGGCCTTAGGCAGGGTTACCAAGTAGGGCAAACATTTTCAGGATGTCAACACTTAACATAATTATAACATCTTTTTATAAAAAAACCTACCTCAAAAATTTGTGGAATCTTCTATCTATTTATCAAGTTTTAAATAAAATCGGTCAAGGGAAAGTGGGTGAAGTCCAATAAACCGGATTTATCTTCTAATATGCCACCCTTATAGGTGGAATATTTTCTTCAAATTTGAATGGGACCACTACTGAGGTACCCTCTTTTCAATAAAAATAAATCATTGAAATCTGTTCTCAAATGTCGGAGTAATTGCGTCACAAAAAATTCGATCGCATTGAGAACCTCCACGTTTTTTGATACTTAAAAATCATGTCCAAAAGCACCTGAAACATACGTACCTCTTGGACATCCTCCATAACTGAGTCATAAGCCTTATAGAAGGCCTCGAGTTTGCTCAAAGTGTCGTCCAGATCTTGTTCCTTGGCGCGAGCGCGTTCATCCAGTTTGGCAAGTTGCTTGCGCAAGCCTTCCACCTGTCGGAGATTTAATGGTTTAGTTATAGATTTGGTTGTTGTAGAGCAGTGTCTATCTGACAGGGTTGATGTAATGCTTAGCTTGAGCCAATATCTTATCGTTTTTAAATGAATACAAAAGCCTTTAGGACTTTCGAAGAACTTTTAGGTCCCAGAAATTGAAATCAACTTTACCTGATCCCTGGTCTTAGCAGAGTCCACAGAGTGTCCACTGTCAATAAGGCTCTCTGCAGCTCTTTCCGTGAGTCCAACAAGGTCGTCGGCTTTCTCCAGCCGCTTGTAGAAACGACCAATGTCATCCAGCTGTTGTTTGACTGTTTTGATGTCACGGCCTGGAGGCTTCATTGCGTCCAGTTCTTTGTCCAGGTCCGAGAGGTCGTGGGATAGAGACTTCACTTTATCCTGCGAAAAAAATTATAGAATTGGGATTTGAATGGAAGATTGTAAGTTTATGAAGTCGTAACGACTGAACGGATTTGTATTAAAATTTTATGAGTGGATAAAGTTTTCTAATGCAAGGGTTTTATATTTATAAATCACCAGTTACATACAAAATTTGACAGCTAATAGGTACAGTACATTACTGCAGAGGCCGGGAAGTAAAGGATTGCCGAACGCGTGGGAATATGTAATATACTAGTCAGGCAATCCCCGTTCCCGCCGAAGTATCTATAGTGCTTTTCTAAAACAATGCAAAGAAGTAATAAAATACTGAAGAATGAAAGAGAATATATAATAGAATAAGTTGCTGGAATTCAGCATAAGTTCTAATCATGTTAGGACCGTAGCAGGTGGAGGTTCGTGTCCCTGCCTACCCCGGGTGGGAGACAGGCGTGATAACATGTATTTATGTTCTAGTCAAGGGTACAAGGCGGTACGAGTCCCGCAACTGACCTGGAACTGCTGCATGGCGACGGCGGCGCCGGCCAGGCGGTCCTTGGCCTCGCCGGCACGCGCCTCCAGGTCGTCGACGCGGTCGCCCAGCGCCTGCGCCTGCTCCTCCAGCACGTGGCGCGCGCGCGCCGACGCGTCGGGCCCGGCGCACTCCAGCGCCAGCGTCACGATGTCGTCGGCCGCCGAGTTGATGCTCTGGAGGAAAGGCATTTTTAACATTCATTTCACAACTTTTGTTGTAATATAGATTTTTTGTTCAATATTACAATGTTTATTATAATTATTAATACAAAGGTAGACACAGATTTCTCTTAGATGGTGCTACGGCTAAAAAGTCGTTGAAAAACCAAATACAAAGATACGACGCAAGCAATAGAAAAAAATTCGTGAGGTCCGCTGGTTCGTTCCATGGCTTAGTTGATATAGCGTCTGACACGAAATGCTAGAAGACGTCGGAACGAATCCGGCCGGATCGAAGAAATTTTAACTTAATAACTTTTCCATCTTTGCATTAATAATTATATAATAAACTAGTGCAGTAATTTCACAAAAAATCTTGCCATTCAATAAACTCAATTTTTTTTTAATTTTTACAAAAAGAATATTTCGTCATCTTAGTGTGAAAACCTCGTATGTGATTTCTATGTAATTTTTCAGGACAAAGATAAAAATGTGGTTTAAAATGTAGTAAACGCAATAATATTTGAAGTTAGCATTTTAATTAGTTCAATTATACCTTTTCAGATAGATACTTTAATAATATATTTCAGCAAGGACTTTAGGAGTTTTCCTTCAATAAAAATTAATAATAACGAACTATGTGAAAACGCGAATGCGAAGTTTTCACTCTAAGGCGACGATTTATTGATTAAATATGGCGGCGCAACCGTGAGTAGGTTTAACCGTGCACTGCAATACACGCACTGCGTACGCGTACCGTAGTATACGTACGTATACAAAATACTGTATTTGTGACTTGATACAAGAAGTATCTAAGTACTTACGCACTTCTTGTACAAAGCCAGAGATATAATAGTATACGTATGTGCTGAGTGGCTTACCTGCAAGGGTGCTTTCAGCGCGTGTATTTGGTCGACAATCCTGGCCACAGCCTCAGCGGCCATCGCCGGCGGCGCCGCCAGTGCGTCTTGCAGCCTCTCCTCGCACCTTGTCAGTGGTGTTTCGACTGCGCGCACCTTTTCTGCGAACTCGCCTAATTTGCGCGCCGTCGACTCTAGGAACTCCACTTGGTGAAGGACTTCTGTTTATGGACAAAAAACAAGTAAATATAGAAACTTTCGAGACTTGAACATGAAGCATTTAATGCAATTAACTTGGGCCTTTGCAAGGCTATAGTGAATAGGCATTATTTAGGTGTGCATGCTACATTGTCGATTTTATCGTCACTTTCCATAAGGTGATATTATAGAAGTCAAATATGCTCTTTTTTTTTTAAATAAAAATTTTGTGTACATTTCAAATGTTTCAGGAACTATTATTATTAATTGTTCAAAACAGAATGTTAAAGTATTGTATTAGGGCTGAGCACATTCGGAGATCCCTTAAATGTTATACTATTTCAATATGCATTACGCCCTCTATAGAAAAATTAAGAAATGCTTAATCCGTCTCTGTTTTTCATATAAATTGCATTTTAAAATTTGTGATTTGGGGTCACAATTTTTTGCAGCTAAGTCTGTGGTTTACCGGAGGTGCGTTATGTTCAGTATAAAACACAAACTGAAATTAAATATTTACATTATTAATAGTTTTTTAATATTCATGTCCTTAATTTGCAATTGTACAAATATGAACTAATGTAAACATAACAACATAGCAACATTTATTCATTTTTAAATTTTGTAAAGAGTTAAACCTCCTCTCTCGAAATACAACCAGCAGTGTCCTACGGGGACCATAATGAGCTGTTAATTAGCTTTAAGCCTTTTCCATTAAATGTAACCTTATAGTAAATGTAATAAAGAATTGAACTGAACAGGATTCGAAACCACGGCCTCTGCTTGAGAAGCGGTAGGTCACTACCAAGGCTATGTTTTGCAATAACCACGAATTTTCTTTTATGCCGTCAAACTCTCTCCCAAAGGAGCCCCACTATATCAAAATTATTAAAGTGATATTGATTCGAGTCTTACCGTTGTTAAGTCGGTCCCAACGCTCCTTCATGCTGTCAAGCTGCTTGCGTACGATCTCCTGGTCAACATCACACGCCGAGATGAATGTCTCGCCGAGGGTCTTGTTGTTCTCGTATTCACCAGATCTATGTCATTTTTAAATTATAAATACAACTATTTATTAACTGCACACCCGATTACTATCACGCATAAACATGTATTTATCATAGGAAATGAAACTATTTTTCCGGATTTACATCGCGTATATTTGTTTTTTCAAACAAACCGACATTTCGGGCCCTTTACTGGTCACGGTTGACTGAGGTGGTACAGTCTTCCGTGACCATGTGACCACCTCAGTCAACCGTGACCATGGGACCTGTAGAAAAATAGTTTAATTTCCTATGTGTAACAATCGCGAAAACCTAAGAACTCGATATGTATCTATCACTTACGTATCGTACTAAATAAAGCGATCAAATAACAAGGTGTGGGAAAATATTATCTTCATGAAATTCGATACATGATAAAGTGATTCTTTCAACAAGGATTAGCATAATAAATACAAATTAAAGAAAATCTTGTAAGTTTCAAATTTTATCATAAAATGCGCTACTGTGGCTTGAATATGAAAGCTAGGTATATCGCGTTGCTAACTTTATTGTTAATCTACGGGTGAGTAACATTTTTTTATTTATTTTTTATATTTGTAGTGATAAACGACACACCTATCCGTAACTGAAGTGTTCCGCTTGTGAAGAGTTCGTCCAGGGAAGTACTGCTACCTTACGTATTTCTGCTGCCAAGCAATAATGTGAGTGTGACTTGTCAACTTATGTCTCAGGGTGTGTCGGGCGCAGTGGCAATGCCTGAAGGGCAGATCTTTGTGATCTAAAGCTCTGACTGACAACTGCAACTGTCATTGACAGGCGTGTCGCTTACCACCAGACACACTTGTTCGTCTCTTCACTTAGTATTACATATAACCGGAACGCAGTAATGCTCACATTGAATTCTTTCACAAGTAGCTCTACTGCTACAAAATATTTTTGTTGTACAATATTTTCGCGTACATGCAATCGGGTCAGCACACACACACTTCGTTCGGACTAGTGCACGCGTCACGTCGAGCGCGCGCGAGACAACTTTAAAATTGACATATAATGACTTACTTTCTTAAACACGTATCTTATAAAGAGTGATTATTCAGGAGATGGGAAAAAAATATATTTAATTTAATAATTTAGTTTTAGTTTATTCTAATTTCTATTAATAATTAATAATAAATTGAACTTAATAAAACATCATTCAATAAAATAATTTGTAAAACTTAATATAGCGTAAATTGGAATGTTTTCTTTGTAAAATTAAAAATAACGTATTTAATTAATAACTATTGTAACTATAGTGAAAAAATAGGGTGGTTTGCATCAATATTAGACATAACTGGTTGAAGAATGTACCACCTCACTCAACCGTGACCATGGGACCTGTAAAGGGCCCGAAACGTCGATTTGTTTGAAAAAACAAATACACGCGATTTAAATCCGGAAAAATAGTTTCATTTCCTATGTGTAACAATCGCGAAAACCTAAGAACTCGAAATAGATTTAAGTTACATTTCTTATCAATGGTGTTAATTTGAATGCATTACTTTAAGAATAGGTAAAAGCCAGTGAGTGAATATGAAGGAAATCTGATGTGAAATCAGTCTGCAAAATTTGTATACACAATGGATTTCAGTTGTTTTGTGCTTTAAGATACGAGTTTGAGAAAGTAAGGCGACTAAAACCGATTAAACACTGAATGTTAATCTAAGCTTATCTTAATACGTCACCGAAGACCACACCCAGATATATTCAGTCATTGTGAAGATTAGCGTGCACAAGCACAGACAAATAGAGAAAAATTCTAAAAACTTGTTTTAGGTTTGGTATAGTCATTCTTTTTTGAGTAAAATGACAGTTAATTACGCAATAGTGTTGCCCGCTTGCAAGCAACTAGTGATTGCAGTTGATAAATATTACATCGACTAACGACTAAATGTTGGTTACGCTTATGAAATAAATAGCCGAACTTGTTTCATTTCAATCATCATCGGCCCATTGTTCGTTCAACGACTGGACACAGGTGCATTTAAATTGTTAATTTTTGGAAATTAATACATACACTAAATTTACAATATGTCTATTAAAAATATAAATAGGAGACATATTTTAATATTTTTTATACCGCCTGTTATAATTAAAAATTTATTTCGATACTAATAGACCAACTGTCAATATAAGAATGAAGAATACAATAACGCAAATAGTAATCATTTGAACGTTGTATTCAAAATTTTAGCCAAATTTTACCTTCTTTCACAACAACAACAAGATTATTTAAAATTTTACGAAAACTGGCATCCCTGCAAATGTCATTTTTCTCTATCTTAAAAATGACAAGACGTATATCGTCTTTTAAGTATGTGACTTGCTATTGACTTTTACTTTAAAATATTCTGCCGCCGTTCGTTGAAAAGGTGACATTTAAAAAAAAAATGTTATATATACTGCCGTGATCAGTAAAAAAGGCCGATTTGTCACTATTTTTATTTTTCCCTAGGTAGATAAGGTAAGAAGTTACCGCAAGAGAAAATTAGATATTTTTTAATTTCATTTCTATAAATATTATATTCTCGGCTTTGAATTTTTGTCACAAGCGTTTCGACTAACGGCGGTAATATTGGAAGTACATACTCAACTTCCTTACGATGTTATTACACGCATAGATAATTTATTAAAAGCTGGTGTACCACACTTTATATAAAATTATATGAAATTGATGCACATTCGTACATTTTTTTATATAATGAATAATTTCCTACAAACAAAAGCCAATGACGTCATGAAACTTGGTTAAGAGTACGTCACGTATCGTCGGGGATAGCTGTTGAGCGTAACTAGCTTTGGATTATGAGTTTCCATTTCGGTAACTTAGTGTAACCAAATTAGCGTTATTTACGGGAATCTATTGTTATCAATCCGTAGACGAAATAAATTAATGCTTACTGTGCAAAAATGAAAGTAGTAGCCAATGAAATAACAAAAAAGTAACGTCACATCTCAGTCCTCTAAAATTTTGTTTAGTGCAGATACGCGCTTTTTACCGATACCGCGTATGGGGATTTCCACTGGGGATCCCCGACGATATGCCTTTCTTATCTACGTCACCCTCCTGCGACATTGGAGTAAAAACATACGATACATACCTCTTCCAAATATCATTTCTGATCTGCTGCAGCTCTCTAAGCTGCTTCTCGACTTCTTTCTTAGTAAAAGCGGCGGCTGGTAGCTTGGCGAGTCTGTCTTCAGCGCTGGACAGCCACGGGAGGAAGGATTCTTGCGCTTTGCTGTATTTACGGCAATGTTCCTATAGAAACAAAATAACGAACATGTATGTACCGCAGTCTCATATTATTAATTATGTGGTCCGGAATAAAGAGAAAACTGCCCAATAATTCCAATGTAATATTTGACTAAAAATGACTAACTAAATAAAATAAGTAAACAGAATAAACGCGAAGAAACCTTTGGGAAAACGATTTGTTTCTTTTTTATAATTTTACACCCTTTTATTTGGGTAGCCGAAGGTTCCATCATACATAACGTGACCATACGTCCCGCTTTTAAGCATAGTGACCTGCTGTCCCCAAAATACGTGACAATGTCCCGTTTCGACAAAACAAGATACATGTGACATTAATCGAAAAAAATGGCGTTAAAGGGAAAAGTATTTAAAGCCAGCCCACCAGACCACACAAGATTTTTTTTAACTTTCGGTCATTAAACATTATTACTTCATTATTAATTGTTTTTAATCATTAAACATTTCGTAATTATCATAAACATGTATTTTATTTTTAAAACAATAATAAATGCACAGGCGCTAGACGTCCCGCTCCGAGAGAAAAATTAATAGTCACGTTAACCTTACAGCCTCTTTATAAATTTAGTATCTTTCCTTGTTTTGATGGAAAAGACGACAAGCGCCTGTTTTTGTGTCTTTTTTGTGATTAACATTTGACATTAGTGATAGCATTTTGTTGTTCCAATTAATGCAACTAATGACTAGGCAGTATGGTCTCTGACCATCGCCCGTTGCATGCTGAACGAAGGAAAACAAAAAAGAAAATTATAAATATCAAGGAATATTTATCAAAATTATTATCGTAGTTATTATACATTTGGACGGAACCACATCGCAAAAAAGAAAATAAAAACACGCAAACGATTTGAGGATGTCTTTTTTATGAAGTAATAACTTACCATAGCGGTTTGCAATCTGGTGTGGCGGTCGACTGTCTCCCGCTTGAGTTTCTCCCACTGCGTCTGGATCCGATCCAGGTCCTTGCGCAGGCCCTGGTGTGCTGGTTTCTTCTCCATTTCACGACCTGATGAACAATGTATAATTATATGAAGGTACGACTATCAAATGTCCATTCAATAGATTTCTCTTGTTAAAATTTTTTTTAGTAATACCATGTGACGGGACAAACAAGTCGTGCACCTGACGGTAAGCTATATGCCTGTCCATAACAGGTCCAATGCCACTCAGAGCTTTCAATCGGAAAGGTCTAAGGGGCACTGCTATTGCGCCCGTCACTCTGAGACATAACTTGACAAGTCCCGTGTGCCTGAAATTTCACTAGCCCTTCAAACCCGGAACACAGTAATGGTGACATTACTGCTTGGCGGCAGAAATAGGTAAGGTGGCAGCACTACCCTGGACGAACTCTTTCACAAGGAGCTCTACTGCCACTATATATTATCTCAGACTCCGTTATCCAATATCTAACTTTCTCCTTATTATTTGTGAATTTATTTGAAGTTCGTTCTTGAAAATTTGTTTTTAGGAAGTTTAACAAAACAATAATATAATAAAATAAAATAAATTTAATAAAACATCCTGACATTCAATAAAATATTTAATTACAAGGTAGCTGTAAAGGTATCTAAGGCGACAAAATACTTTCATTTATTTCTCACAGATGGCGCTACGGCTAAAAAGTCGTTGAAAACCAAATACAAAAACCCGATAAACAAGTACATAGAAAAATTCGTGCGATCCACTGGTTCGTTCCGTGGCTTAGTTGGCATAGCGTCTGACACGTTTGCTAGAAGACGACGGTTCCAATCCAGCCGGATTGAAGGATTTTTTTCTGAGTGTTCGATCTTTGTATTATAACAAAACAACAATGTTTACGTACGTATGTACGTTTAAGAATTTCCATATTAATCATTCTTTTGCTGGTTTCAAATTGACTTAATTACGACACACGTACCTTTATCGAGTAACATGATTATTTCATGCTCGCGCTTAGTTAGATCGCGATATAGCGGCTCGTGTTTATCCAGCTGCTGTTGAAGCTTTGTGCTGTCAGCTGATACTTGAAGACGACCTGGTAGAGCTCCCAGCTCGGATTGGAGCCAGCCTAGAGTTTTGGCTACAGTTTCTTCTAGGTTGCGGCCATCCCTGATATGGACAAAACATTTTTGAGCGTGTTTCATGGTGTCTGAGTCCACGTGGTATAAATACTTTGAATATACTTAAGATTATAGATTTTAAGGCTTTCGTGGTTATTCACTAAATGATTATCACTAATTTCGTTAGTGCGTGCAGTAATAAAAACAAAAACACCTCGAGTTTAGTTTCGTGTGTGGGTACAGTGAATGTGGTTTGTGGGTAAAAAGTGAGTGATAATGGTAACGCCACAACAAATCGCGATGAATGTAGTAGTTGTCGACAGCGTAAGAGGGTAGACATATATGTCTGCTCTTAAAGCTGTCGTCTGCCGCCGTCCAGTCAACCCGTGACCATGGAGCGTGCAACCGTTCCGTAATATCAGGAAAATAAAAAGAAGTCACACCGTGGTAAGAAGCCTGAAATTAGTGATAATCATTTATACTTAAGATTTTAAAGGGTAACTGTAAGTGATATTTTCTTGACGGTTTCCTATCTTCTGACGGTTGAATTACCTAGGACCAAACATAACCGCTGGATCACGGAGGTCGGTTGATGAGTAGTTCCCGGATTAAATTTGAACCCAAAATTTTGTTAAATTGAGTCTGTTCTGTATGTTCTGGGTTTATATTTCGGTTCCCTGGTACTTACGTAGGGAATTCTCTCGTGAGTTAATTATTGTAAATATTGTATGAAGTAACCTAAGTGCCAAGTTAACGTAGGGCAAAATGTGTGGAGTCCTGGAGAGACATAGGAGATTTCACCTTATTACAGATGTTTCAGGATCTGTTTATTGGGTAATCCTTCAATGTTGTTTTTAAGTCATAATAAATGCTTTTTAATTGAAAACTAAAGGTAAAACTTACTTAAGAGCAGCTTCAATCTCAGCCTTCCTGTGGTCAAGTTTCCTCTGCAAGTTATCATACTGTCTGGCAACTGCTGCCAGCTTACTCTGGATGTCCTGGCGGGAGGCAGGATCAGACAGAACGGTTGCGAGGGTTGCACCAGCTGATTCCAGGTCCGCAAGGAGAGGACGTTGACCTTCGAGCTGGCGTTCTAGATTCTGAGAAAGAAGGCAATTTTCAGTTATTTTTCTACAGTCTTAATGAACAGGAAAATGTTTGCTGGGCTTTACATTGGACTTCCAAGCTTGGCTTGGCATAGACTTTTAAATCTTAAATCCTCATCAGCCTCTACACCTTCCCTGCAAAATGCATAAATGAAAATCCGCCCCCACCACCCGCGGTATTGCTAGCATTCCGATTGCAGTAAAACCAAGTCTAGCCGACTGTCCCGAATTTTTCTTGAGATTTTCAGGACGTCTGACCACGTACCTATGTCATATACCAGAAACGGAAAAAGAGACCACAGGAACAAGGTCACATAATGACACGTGAAAGTTCGTACAGAAAAAAACCTTGAGCAAGCAAGGTACGCTTCAAATCATATAATGAAATTAGTTGGTATAAGCCATGGAAAGTTGGACCACTTATCGACGAATCGCTTTAGACGGAAAACATCAATAGATATCCTAAATACATCATGGTTCAGTACTTATATGGTTCAGTACTTTTCGTAGCGCAAGATCACGTACCTCAATTTTCCTGAGCTGTTCGTCAGGCTCTTTCTCCAAGGCGACATCATCAAGCTTATCGCTGATGGTCTGCAGTGCATCTCGCAGTCTCGCCAGTCCAGCGTCGAATTCTCGTGAGGTGTCCGCCGCTGCACCTAGACTTTCCGCTCGTTTTTCCAGTCTGGAAATAGAATATTTATTTCAGTATAAATATCATCCATCCTCTAGTTGCATGTTCTTCAGTGGCCTTATTTGTTTTCATAACATCAAGTGACGGGACGAGCAAATCGTGCGCCTGATGTAAGCTACACGCCTGTCCATAACAGTTACAGTGCCACTCAGAGCTTTAAATTGCCAAGATCTGAGGGGCACTACTACTGCGCCCATCACCCTGAGACATAAGTTGACAAGGCCCATGTGCCTGTAATTTGATCAACACCATTCAAAACCGGAACACAGTAATGCTGGCACTGTTGCCTAGCGGCAGAAATAGGTCAGGTGGCAGTACTTCACTGGACGAACTCTTACACATGGAGCTCTACTGCGACTAAATAAAAATAAATTCGCATGTAACAATATTTAATTACTCACTTGTTCAACAAATCATTCCACCTGTCTTGCAGGTCTTTAACCTTCTGTTTCAATTTGGCAGCATCAGGCGAGCGCGGATCGAGTCTGCTCAGTATGTCGGAGGCTACTTCTTCGAGATGTGCCAGTTGTGGTTGCTGACTGCGGAATTCTTCACGGAGGACTTGTACCTGTTGTATAGAGGTGTCAGTTGGGAAGTATTACCTACTACATTACTAACACCACAAACGTATACCATCATCGGTCACATCATCGCTCAACATTAGGTGAGATCGCGGTTAAGCGTGAGTCTATTATATTTATTTATCTATAATTCGGAAGATTTACAGCAAGTTTTTTATCAGTAAAGATATGTTAAGTAGCAGGTGACAGTCCTAGGTACAAATCTCAGTAAGTAGCACAAAAAATAGGTTATTACAGTTTTAGTAATCGGAAACTAAAACATTATCATTCAAATGTAAACAACATATTGTTTTACACATTGAGAAATCATGGATACACGGGCAATGCAGGAAAAGCCACATACAGCCGAATCAGCTGCACGCATTGTTATCTATCAGACAGAAAACGAAACAATGAGAGATAGGTAATTAAGTAAATTATTGCTTAGTAAACATACGTCGAATCTCGACGTTCATTGTTCGAGAGGCGGTAGGTGAAACCATCCGGCTATCACGGCTCGTTATTTCTTTAAGAAAAGTGTCTATTATATATATTTTTTACTGCTGATTCTATAAAGCGACAAATGTGAAACTACGGACAATTTAAAGATTTCAAAGGAACGTACATAATTTTAAAATGGGTCGTATTGATTCTATTGCGTAATTCAAAGTGATAAACATGTATAAAAGTAGTTGTGGTTACTTTCTACGTACCTGTTGAACTTGGGTCTGCACCATTCGCGAGTCAGACGAGATAGGTCCAAGAGCGGCCATCATTCGGTCTTTGCTGTTCAACCACTGAGTTAGGTTGATGTGGGTGTCATGGAAGTCCTTCATCTCTTCCATTAGACGGATCCTGACAAAATATAAAGAACGCAATTTATTTAGCATATCATTTATTTATGAACGTCTCTACCTCACAAAAGATGGTCCATAGACCCCTAAGGGGTCCGTGTAATGGGTGCCGGGTCCATGGTGAGCCTACCTAACACAATGTATTAATATAACAATTGGTATACAATATGTTGTGAATAAGTAGGTACTGTGCGGGTGACAGTTTTGAATTCTCGCGCCCTTGACGATCATTATTGGATTGAGCGAAAGGCGCGTAAGTGCCTTTAACGTTAACTCCATTTGACGTGCCAATCTTGGTCTAATTTAGCATATGCAGCAGCAACCGTCACGCCAACAGTTTAATAGCAAACAATAAAAGATGGTAAAAATTAAACTTAATTTTTTTGGAAAGGGTCTGTGGGTTCTTTGAAATTTTTAGAGGGTCCTTGACTAAAAGAAAGTTTAGAAATCCTGCCTTAGACGGTAGTCTCGAAGGGAATTTTTTTTTTATTACACAAAGAAAACACATTTTTAAAAGGGCATTTACAAAGGTGTAGAAGAGATCCAGTTAACGCTAGATGTAGTGAAGAAAGTCTGGAAATCTTTGGACTATGTCGATTTCTACTTGCACCGCAATTTACCAATAACATTCATTCTGAAAGGTCTACGAAGTTGAAAAATACTTTTTCACCTGACTAGCTCGGAAAGACTTTCTTTCTCATTAGAAATCTGCGCCCAAAAGCGTTTTTAAAGGATTTGAAATTCGAACTTGACTATGGGCTGTGGTGCACCTAACTTTTTCTTTCGATGAAAATAGAAATAATGACACGTTTAACTATGCGATTTGTCGTACATTATTTATTTCTGTAATATAAATCTATTGGTATATTTTATACTTATTATTGTTGACATTACACTGACAATGATGACTAATTGCGTTTATTAAATTATTTTAATTCATCGAAGAACTAAAATAATTTCAATACATGGGCCTTTTCTAAAGATAATAGAATAATTTATTACACTTTATGAGTCGTATACATTAAAATACTACTTCTCTGTATTTAATGGGCAAAACTACTCACCTATCCTTAAAAGCATCATGCAACGCCTTCCATCGCGAAGCGACGTCTTCCATCTCACTGTGAAGCCGGTCCGCACCTTGCACGCCTTGCTTGCGCTTCACTAGTTCTCGGACCTGAGTTTAGACGTAATGGATATTTAAATAAGCAATTTCCAATATTTAAACACAACACTGCATCGTAATTGTTTTATAGAAAGGGCGTAAGCGACATTTCGTTGATTTTCGAGGGAGAATATTTTAAGGTACTAATACGGTTTCATTTCAGAAAAAAAAATTTCACAAACGAAATTAAAGTTTTTGAAATACACATATCGTATTGTATACGTGTTCTATTTAGTTCAGTTGATATTAAAAAAAAATCTTTGGTATATATAAAATACCTATTGAACACAGCGGTTTTCTTGAAAATTTTCGAGGTAAGTTTGTGTTTTTTTCTATCGTGACAATTTTTAGGAATCGTATTTTCACACCATATATATCAGTGTATATCCTAATTTTACTATATATTTTTTCCAAAGTGATCGATTCTACACTGCGGAATCAACCAAAGCCATTTGAAGTTGTATAGACTTTTAATTGCAACCAAAATCAAATTTTAAAACAGGATGTAAATACTTTAAAACAGTCGTTAAAACCTAAAAGCTGCTCCCTAAAAAACTACGTAATGTCGCGTACGCCCTTTCTACAAAACACCGATGATGTGTACATATCGTGTTTTACAATGATTCGTTCAATATTTTCAAAGGTAAACCAATACATTTTGAGCTGTCCGCCATATTGAATTTGAAATAACATTACAATATGGCGTTGTTACCAGAATCACAAAGTGTCAGCAAGAACCAGAATGGTTTTACTCTTTTGAATTAAATGATGTGCTGTGAATTCCCTGGACTATGAGTACCAGAGCAACAGAACCAATTTAGAAGAGTTTATTTCCTAAATTGGACCTACTGGGAATCGAACCTGAGACCTCCTCATCTAGCGTCCACGTGGCGCCATCGAGGTGTTGAAAATGGTTAAAATATAGTTTTTATGTGACCCCGGAATATTAAACTATCCACCAAATCCAGTGATGTAGTTTAGGTATCTAGTATCCTTGACCTTGAATATCCATCCAATGTCTTCAAGGCACGTGAAGCTATATCGAAATGATTGACTAATACAACTATACCTGAGTCTTAGTAGAATCTAGGATGCTCTGTTTCTCGTACATCTCTTCAAGGATAGCGCGAGCCTGCTTGATGGTCTTATCGGCTTCTTCTTTCGTGTTTGGCACTGAATCTTTGGGCAATTGTCTTTGAACCTAATAAAAAAAACGAATAAGTAAATTAAATATATAATAAATTTACACTAATATTTTTATCTGAAACTTGGACATTTCTTATACAGTCAAATTCGCGTTTTGGGCCGTTGTTCGGAGTTGAATAGCGTGTCTTGTTCTTGAATATGCCCTGGTTTTTACCCTTGGGTTCACAGGGCAGGTTCAATAAGACAAATTTGAAGATTTGAAGGATTGGAGTCAATTCACGCATTTGTTTAACCCTTCGACCAGTTTTTTTTAAATACAGATATTAAGATTTTTCATGGTGATTCCCTAAATAATTACGGCAAGAAGCAGTAAAAATGTAGTTGCACAATATTTTCATGTTTCCGTTGAGCTGTTGGTTTAATTTAAATACATCAATAAATACAACAAAATAGTCAAGCAAAATTCTTCTTAAGTTTTACAGATCCGTACATGATTAATCTGGATGGAAAATTGCTTTTGCCTGGTTTTAAGTACGAAACGAACATAGCCATAGAGCAAAGATAGGGTCTACGATGGAATGAGCTCGTCCAGATGACGACTATTTAGTTGCGGGCAGGGGATTTCATTCTTGGGCTGTGCGCATAATAAAAGATGACGAAAAGCGCTTAGTACGCTTAAAGGGTATATCGACCAAGTAGGTATGATATCCCGAAAAAACGTCCGAACGTCCAATGGTAAAAGTGGATGGAGCTCAACTTTTGGACAATGAATGATATAAAAGCAGGTTTTACCTTATCAAGGAACTGGTTAAGCTGTCTGCAAGAGTCAAGGTGCTTTCGAAGCTCCTCTCTCAATGCGTCCAGTTCGCTCTGTCGATCGGTCAACTTCGTTCCGAGCAGGGAGTAACGGTTGTTGATCTCCGATAGCTGTTGTTGTACAGGAGATAGCTCTGCAAGAAAAGGTATAAATTAAGTAAATATTTCCCTGTATTTTCTGTATTACTCTAGTACGTAATACCTTTGTGAAAATCTAATACTCTCGGTAGATGAACGGAAAAAGGAAGAGTGATGAACAAATAAAGAAGAACATCAAAACGAGCAGCTATGAAGAGGTCAAGGAGCTGGCTATGAACCGTCTAGAGTACAGAGGCTACACCGACAAGGGGTTGAAGGGGAGGAGGGGACGGGGACAACGATATATCCCTCGTTAGAATTTCAGTCAAACTACAATTCTTACCTTCCAGATGGAAGCCGTCCTGGCTAGAACGGCGCGAAGAGAAGCCGCTGGATGTGGAATGTGTGGATCCAGGACTGACCAGACCGTGGCCCTTTGTTGGTGACGGTGATCGTCCGTCCAGGGTGCGAACTAGAACAAGCAGTTAAATTTTTTTTTTTTTAATGATTCGAGAATCAAAGAAATCGACTCCTCCTACGTAAAGCATCGTATGTCGAAATTGCCAAGTTTACAGGGGAGCATTTTAAGTTCTGAATTCACTCGTTACTCACATAGAGTGATCATCTAATAGATCATCTAACCGATATCTCTCTGCTTATTTCAGTGAGTTCAGAACTTTAAAAGGTTCCCCTATAAAGTTGGCAATTTAGACATACGATACTTTACGTAGGAGGGATCGAAATGTCATCTATACTATTTATTGCAAACTAACAAATCAAAAAGTATACCATTGAGAAACCTTCGAAATGTTATTTTTTCAACGAAAGTTTACTATATGAAATGAAACTATTTTTCCGGATTTAAATCGCATATATTTGTTTTTTCAAACAAACCGACGTTTCGGGCCCTTTACAGGTCCCATGGTCACGGTTGACTGAGGTGGTACAGTCTTCAACCATAATCGCGTATATTTGTTTGAAAAAACAAAAATACGCGATTTAAATCCGGAAAAATAGTTTCATTTCCTATGTGTAAGAATCGTGAAAACCTAAGAACTCAAAAGTTTACTATTTTCACCAATTATCACAATTGTAAATGAATTTTAATTAACCACTCATAAGATGTTGTTTAAATAGTTTTGCATTTCTTTTTTTATATTTTATACTTCTAATTTCAAATGATATAACCTCATGACTAGACCATGAAAAGGACTCAGTCCCTTCCGAGACCACAAACGTTGCAATACGTCCGAAACGTCAAGGCAAATAAAATATGTTTTTATACACGATTAAGAACGGTTACATACGGTGATTTTAGTTCCGTATACAAAATCAAACAATATATGAAAATCGTGAAACTTTAAATCAGTATACCAAAAATTATCGAGACTCCATTCTTCACATGTTTCTATTTTCTTCAAGTGTCGCCATCTACAGTTTTAAATAATTACTAAAGTTCACTTAATTAATATCCCATGCTACCATTACAAAGGTCAATATACTTACTGGGCGTCTGTCTCTTGGTAGGGCTGTAGACTTGCCTCTTTCTGTGCGGACTGTCAGCGCGGTCGCCGCGGGTAAGAGCTTCGTAGATCTCGCCTGCTTCGTTCACCTGATAAACAAAACAACGATATGCTGTAACTGTATGCGTTAAGAATCAGATTAAGGAAATAAACTCCGTAGACACTACCCGAACCGCTTAACCTGAGGCTTTTTTATGATACCCAGTAATGGGACGAACAGGTCGTGTACCTGATGGTAAGCGACACGCCTGCGCATAATAGTTGCAGCGCCACTTAGAGCATTGAATCGCTAAGATCTGAGAGGCACTGCATTGCGCCCGTCATCTCGAGGAATACGTTATCAAGTCCGAAGTGTCAGTAATTTCACCAGCACTCCTTATCCTTAAACCGGAACGCAGTAGTGCTCATATTGGCGGCAGAAATAGGTACTTACCTGGACGTATTCTTTTACAAGAAGCTCTACTGCTACTTATTCTATTTAGAATATGAGGCTATTTAGAAGCTAGTTGCATCGGAAATTAACCCAAGAACTTTTACGAGGAATTAAGGACAAGTGCTTAATATATACCTTTTCAATAGTAACAGAGAAATCTCTGTACTCCTTGGTAAGGGGTCTCAATTCGTCCTGCTGTTGCTTCATGATGTCCAGGTCGACAGCCACCGGCTGCAGACGGCCAACGCGGTTCTCCATTGCTTGCAGCCATTCTAAGACCTGTTGGTTGCAAATTGAGTATTTGAAATTTAATTGTAGACAGGAAGTTACGACTGGTAAGCCGGTAAAAACTTTCTTCATCTGACGGGTACTGTCACTGCGTCCCTCACCGTGGTGGCAGAATTTCCCAGGATGAACTCTTTCACGAGAAGTTCTACTAAAGAATAACAGAACTGAAATAGCGTAAAATATAAATTCATAAGATTAATATCCTGTCCGTCCCTGAATGGAAGACAAGTCAATTTCTAAAGGAATCCGAAGAAACTTAAACCACAGATAATACATAATTATACTGACTTAAACGCAACTTGGATGTCTCCGTGTTGAAGAAGAAACAGAAACAAAAAAGATGTATAACATAATTGAGTATCATGGTGGTCAAACGTGTACTATACACGGCAAAAAGTCATTAAAAACCAAAAACAAAGAACTGCAAGAAGCACATAAAAGTTCGTAAGATCCGCTAGTTCGTTCGAGGCTTAGTTGGCATAGCGTCTGGCACGGCTTGCTGGAAGACGTTGGATCGAATCGAGACAGAGTGAAGGATTTTTTCTAAGTGTTAGATCTTCGTATTAATAATTATAACCAACTAGTGTCGTAATTTCACAAAAATGATTGAATATCAGGGTGGTCAAACATGACATTCAATAAACTGAAAAATTACAAAAAAAGACGTACCTGAGCCCTCAATCCCTCATACTGGCTGAGCTGATCAGCTCTCTGCTTGGACAGTTTCTGCTTCTCCTCAAGAGCAGAATTAAAGTCTCGCCATTGGTTCTCCAGTTGCTTGATCCTGTCGCGGACAGCGTGGGTGTCGGTGACGTCCTTCTTGGCGATCAGCTGCTTGCCAATGCGCAGGCACTCTTCTAGCAGAGGCAAGTGTTTGTCTCTGTGGAAAAAAGTTTTCGTGAAAAGGATGTGAAAGAAATTGATGGAGAACATCAGATTTTTTTTGTCGTTACGTATAAACGTATTCTATCTTCTATCTATCTATCTGTCAGATCGGTATTATGCAGTGGTGGTGGTGGGAGAATGGTTGTTTTTTTATGTAAAGTCATAAGTCACTTATAATTGCAATCAAGTGGTATATATGGTGTACATTTAAAAATGTTTCGTACCTAAACAAGAATCTTAGTAGGGCATCGTAACAAATATACATATTATCATAAAATGTTCTAAACAAAAAATGTAATATAAAATTCAACAAACAAACTCTATCTAAACATTCACATTACCATATTCATTATTAATGGCTTTTTTATGTATTCATATTATTAGCATTTCGAGTGACGTTATCATCGTCAATGGAAACCTGCGACATCAGAGGAACTGCCTATGTGTTACCAGCCTTTGTGAGTCCTGTTGATACGCTTTTTGAAAAACCCTATGTCATAAAGCAAAGGAAATACTTCGGTAGGGAGACCATCGTGAAGGTTCAGAGAGAAACGAACGAACTAACTAATAATCGCATATTTTTACAATGTCAAACATCAATAGTGTTGGGTCATGGAAAAATGTCCATTTCGAAAAAATCATATTTTTCTTCACTTCGCTTTTTATTTTTATGGCTCCATCATTATGAGAAATGATGATTTTGCCAATGTCACGGTTGAAAGAAAAAAAACGAAACAAAAAAAAAGTTCGCTAAGCACTAATAGGACATTAACCGGTGTTGGTAAGTTGGACCACGGGAGTACTCAGTTGAGAATGTAAAACAAAAGACAACATTTATAAATATATGTTATTTAAGTGGATAAATTTACATAGAGTAACAATATGGGGGGAGAACACTAAAGTTAAGAGGTTATTTATGTTAATGGGGCGGGGGAATTTTGGAGCAAGTAAGTTATAAAGTGGAACAGCAATATTAGGGCAATTGAAAAAAATGTGTTCCAAGGTACCGTCTTCTAGGCCGCACTCGCACAGAGAGTGATCTCGGACTCTGATTTTACGCAAAAATACAGGGGTGCAAACATGGCCTAAGCGCAAACGAATAATAGTGAAGTGATGTTTTTAGGCAAATCGCGACGTTTAAAAAACCAGGGTTTAGTGGGTAGATTTGGTAGGAGGTTACCATATTTTTCTAATAATTTTCCACATTTGACGTTGCCACCTGTCAAAAGTTGAAGTTACTGAACGAAAACGATGGAGTCAATAAAAAGGTTTTTTCGCTGTTGTGATATCATTTTAAGCGTCTTACACGTTTGCATTTTATAGTCACGCTATGTAATATAAGCCTTCGAAATGATATTTTTCTAAGTTTTCAAATTTTTCGGCAAAATTTCAACTATTCTAAATATTTTCGGGAAATTACCCAATAGTTGGCATCAATAATGTGGGGATGGGTTCTACTGTTTTGGCGGGCACGCGATGGTAGAAATGTGATAATAGGCAGTACGAAAAGGTCCCCTAAGCACTTCCTCTGTTATGCTTCTCAATTGAATGCTATGGCAGCATATACCTATGACTTCAAATTCTAAGTATATTTCAATGTTTAGTAATATCTTTTGCTAACTGAGAACGGACACAGCGTGATGAAATCTGCACATTGAAGTTCTCCAACCCGCATGAGATAATTCATATCTTTAGGATAATTTTGGCCATTTGTGTGTCTTATCGTACAAGATATCTAAGTGTAAAATCGAGAAAATACAGGTAACGATAAACGTATTGTATCTGTAGACATACAAAAGGTTGTATCAGATATCGTATGGCAACGGCATATCTTACGATTACGTTGATACGTAAGGAAATGACGCAGAAGCTGTTATGACTCAGGTCGGCGACCCACGATAACCCAAAATGCTTCATGAACCCAGCCTAATAAAGAACGAAAAGAATTAATGTTTTAACAGACCACCAAACCCATTGCCAGGTCCTTAAACTAGGGAATGCCAGGACACCCTTTAGTTTGCACGGGTTTAGCACAGGTGCTATGAGAAATTTAGAAAACATAATTTCCCAAATTGGTCCTGCCGGGAATCGAACCCGGGCCACCAAGATCGTCGTCGTCGGTTGGACTTCGATTAGTTTTCCTTACATACAAGTACGCAAATTGGAGATGTCCGTATAAGAGGCCAGTAGGTGGAGGTCCGTAGTCTCCGCCTACCCCGGTGGGAGACAGGCGTGATGATATGCATTTACGTACAGTACGCGATTGCCACGAACCTGAAATGAGCCAAGTCGGACAGACGCGCCCGCAGTTCCTCGGCGGGCATCCGGGCCAGCTCGCGCGAGTCGGCCTGCTCCAGCAGCTGCGCGTGCGCCGCGTCCAGGCGGGCGGCCTTCTGCGCGAACTGCGCCAGCTCCGACGACACCTCGTCCAGGAACTGGCTGCGCTTCATCGATCGTTCCAGGAGCTTTTCGTATCTGATGGAAACCATCGACGAAATGTCAGTTTTCGAGGATTTTTTTTAAGATACGAAGTGATGTAAGCGACACGCCTGTCCATAGCAGTTGCAGTGTCACTTTGTCCTTTAAATCTGAGGGCACTGCCACTGCGCCGGTCGCTTTGAGACATAAGTTGACAAGTTCCATGTGCCTGTATAATTAGTATTAAGGTTACCTTAGACCTTTATTTTTTTTCCATTCTCTAAAATTTTAGAAAAAATTTGTCCAAATTTTTTTCTGTTAAGGAAAAGGCAAAGGTTTAAAATGATATAACTAAGTCTGGATAAATTTCGCTTTTGCTAGTTTAAGGTACATAAACGCCAAGTCTTCAGTTCACTACACTTTATTCATTGATTGATAACGAACGATTCATAATTTTAAGACTTAATAACTTCAAGAAAAATCCTGTTCAATTATTATTGTAATATTATATTAACGGATTCAGTTCTGATATTCCAAATTCAAGTTCCAATAACAAAACTAGTTATTATTACATTCATGAATTTAATGGGCTCGCAACTTTAATACCGACTCATGTAAGTCTGTCCTTCTTTCTCTAATATAAAAAGGGAGAATAACATATTGAATATTTACCTGGCGTAAATCTCTTCAGCGCGTTGCTCCAACTTCTTGGCTATTCTAGCATTACTGGGGTTCAAAGCAGCGTCTCTGGCCGAGCTAACGAGCTTGGCAAGCGTAGGTCGACGTGCCTCCAGCTCGTTCTGCGCCAGGCGATGCTCGCGCACTTGCTCATCGAGCCGTTCGCGGATAAGAGAGGCGGGTTTGAATTGGTTCCTGAGGAAAATTTGGGGCTTAGTTCAGTGTACGTGGAGCGTTATATTGCCAAAGATTGGTATAAAAATCGAACAATCACAAAGAAACATTCCTTCGATCCGGCTGGATTCGAACCAGCGACTGCGCCAAACCGGGGCTACCTCTCTCGCAGATGAGCTACGAAACGAGTCAGCAGAACTTACTTATGAGACCATAATTGGTCAGTGATCACGTGATTGGCTGAAGACGGAGACATTATGATAGGTCAATGAAACTTACTTGAAAGCATTCTCAGCCTGTCCCAGCCAATGGGCTTGCGCCTCAGCCGCATCTTGTAGACCTTGACACTGCAGCAGCGCCCCCTCTAGTTCACTGCATCGGGCTCCAACCGCTCCAACAAGATCTTTATAGCGTGCGGTTAAGTCGAGTACTGGAACTTCTAGCTGACGGATTTCTGATGGAGTCAGGTTGCCTTCCAGCGACTTTACAAGTTGATCGCAGGCCTGTGATAATAAATGTTTATTTAGAGTATTTTTTTTGATAACTCAGAACTAACCACTAACAAAGACGTTACTTCATTATGGTAACCAAAGCAAACGACTTAGATTAAATAGAATGGAATAGAACATTACAATTCAAAATACATATAATATCAAGGGATAATACGATCGTCACTAACGCAAACAATAACAATGAATGAAATATAAAGTAGTATAACTACTGCTTGTCTAAATACAACGAAGTCAAGTAAAACAAAATAAAAACAAAATTACAATGTTTCAAAAGAAAGTTATCGACACTGTAGAATTCATTATACAATAAAAGTGGTTTTAGTCGGGTATAAAATGTTTCGTCGTTAGTAACACTTTTCAGGTCTGTGTGTGGAATCGGAGACCAATTACCTTGGTTAGTAGTTTAATTTAAATTTACTTATGTCTTCTTATTTGAGAGCAAGGCTTTTGTCAATAGAATAATTGGTGCTGAACAGCGTCCTAATTTTGAGCTCCTGATACAACGCGAGTTTAACTTATCCCTGATCTGATTAACTTGGTCTGCAGCACTTCCCTGTCTGACGACGCTACATGTCCAAAGTTATGGTAAACTACTTACGTCCTTGGCGTTGTCAATAAGTCGTCCTTGCGCGAGGATCTCTGTATGCAGCGCTTTGGCTCTGGACAGTTGGGACTCCACGGCGCGTGGTTCACCGGCCACGCCTTCAGACAGCACTGAGCGCGCTTGTGGCTCGATCTAACAAGGTAATAACGTATCTTTAGCAATGAAATTTGACATGTAACAGTTTTGGAAATATAATTTAGAAGGCTCATTTTACGTTCTATGTTTAGAAATATGTTTTGAAGTTTTATTTATCGTGAATTATAAAGTTTATTTTTACAAGTTTATTTTATTTTTGTTTTATTTTTAAAATCTAATTTGTCAGTTCCTCAAAAAAAATTACTTTTGTATTTCGTCAGTTTTACATACAGACGATTCCTCGTTCCGATCGATCGTATATCTATACGGCAGCCTTTATTAGTACATATCGTGGCGAGTACCTCCTTCAGCCAGCGGTCGGCGCGGTCCAGCGCGTCGTGGTAGTGCTGCGAGCCGTGCGCGGCGCCGCGGAGGCGCTCGTGCAGGCGCTGCGCGCGCGCAGCCAGCTCGGCGTGGCGCCGCTTGGCCAGCGCGGCTGCTTCTCTCACGGCGCTGTCGCCCGGCGCCGGCACGTGCGACAGCCGCGACGGCAGCGACGTGCGGTACTCGTTCACCACGTTCAGGAACTCCTGGAAGCCGATATCCAATTATATTACAATACATTATTATTACCATACATCAAGCAGCAGTGGAACTCCTTGTGAAAGAGTTCGTCCAGGGAAATACTGCCACTGGGCTATGTCATTAGCATAGTCCTTAGATGCTGAGTCATAGACCCTTTTGACAAGCTTCTTTTTACTTTTTAACCGACTTTAATTTTTTTGTTGGAAAGAGGGTACCTCAGAAGTGGTCCCATTTAAATTTGACGAAAATATTCCGCCTCTAAGGGTGGTTACACCAGGAGATGAATGACTTTTGAGGTAGGTTTTCTTAACCGGTGGTTAGGTTATTAATTTTAACTTGAATTTATTTTTATTAATTTTTTTTCGTTTCAAATGTATGTATCTTGCATGTCAAATACAGCCTGTTTTATTTTTATGGTTATTATCCATTGTTTTAACTCCTTATTTATCTGCATGTGTCGAAGGGCACATATGTCAGTGTCTGCATGCTCCAGTCGCAAATCATCATGAGGAAATATTTTTTTGTGATATCGTAAAAGAACCATAACCCAGTTTTAGAATATTGACATTATTTAATGATATTTTAGCTTTGCGTCATTATATATTCCGACATATCGGAACTTAGGGTAAGTTCCGATATGTCACGATATGTCGGACACATTAACTTTTAACTATATTAAATAGACAATTTTGAGACCTATCGATAAGCTGTCTGAAACGGATATTTGACAACTTCAAATATGTTTACAAGTACATCAAACACCCAATAAAGAATAGAAGTAGCCATGCGAAGGGCCATTAGATCGTAGTGACTTAATTGTTTAATATCTAATCTACATTTATGAAAGAAAAAACATTTCCCACCTTGCTCTCATCAACGAACTTCTGCGCAGCCATCGTAATGAACCTCAAATCGGCCTGATGCGCGATGACGTCAGAGACAAACTCGCGCACTTCCTGGCTCTGATTGGGCAGGTTGTTCAGCTTCGACAGCTGGGATTCTTTGTCTTCGAGGGTGCGGTAAGCGCCTTCCATCCAGGTGTTGAAGGTGTTTAATTCGTTGCTGCAAGAAAAAAAATGGATTGCTAAAAGGTCCTTAAAGTCGGCTGAAAATTGTATCCTATTACAGGGTTGTTTGTAAAATACTAACGACCTCGCATTACTGATATCATAAACAGCAACTTAAGTAAGGGGTAATGGTGCAGGTAGAATTACAGGCACATGGGACTTGTCAACTTATGTCTCAGGGTAACGGGCGCAGTGGCAGTGCATATATTTGCGATTTAAAGCTCTGAGTGGCACTGCAACTGTTATGGACAGGCGTGTAGCTTACCATCAGGCACACACGACTCGTTCCTCCCGTCACTTGATATTATAAAAACCGACATCAAAAGACATTCATCCACTACTTTGCCACCCTTAGAGGTGGTTAAATGGGATCACCCCTGAGGTACCCTCTTTCCGACAAAAAAAGAATCATAAAAAGCGGTCGTTGTGGCGGGTTTTCTTTTTGGGAGGGGGGATTATATCCAGTAATAGATGAATGAGTGAATGCGTTAAGCCGTAAGATACTTACGAGAATTTGCCAAGCTCATCCCTGGCGGCGGCAAGCTTACGTAACATCTTGTCACATTTCTCGGTGCACTTGTCACAACGCTGTTTCAGCTGTCGCACTCCGCGTTCTAGAGCTGCCACCTAATAAAATAAAACATTTGGTATTGCAAAAAATCCGTTTTATAAATATCATACCTGTATATGTAACATGTTATGAACACATATTTTTTATATTATCGGTTCACAAAACTGGATACAAATTCTTAAATAAGATAAAAGTGATTAGTTAACATTTAATACCTTTTAACGTAGTGTATATAACCAGAAATAGAGACGAAATGTCATTTAATCTGTTTGTAAACTATTCTGGCAAATCATTACGGTGACTACTGCGCTCCGATTGGCCAGCCCGAATTCGAAACAATTGAGTGTCGTCCATTGTTTCACTTCAAATCGACTAATTTAACTTGCTATAATGGACAAAAATTGAAAAAATTAGATATTTAATATTTAATTACCGATGAAATGTGATTCCGCTTGTTTTGTAATTAGACGTTTTGCTGTTTTTCCCACAACACAAAATGGAAGAGCCTTCCATAGTTAGAGATATTAACTTTATTACAATAAATACAGAATATTTTTGAAATATACCGAGACGTATACACAGGTCAGTTGTTGGCGCTGTACTATTTCAGTTATCTAATTTGTGATTTCAGTGCAAACGAGAGTTGATATTTAAAAGTGATATAAAGCCCTTATTTCGTCTCTATTTCCGGTTATATACTCGATGGCTTCTAGATGTGAACACAACATGTCGTATTTAAAACAAAGGAAGTGCTCAAATAAAATTTTAGTAATATAAAATGTATATCTACTATCGAGTTCTTAGCTTTTCGATTTGCGCCGATCTTAGCCTTTCGATTTCGATTGTTACACAATGAACTACTGTTTTTTTCGGATCTGAACCGCCCAAGTCGAGTGAAGACCTGCAGAAAACCGACCTCGAAAATTTTCCTATCGGTTTTTATTGGAATTTTATTGGAATTTGCCAAGTTTTATTGCAATCGGTTAACGGAAAGTGTGCGAAACCGGATTCATCCTCTAGTTTGTCACCTTTAGAGGTGGAATATTTTCTTTAAATTTAAATGGGACCAATACTGAGTTTTCAACAAAGAGAGAATAAAATTTTTATTGAATTGATATTCAATTCGACTTCTTAGGTTTCCGTGATTCTTACACTTGTTTCAAACAAATCGACGTTTCGGGCCCTTTACAGGTTCGATCCGGCCGGATTCGAAACGACCTTTTCTAGCATACCGTGTCAGGCGCTATACCAACTAAGCCACGGAACGAACCAACGGAACTCACAAATTTTTCTATGTGTTTGTAGTCATGTCTTTGTATTTGCTTTTTCAACGACTTTTTAGCCGTAGCACCATTTATGAGAAATCTTAAGTATTTCGTTACCCAGTTAGATTACCTTTACAGCTACCAGCCCCGGCTGGATATGTCGCTACCCATTGTATTTAAATTTTTATTGAATTGATATTCAATTATTTTTGTGAAATTACTCCACTACTTTGTTATAATTATTGATACAAAGATTGAACACTAATTAATATACATTATTATCATCGATAATGAATTCATAATGCGAGAAAGCATCTCTTTTTTCTTTACTATATCAAAACCCTTACTTCATGAGGAGCTAGCACATCACCGCCAGAAACAAGCAGCTGCTTGGCTTGGTCGGCGCAAGACGACACCTGCCGTTGGTGGCTCTCCAGGTCATCCTTGATCAGCTGGAATGAAGGTAAAACGTTGAATATTGTCTGGTGTATACCAACTTTGGTGTATACTGCTGTGGTAGTTCAAATGAAACGATGAGGGTTGGGAACTTCACACATTTTCTAAGGGTTGTGAACCTTCTTCGACGTACAACTTTCAACACGATGTTTTCCTTCGCCGAAAAGTTCGTCGTAAATTTCAAATTAAAACGAACGGCTATGGAGTGGAATTCTCTGCGAGCAGACTTATTTTGCTGGACGCTATAACTTGAGCCTTTTAAAGGCCAGAGTGAATAGGCATTATTCAGGTGTGCACGCTACACGCTAGGTGTGCTCATCGATGGCGTCGACCTCATCGTCACTTTACATCGGGTGAGATGGAGATCAAATGCGCACTTATATTTTATTAATCAAAAAAATATTATGAAATACATATCGAGTTCTTCTGTTCGCGATTGTTACACATAGGAAATGAAACTATTTTTCCGGATTTAAATCGCGTATATTTGTTAAATCCCGAAAAATTGTTTTATTTCCTAAATAATGAAATACCTTGAGAATATTAATCTGGTTGCGAAGTTCGTCCAGATCTTCTTTGACGGGTTCTTGGTTGGCCAATCTCTCTTCAACAATGGCGATCCATTCCAGCAATTTTGACAACGTCTCATCGCATAGCCTGTATTTCTCTTCAACTGCTTGCTATATTATTAAAAAAACAAATTAGTGTGTGGTCGGGGAAATTTTTAATCAGCATTTACAAAGCCCGTTTCGAGCACTAACTACAGCATTTACAACACTAGCTACATATTGTGCAGTTCAGTCCATTTTAAACGACTTTTTATCTACTAAATTAAAAGTGCATTTGCAACTTTTTTAAACATACATTTATTTACAAGACTAGGACAATAGGTGGACGACTTATTATTAAAAGAACATGCTTAAGTGATCCACCAGAACCTGAAAAGCTGGACAAGAAGCGAGATTCCTGAACGAAAAGACTAAGGCAAGAACAACATACAGCCAATAAACGAAATGACAACACAACAAGTCAAAAGTTGCGTAAGAACATAGAACTAAACATGCAAAGCGCGTCATGCAAGCACTAAATTGTCACACATGATATACAATTTAAAAGAATTTTTTTTCATTGTATACTATGTGTAACGAGAGTAACGCATTTTAGCGTAATGGTATCAACATCTTCAATTAGTGTTAATTTAATTGTTTACAAAGTTAAATGTGTTAATTTAAATCTAAAATCCTTGGAAATCTGAAAATTTCGAAAATATTTCTTGTACAGTAAATTAAGTAACCAAAGATACAAAATTGAATAAAATTTTTACAAAAAAAAAATATACAATTTGTTTTAACATTTGATAAAAGTGATTAAAATAATGAGACTTTATTTCAAAACATGCGTCAAGAAAAAAATAAAATAAAAGTAAAATATAACGGACATAAACGTAATAATATAGAAATAAATGCTCGAAAAACATCAATGAAATAAAATCTCACCATAAGATCATTAAAGAAAAAAAGACCAAAATTATAAATACTACCTTCCGTCATTGTGTGTCGAAAATGTTTTACCATATGATATTGTGAATTGCATCGCGAGTGTCCGCCCTTATAACGACATCACAATAGCATAATCTCATGCATTTCGAGAAAGGTCCAAGGAATGAGTATATCGGAATTATCAACAAAGGACTTAAAAGATGAGTTTTGGAGGAACATACCAGCAGTCATAATGGCTGGTTGGTAATGAGGAAGCAAACAAAAGAAAGCGGGTCATGGTACCGGCCAAATGGGCCGATCTTAGCACAATGTGAATGTGTTAAATTGTCGAAACGGTGATGGCTCTCAATATCGTCGTTAAAATGATCCCTCACAGGCAAGCATTCACGATTTAGCTCAAAAGGGGTCTTTAGCATCGCAGGCAACGGCTGGAAATAAAAACAACAAACATCGAGCCTTAATACAATGCGGTAGTAAGCACAGTTTCGCTCGTTTACAATTTAAGACCTTCCATCTTCATCAATGATAATTTTCGAAGTAACGGATCGGCGATGGAGCCTATTGCCATCTTTTTCTCAAACGATATTTTCAAAATGTAGAGAGAGAAAAAGATGGTGGCCCCAACGTCGAGCCGGTAAATAATTAAGTCATCAATACAGTTGAAGGGAAAGCCAGAACAAAAAGAGCGCAGTAACCTAAACTTAAGCATCTAAATACGACATCGAATAATTGAAAATTAATCTACTAAAAAGCTATTGCTTCGCCTAATGTGGTAAGCTAACAGTTGCTAACGGTATACTGCAATAGAAAAAAAATATTAAAAGATATGTGATTGTACTACTTGAACAAAATTAACAATAATTCATATAATTCTAAAGACTAAACAACTTAAGTTTGAAATATATGGATGACTTAAGTTTAAGAATGTGTCTGATCGTGATGATTTTCAAATTAGTATATGCCACTTCAAACAAACTGTGACGTCACCAAAGGAAAAATAGCATAGATTACCCGACACTGCGGCGAGTGTGTCGTGCCATGCTAATAATCTTAGCCAAACGCTTAAGATAGATCACCTAAGAACTGAAGTAGAGATAGAAAGTAAGCAACACCTGCTTGATAGAAGCACAATGATAACTGTAAATAATATTGAAACTTACCCTCGTTTCTGCTGGCAGCAAGTATCCCTTTTTATGAGCTTTGACTAAATCAAGACTGATGCTCTTTACAGGATCTATGGTCAGCCTTCCTGCGACAGGATCAACTAGCTTTTGTTCTATCGCTTGAACCAATGGCCATATCTTTCCCGTCTGGGGTTCTTTAACAACTGTGCTGGATGGATCAACGATTCCTTGTTGAATCGCCTCGCCTAAGCTTAATCTCTTTCTATCTATGACACTTGTCGTTATAAACGGATCATTCAGAGCTCCAGTAGTCGGATTATAAATTCCAAAGTTAAGTGTTTCTATCAGACTGAAACTCTTTTTAGGTGTAATAAGAAGACCGCTTTCAATTGCTGCTTGTAACGTATTAAGTTTAGAGGTCTCAGTGTCTAAGATGTTGCCTTTTTCTGCGTCCATGAGGCCCTTACGGAATGCCTCGGGAAGTTTTACCAATCTCTTTTTGAGATTATCTTTTATAAGTGCTGTGTCCGGATCTATGTAACCCAAAGTGGCCGCGTCTTTAATGGTTAGAACTTCGTTGGAAAGTGGATCAGTAAATCTAGCTGTTACGATGTTGAGATGTCCATTTTCGATCGCCTGCTCAAACGTTAGCGGTTCACGTACGTACACAATAAGACCGTTCTCGAAAAGGAAGCACAAAGTTTTAGATCTCTGTGTATCGAAAGAACCTTTCGCATTTTTATCGATTATGCCTTCAGATATACCTAATTTTAGTGGAATGTATTTATTTTTATGCGGATCTTTAATTAAAGCTGTTTCAGGGTCGATAAATTCGTATTTAATGGCTTCGTCTAATGTAAATTCTCTAAGCACCGACTCCTTTGTGGCTGACGACTCGGGTACATAACGTTTCGTTACAGTTTGAGAAGTTAAAGGTTGATTTACAGTTACAAGAAGCCCTTTATCGAATGCAATATCTAAACTGTATGTTTTCTTGGCTTTAGTATCAAGAACTCTACCTTTGTTAACATCAACGTCACCCTGCTGTATAGCAATGGGCAAAGGTTTAAATTTATTCGTGAAACTATCTTTAACAACTGTTGAATCTGGATTAAGTAAACCGATTTCTATTGACTTGTTAATATCTACGTATTCATTAGTGCTGGGATCAACGATTTTGCCGTTATCGGCTCTGAATAGACCATTCCGAATGATTTCTTCAAGATTTAAGTTTTTCTTGGTAGTAACAATAAGACCGCGGTGCTTTGCGTCTACCAAGTTAATTTGGTTACCGTTGGGTAAAACATAGACGCTATTATTATCGTCAATAGTCCCATTTTGGATAGCTTCATTAAGTTTAATGTATTTGTTTGATGGAAGATGTTTGACTAGCGAAGTCTCGGGGTTGATAAGTTCTTCAGTGTTTGCAGATTGGAGAGAAATTCTTCTCTCATTGACAGGATGGACAAACACAAGTTCAGTAATATCGTACATGTTCATAGCTAGTGCATCGTACAAAGTGAAGCCTGCACTTTCGATATCGACGATTAAACCTAAACTCATAGCTTCAGACAAAGGGATTTGAACGTCTGAGCCTGGTTCGCGGAATTTACCACTTCGTCTATCGATAATTTCACTACGACAGCATTCAGTTAGAGTCAAAGGCTTTTCTGATTTTTTATCAAAATAGCAGAGATATTTGGGACTGATGATAGACCTTCTAAGTGCTTCATGAAGAGTGATCTTACGGTTCGTAGCTGGGTCAATAATTTTACCTGTAGCATCATCATACAAGCCTTGGTGTAACGCTCTTTGCAGACTAATAGGCGCTTTGCTATCAACAAGCAAACCTATTTCAAAGGCCTTACGGAGACTGATTTCTTCATTGTCACTGTTTATGTTTCTAATCTTGCCTGACTGATCGTTTAAGACTCCCGTCTCAATGGATTCTGGAAGTGTAATAGTATCCCATTTGCCTAATCTATTGTCTTGAATATGAACTGAATGAGGATCGATTAAGTGACGCCTGATTGCTTCAGCGAGAGTATATTTCTTACCGCTCTGAGGGTCTAAGAATAATCCAGTAATTTCATTATAAACGCCTTTTTCAATTGCTTCTATAAGCGACAAAGGTTTGCGGACTTCAACTAAAATTCCTCTCTCGAATGCTTCTCGGAAATCTACCTTCTCATCTCCTAAAACAATAGTTCCCGTCCTGCCATCGACAATACCTTTGTCAACCGCAAATTCGAACGGAATAACTTTCCCCCCGACATGTACTAGAGTTGACTGTGGATCTAACATACGTTTTCTAATAGCCCTGTCAGTAGGTACTTTTTCTTTACTTTGCGGGTGTGAGAATTTGCCCGTTTTAGGGTCGTAAAAACCTTTGAATACTGCTTCTGGTAAGCTAAGTTTACGCTTGGCGGGTACTATTAAGCCACGCTCCGACGCATCTGTGAAGGAGATCTTATCGCCTTGGATTGGATCTCTGACTTTGCCTTCTTTAGAATCAATGATACCTGCTTTGATAGCATCTGCAAGTGTAATTATTTCTCCCGTGAAGGAGTTTCTAACCGATAAGGCTTCTGGATTAATATTGCCTCCTTTGATAGCTTCGTCTAAGGTCATAGTAATGCCGTTGATAGTTAAAAGACCAGTTTCAGGGTCATAGATACCTTGCACTAGACCTTCTTGTAAGGTCCAAGGTTTCTTGTCACTGAGCAGGTAACCTTTCTCGCTAGCTTCTTTTAGGTTACATACAGGAGAAGTAAGAATCCCTTTGTCTAAATCAATAAGACCCGATGTCACGGCCTGGTCGAAAGGTATTACCGCTTCAGACTCGTCATCTTTTATTTTAACATCAGAGGTGTCGATAAGTTTATGTTTAATAGCTTTGCCTACCGTTACAGTTTTGCCCGTTTTGGGGTCCAAAACTTGGCAAGAATCTGGAGAATAATATCCTAATTCAATAATATCAAACAAAGTGAACGTTACATCTTTAGTTCCCACTAGACCTTTCTTTAAAGCATCGTCCAATGGAATAGTTTTACCAGTCTTTTTGTCTTTAACTTTTCCAGTTTCTGGATGAATTAATTTAGTGTCAAGGGCTTCAGATAAGGACACAAATTTTTCCGTCACTGTATCCTTAATTTCAGAAATAGTTGGATGCACAATATTCTTATCAACTGCATCTTTTATTGTAACTAATTGATCGGTTACTTTGTCTTTGATCTTGCCTGATTTTGGCTCATATAAATCGTTCTTAATTACAGCAGCGATGGAAACAGGTCTTCTAGTAACTGCAATCAATCCGTGCTGAATGGCAAGGGATATTTCAATGACCTCATGTGTTTCAACTATTGTTATCACACCTTCATGAATTTCTACTATACCGCGCTCGATAGCATCTGACAATGGAACATTTTCATTTGTATGAGGCACTTTGATATACAAAGATTCATGGTCTACAAGCCCTTTTTCGATAGCTGTACCTATGGGCACTAATACTCCAGTATTTACGTCTTTAATTTCTCCCGTTTTAGGATTGTATAAGCCCTTTTCTAAAGCGAAATCTATAGAAACTTGTTCACTGACCGACACATCATCTGGTCGTTCAACTATCCATCCTAGCTGTACGCATTCTGCAAAAGGCACACGTTTACCCGTCCTAGGGTTGACCATATGTCCCGTTATCCTATCGATTATTGGTCTCGCTATGGCTTCGTCGAATGAAATATAGTTATCTGATTTGGAACCTAAATCTTTGACTAAAATTGACTCTGGATCGAAAATATGTAAAGCATAAACAAGTTCTTCAAAACTAATTTTAGCACCAGTATCGGGGTTCAAAAAACATTGTTTCTCAATATCGTAGATACCCATTTCAGACAGTTCTTCCGGAGTAAGTTTTTGAGAAATTGCAACAAAGTATTTTGGTTTGGTCATTTTTACAATCACACAGTTCTTATTCACGATGTCAACTGGAGCAAACTTACTAATTTGTTCTTGTTCTAATGAATCCTGAACCGTTAAAGGAGATTCAATCCCGTTGATAATAATCCTACAAACTTTAGGTTCAATTTTGTTTTGTTGAATTGCGTCTATTAAAAGGATATTTTCGTAAAGAACTTTGACAGGTTCCGATTTTATTTTAGTTACATTTTGTTCTGTAATCTCGTCGATTACTCTTAGAGGTTGCCTCTCAGCGTCTAATAACATGGCTGAGCTAGTTTTACCATCAACTTCTTTAGAAGTACGTTCAGTAGCTTCAGCTACTGTTACTTTGTGTTCAGTTGGTGTTTGTTTAATTTCTTCCTTATATTGCTTATATGTTGCAGGGTCAATAAGACCTCTTTCTCGGGCTTTATCTAAAGGCATTTTCTCTCCCGTTTTAGGGTCAGTCACAACAGCACTCTTAACCACATCAATGATCTTAGAAGCAGCCAAAACTGGTGCTCCAACAACTGCGACAAGTCCAAATTTGACTGCATCAGCAAATTTAATCTTTTTACCCGACTTGTCCTTAATCTTACTAGATTTTTTATCAACGATTCCTTTTTCTATAGCTTGTTTGAGAGTTAGCTTTTGACCAGATTTAGGATCTGTAATAGTTATGCTGTCGGAAGGTATTATTCCTTTGTCTACAGCCTGCAGAATATCACACGAAACTCCAGAGGTAGAGGAAATAACAACAGACGTGTCAGGATCGTAAATAACACCAGGTGCTACTTCAACAGGTTTAGATGTATTATCAATTTCTTCACAGTCACCTGGAGGAGTCTTTTGCTTAGGGGCAATGTTATCCTTTACAAAATCAGGCTCTTTTTTACAAGTTTTTGTCTCCGGACTTATTTCTTTACTCGGCGATATTGTTTTTTTAATTGATTTTTGTACTACTTTATTTTCTGAAACTTGGTTGTTAGTGGGTACTTTATCGGCTTGGTCAGAATCGGTGTATTCTATAGTATATTGATTGATGGTAGTCTCAGTAGAATCAAAAGGTCCAGCAAATTCTTCGGTTATGACTTTATAAGACGTTGATTCGTTTTGAGTAATTTCAACAGTGGTTACTTTTGATTCCTTAGTGATGACTGTGCTAGTATGTTCTGTAACAATTTCTGAAGGATCTGATTTAGAGATGATCGTTTTAACAATTGTTGTAACTTCCTCACCTTCGGGAGTTGTATGTCGATATTCTTCGATAATTGGTTTGCTTTCTACCACTTTAGTTTCGTCTCTAAGTGGACTTCGTTCTTTACTTTTAGAATAGGCAATACCTGCTTCGTCTCTACGAGGAGCTAAATTCTCAGCCAGTTGAGAAGGTTCATTTATTTCGGTTACAACATATTTTGCAGTGTCAGATTGAGATGTGGTAGAAGTTGTAGTAACAATAGTACTTGTATGTTCAGTGGTATACTCAGTAGGTTCACTTGTAGTAACAGTTTTCTTAATAATAGTTGTAATTTGATCACCTTCAGGCATTGTTTGCCTAAATTCTTGAATGATAGGTTTTTCTTCGACCTCTTTTTGGAATTTCGCGCCTTCTGAACTCTGTTTCTTTTCTTTAGTATGTATAAGTTTTGGTTCTTGTGACGATACTGTTTCTGAAATAACTGTTTTCTTTTCGTAGCCACTTTGGCTATCATCAGGTCTCGGTAACTTTTGTTCCACTGGCGTTCTAAGAGTGCCATCTTTCACCTTTGGGACATTTTCTTTCGTAGGGGATTTCGATTTTTCTTTTTCTGTAATTATTTTAGATTCCGTTTGTGGGATGGGAGCAGCTTTTTGGAAAGTTTCATATTTCTTAGCTGGCTTAGGAGTTACTTCAGAGCCAATCGTTGACTTGTCTTTTTCTCTTTTAACTTCAATATTCCCAAATTTCGTTACTTTATCGACCCGGCTTGGTGCCGCAGTCACCACAGCATCTTGCTTAGGTTTCATTATTTTACTGGCAACAGATTTCACTCCTTGTACAGCGGCAGCACCAGCCAATATCGGAGCAGCTACTATAGCAATTAGTCCCATCTTAGCAGCGTTCTTAATATCGACAGATTTACCTGTCTTGGGTTCCATGTATTTTCCCGTCTTTTTGTCAATAAGTCCTGTGTCAACTGCCTCTTTAACAGTTACAGGTTTTCCAGATATAACATCGTATATCACTGAATCAGGATTGATAAGTTTCTTTTCAAGGGCTTCGTTGAACGTCAGTTGCTTGTTCGGGGATTTTGGATCTCTGAATTTCTGCGTATTTTCATCGAAGAGATATTCAAATGCATCATTCAGGTCCAACGTATCTGTGTTCATTTTTGTAGGCGATACTTTTCCAGTGTCTTTTGGCACTTCAGTATTCAATATTCCAGTGCTGACTGCTTCTGAAATAGTTATTGTCTCTCCTGTGTTAGGGTGGGTAAATGTACCTTCTTCAATATTGATATACCCAAGGTTAAGTGCATCTTCAAAGGTAATGTTAGTGTCACTTTTAATAAACTGCACTTTGCTTTCTTGCTCGTCTTTTACAATGCCTTTCTGACGCGCTTCGGTTATGGACATTTTTTCTCCAGTGTTTCTATTTTGCACCACATGTGCACTTACTAAGACATAATCAGGCAAAAGATTGATCATTTTAGCCGTGATTGTATGTTGAGATGTAAATGTTTCAGTAATGGTAGTTACAACTCCGCTTGCTTGCATTATTTCAGAGTTTGGTTTCACAGCCAACAAACCTTGTTCCATTGCTTTCTCCAGAGAAACGATTTCCTTAGTTTTAGGATCGGTAAAAGTACCTTCTTTCAGGTTTACAGCACCATTATCTAACGCTTCTTGTAATATCATAGTATGCAACGATTGCGGATACGGGATCGACATAATTAAGTCCTTAGCGACTGCTTCCTTAATAGGAATTCTTTCTCCTGTAAGTGGATGTTTTATTTCTGCTGTCGTAGGATCGATTATTTTCTGTTTAATAGCAGTAGTCAAAGTCATACCCGCAGGAGGTATATCTTCAATAGGTTTGACAATTTCTGGCTCTGGGAAAATTTGTGCATTTACAGCAGTTATTATATCTAATGACCCATCACTGGTCTTTATAATATTCTTGTCATTATCAAGGATATTGCGGTTAATAGCTTCAGCTAGAGTTATGCTCTGACCAGGCGCGATAGTAATACAAGACAATGGGTCAATTATTTCACAAATAATTGCTTCTCTAATACTTAAAAGACTACCGGTTTCAGGATGAATTATTTTTCCCGTAGCCGGGTCTAAAAGACCCTGCTCAAGGACTTCTGGAATAGATAAACTCTTAGCTAATGGAATTAATACTTCATCCTGTCCTTCACCATCTAAAATTCCTCTATCAATAGCTTCTTTAATACTAATTGTATCACCGTGAAGTGGGTCGACAATTTTTCCCTTATTTTCATCTATCAAACCCTTTTCAATCGCTATTTCAAGTGTAATCGGTGCTCCATTTTCGTCTTTGTAATTTTTTACTGCCTCTAGAATTTTAGCAGTATCTTTGTCGATCATACCCTTTTCAACAGCTTCTAAAGGAAGCACTACACGCTTTCTAAGCTTTTGTAGAACGACTGGCTTTGTATCAAGTACCTGAGTATCTATAATGCGTTCTTTTGCTATGTGAATATTATATTTCGGTTTAGTAGTCGTTTGAGTCTTGGTGATTTGCACTACATTAGGTGGATGTGTCTTGGTCTTATCTATTGCAGTACCAATGACTTTTCTGTTATCAGATGCTATACTGCTCTGAATGGACTCTACTGTAATGAAGCCTTCAGACACAGCTGCTCCTACTGAAACAGGTTTGGTGACTTGAGAAAATGTTACAGTACTAGTGCCTTGCTGAATAAAATCTGTTTCAGGCGTCTTCTCCCTAATTGAATCCTCATACTGCTTATACGTTACAGGATCAACTAAACCTCTTTCGTAAGCTACCTCCATAGGCAATTTCTCTCCAGTGTTCGGGTCTACAACCATTGTACTTTTTACAACTTGAATCACTTTAGATGCAGCCATCAAAGGAGCGCCCACTACCGCAATAAGGCCTATTTTGGCGGCGTCTGCTAAACTGATTTTCTTTCCTGACTTATCTTTGTAATGTCCTGATTTCTTGTCAATTATACCTCTATCCAATGCTTGTTGTAATGCTATTTGCGTACCTGTCTGGGGTTCGATAACTTTGACTGTGTCGGAAGGCACTACACCGCGGTTGACCGCTTCTACAATATTCTCAGACACTCCAGTAGTAGTACAAATAACTAGCGCTGTAGCGGGATCATAAATAACGCCTTGAGCTACTTGAACAGGTTCGAAAGCAGTTTGATCTTCGGAACTTGTTTCAAGTGGCGATTGGAGTTCCGAAATCTCCATCTTATCAGGCATACCGGCTACAGAGGTAATAGTAATGACTTTTTGTAAAGATGTGGGTGTAGTCAATTGTACGAAAATAATATAACTACGATCGATCGCCTCTTTCATTGTGATTTTTCTAGTAGAATATTTGTAATGTCCTGTGTTGTCTAAAATACGAAGTTGTAAAGCTTTGTTAAGAGGAATTTCTTTCTTTGTATTAGGATCAATTGCATTAGCCGAGTCTGGGTTTATGATATTAAGTTTTAAAGCTTCTTCCAGATCAAGAACTCTATCTGTACCAGGGATTTTAAACATTCCTGTGTCAGGATCGAAAAGGTTTTGCTGTATCGCTTCTTTGAGTGTCCAGCCACCACGAGGTAGCTCAATAGTGTTTTTCTTTATAGTTAACGACGTTACAGACGGTTCGGTTGCAATAGATTTTGAGGTTACTGTTCTAATTTCTTTCATTAAACCTTCACGGGGGATACTCGTTTCACGAATAGCATAATCAGGGCTTTTGACAGTCTCGGGTCTGCTGTCATATTGGACTTTACTTTCGGGACTGAGCGGCATATCTTTGATAAAGGATTTTTTTGTAATTTTAAGTTCAACTACCTGACCAGGTAGTAAATCTTTCTTTGTAGTGCGGTCAGAAATTTGTACTACACGCATTTCATCTTTTTCTACACCTAATAAACCATCGTCTAAGGCTTGTTGTATTGGAAACACTGTTCCTGTAGTAGGGTCTGTAAATGTTTGCGTAGTTTCATCTATAAGGCCACGTTTAACAGCTTCCGCAAACGTTATTATAGTCTCAGCTCTTTGAGACGCACCAGTGTTCGTTACTGTAACGTACCGTTTTACCGTCTTAGTAACAGTTTGCAATGTGAGTGTTATGTTCAAAAGAGAATTCAACAAAGCAGCACCTTCAGGTGTTATCATGTTGATTTCTACAGCTTTGTTAAACGGAATGGGTTTCTTTGTCTTAGAATCGAGTAAATAACCCGTTTGTGGATCTAAAATATTTTTAAATACTGCTTCTAGGACGGTAAGCTCTTTGCCGTGGTCATAAACCCCTATTTTACGATTAAACATTTCGAGTACTTCAGGGCGTACTGTGGAAACCTTAGTGCAATCTTCTAGGTACACGAAATCTCCGCTTTCTGCTTTAAGGAAGGTCTCACCATTTGCAAACTTTAAATTACCTTTACTCATAGCTACATTGAAAGACACAAATTCACCAGTTTTAGGATCTCTGAAGCCATCGATGTCGAAAATAGATCTCTGTGATACAGAAGTAATAAGGCCACGGTCTACTGCTTCAGGAATAGTGCAGATTTCACTGGTTAAGTTGTCCCTGAATTTGTTATCGGGAAGAATAATTTTAGCACCCAACGCTTCCGATAATGTTAACAACTGTCCTGTCTTTGTATCCGTAATACATTTAACACTATCACTATCAAGGACACCTACAGAAATAGCTTCAAGTATATTCAAATGAGCCCTATTAGTTGGAGACAATATTTTACCATCATTAGTCATAAGATTATTATCACAAATGTCCTTTAAGGTCATCGGTTTACAAATAAAGCGTTTACTTGCTGCATCTTTAAATGTCATTCTTTCCTTAGTAATATTATGAACGTACTTAGAATGTTTAGTATTAATTATGTTTCTTTCAATAGCTTCAGCAACCGTGACTTTAGTATCGTTTTGAGGGTCTACAACCTCCCTTACGTATGGGTTTATTAGTTCATTTTTTATAGCCACGTCTAATTGGAATCTGTCGCCAGAATTTCTGTCCAGAATCCAACCAGAGTTATCGACTAAGTCTTGAGTAATCGCGTCAGACAAAGACAAAGCACTCGATTTAATTTTGATAATCTCATTATAGATAAGGTATCCCTTTTGATACGCTTCAGCAATACTGATGTACGTCCCATCTGGCAACTTATAGAGACCTCTTTGAAGATCGACTTGTCCGTGGTTTAAAGCATCGGATATACTCATGCCTTGTCCAGGTTTCTGTGATTCGACTGTTACCTTTACTCTCTTCTCAGCTGGATCAGACAGTCCTTGTTCTGCGTCGTACAGTTCTCGTTGTATCGCTTCTAGTAGAGTGACTTCGTTTCCATCTTCAGTGACACCGCAGGGTCCTGTTAATCTTGCAGCCAGTTTGGGGTCAATAAGACCTTCGTTAGCTGCTTGTTCAAGCGTCATAGTTTGTCTAGTTTCCGGTGAAGATAATAATCTTCCCGTCCTAACATCGAGGATTCTCATACTAATGGCTTGTCCAACTGTCAAGATTTCTCTCGTTTCAGGATGAACTATGCCTTTAGATTCAATAATGTTTGGTCCTTCGTACATTTTATGGACTCGTTTAAGGTTCCTAAGGTCTGGCCGGTCGTCATCTCCAAAGTTAGTTTTTGTTGTATAATTAGGCGAGCTTAGTTTACCATTGGCAATTGATTTTATCGGTGAATGACCATCAATTTCTGACGAATGTGTTGTCCTCACATATCTGTTGTAATAAGAAAAAATCAGTTAGTTTTCAGGGAAGATGGTTTCTCCGTACCACCAGTTTGGGATCCAGTATTTCCTCTAATGAAAAATCCCAAACAGACATAAGACTGCAGTACTAATTAATATGTTTTAGTTTATTCTAATTTATATTCATAATTAATAATAAATTGAACTTAATAAAAATTCATTCAATAAAATAATTTGTAAAACTTAATGTAGCGTAAATTGGAATGTTTTCTTTGTAAAATTAAAATAAGGTATGTAATTAATAACTATTGTAACTATAGTGAAAAAATAAGGTGGTTTGCATCAATATTAGACATAACTGGTTGAAGACTGTACCACCCAGTCAACCGTGATCATGGGACCTGTAAAGGGCCTGTAAAATTCGGAAAAATAGTTTCATTTCCTAAAATGTTTCAATGCTTTATTTTAAATTTGCTGTTCTGTATTACATATGTGATGGTGCTTACTTGACGGAACGCCTAATATCTATAAAAAAAGTTTTAAAGTCTTTCGTTCACTAAACGATTACCATTAGTTGAAGTGGTTAAGACATATATTTATTTGTCTTACAATCTATGAAATGCCACTTGCCAGTCCACATTAATCATGGAGTGTGAAACTGGTCTGAAACATGGCGAGAAGAATAAAAAGTCATAACGTAGTGGTAACAATCCAGTAACCAGAGATAATCGTCTATTTTATTTCTTGAGAATTCGTTAATCTATGGTCTAAAGCATAAAAAATATGAAATACTCACTTTTCAGTAGTGTAAGTAGTGTATGTATGCTCGGTGGTGGCCAGGTCCTGCATGTTGAATTCCTGTCGGAAGGAGCGAGCCGACCGCGGCGCCATCGCTTCCACGAGGCGCTGAAAAGTTATGACAATACAAATTAACATATATAAATAAAATATTAGACATAACTACCACATAACAAGCATTGTTGCATATGAATGTTTTATCTCTTTATATAATTAAATCTACCCGCATATGTTCATCAGGTTAAAAAGACTGTTTGATCAAAAACTAATATTATGCGATTTTGTAAACGGTATGCTAAACATCATTTCCGTATACCCTTTGTTTGTTTTGTTGGAAATTTGAATATGTAAATCCGGGGAAAACTTATCTTATATTTCTTTATAATATTTCTTTATTCTAACCCTTTAAGAATAAAAATACAAGGTGGCAAGAATTATGTGTTCGGGAGTGTATTTTCATTTTATACATCTATTTATTTAGAAAGAAATGTAATACACAAATATTTCTTTCGAATTAATTAATCACTGCATAGAGATGCTGAATCTATACCTGTGACTTTTTGCGTACGAAGCAGTCTTGTCTTATGATATCGACAAGTTTAATATTGTAACCAATAATAAAATTGGGTACTTTTTAATCAGGTGTTATTTTTAAACAAACTGATGATAAAAAATATTTTGGGTTTAAAAAAAAATATATCTGCATATTAAAGTACGTTGGCAACTGTACACATTTTTAAAATCAATATTGGCTCAGCTCAAACGGACAAAGTAACCAGAACCGTAAATATATTTTAAAAAATAATGACATATTTCCTTTATTTTTTCCATCCTCTAATCACATACCACAATCTTCGAACTGAGTGTAAAACTAGTGTGTGAAAGCCTAATATAAGGTATTTTATCGAGGAACCGTGACGCGGTTATATCTTTATCGCAAATAGTTCCACCCATTCCATACAACAATATAACCAATAATAGAGATTCCATATCGTTTTTTAGAACTAAAAAAATGTTTATTGGAATTTAATTGCATTTTATTTCTTTTCTGAATATGTGCATATTTTATTAACAGTATTTTTTAAAGTGTTGGTGGCATTAATATATAAAAGACTATATAAAAAATGTTACCAAATACCAACCCGGCATTCATACGCGAAATCGTATTCATATTCCTCCATGATTAAAGTTTATTTATCAAAGCACTGCGTCTATTCGTCTATCACACTTGTCACTAACATTGTTTCACACTACACTGAGTTTCACTTCGTTTAACATCATAAAGAAATCATCTTATAAGAAAATTAAAATGTAACCTACAAAAAAATTACACTACATTAAAAAACCCAATTTAAAAGGAATACTACTAAGATCTACAGCATTAAACATTTTTATGAAAATAATTTGCGTTTAAAATGCGTAATTTTAAAACCGAACACAGCTGACTGCCAACCGGACTGGCTGAAAACTGAACACGCGTCGAGAAAGCCGTAAATCGAAAAAAATATAGCGGATTCTAAATTTGAATCATTTCGTAATGAACTTCCGTGGCGACTAAACGCGTCTTGTTGTTATTGTGTTTCTAAATTTGCTAATTACGTAAAGTGTGGAGTGAAAATTCCGGTAAACAGCTGTGTTTTTGAGGTTAGGAAAATGACTAGGGCGATTCGATGAAGGGAAACTCGTGGACAGATGCGCGCGCAGCCGCGTTGGTGCAGGACCAAGTTGACAATTTCATACGAATTTTTAAATGACATAAGCACAATGACCCCATTTCCCGACTGACAAACATGTCATAAGACGTAAATAAAATTATTAGAAGTTCTTAAACAGCATCTTGGCAGACCTTTACCCTTTTCCTACAAAGAACCAGTGTTGTTAAAAGAGTTTTAATATTAATGCAATGAATATGTAGTTATGTAGTGGCCGCAGAATCTTTCCTTGAAGGAGAGACTAAACGACAACATGATAAAATTTGCTAACAATTATGCTTTGTACATGTGCAAACAAACAGTGGCTGTAAACAACTATTAGAGATGGCATTGACTTTATATATTACATAGGCGGTTCCAAGGTCACAATTCTTACTTTAACTTCGCATGCGATTTAATCGGTAGATTCTACTTAAAAAGTTACCTTTGAGTGTTTAATTACCTCCTCATTACAAAGGTAATAAAAGCAATTTGGCATAGGGGTTTTATTTGTAATATAAATGATGTAACTCAGCTGTATGTTTGTATGTATGTCATCATCATTATCAACCCATTTCTACGTCCCACTGGTGAGCACGGGTCTCCTCTCAGGCGAGGATTTAGGCCATAGTTCGCCACGCTCGCTGGCCCAATACGGGTTGGGGATTTTACACGTTTCCCGAGGGCTGTGAACCTTCTTGAACGTGCAGTTTTCATCACCGAAAAGGTCATGGTAAATTTCAAACTAAATTTCGATTTATTATGTACGTGTGTATTTCGATGTATGTACGTAGGTATGTACATAGGATACTTTTTAACAATGATGCGAACTAAAACACAGCAAAAGATAAAATTAATTGTTGTTTTAATAAAGTTTGTTATGTCCCAATGCTCTTTCTAGCTCTAAAATTATATGCAAAAAATTCATGGACCGACTAGGAGACAGAAAGGTATATATAGCATAGCCATACATAGTCATACAAAATATGCATCTGAGGGACCCAATTTCATCCTTTCAATTTAGCCTTCGTCCTAATATTCAAGACCATAAATAAACAAATCGTACTCCTAATATATACGTTAAATGCATCTCAAGACGACAAAAAAAAATCACCCATTATGTAGGTACAGGTCACTGAACGGTGTAAAGCTTCGCATTATAGTAGGAGGTTTTAAGTCATTTTAAAGTTAAAGATTATAAAATTGACGACTTGACGATGATACATATAAAATATAAACCTATTATCAAAGATGGAACACATCATTGTAATGACTTAAATACAATTTATTGGCTGCATTTGGTACTTTGGTAATTGCACGAAAGGTTAACAAACACAAATGGTTTGACGATAGATCACGGCGAACATCACTCTCCCTTAACGATATTGTCTATTTTAGGAACAGGAAGAGTTTCAGGCTTGTGTAAGTCGAACTGCATTGCAGAAATAGAACCGTTTATTCGTACGTTCGTTGAACAAAGACAGTTTACTTTTACCAGTCCAACCAAAAATTAATTAATTAATTATGAATTGTAAATAAATGAAATTGAATTTTTCGAGACATGGAAAATATCGTTAAAAAGAATTTCCACTACTTAATACACTGAAATTACTACGTAAAAACGTTAACGTTGTAACTCGAAACGATTAAAATTGAGGTGAAACGTAGGGCGCAAAGCAAAACCCTGAGGTACTCTATTGAAAACTTTTTAACACTTTACAGAAATATAAAAGAAAAACTACGTTAATTAACTGCAACAACATACTCCAACAACTAAAGTAAACTAATACTTATTATTGACTAAATAATACGCGATGTTTATCGAATCAAGTAGCTCAGCGACTTAGTAAAACGCGTTAGACGATTCTAAACCTAAAATTCTGAAAGTTACAGGTCAAGATACTTGACACATATAGTTTAAGCCATTAGGACGTTCGTGTTATTGTCAAATATGTAGCATTACGTAAGGTTCCAATTTGGATGTGTTACTTCATTCATGAGAACGGATTTTTTTTATTTTGAAGTTGAAAGACTTTTATTCAACCTAAAGCTTACTTACATTTTTTTATAGTTATTAATAAACTGCTTTTGTTGGAATGGTGGGGTTTTGTTGGAAATTTGAAGCAAAGCAATCTTGATTATACATTTTATTTTTGTATAATTATTATATTATTTTTAATGAATCTTAGTGATGTCGCATAGTACAACCTTCTCAACTTTTTTGTATAAATATTTTATTTTACCACATTAAATTTATGCGGACATTGTTCTATGGCAAACACTGATAGAGCACGTATATAAATATCCATAAAACTCTTATTACGTAACTACGTGACATATTTAAATGCAAATATTTCATAATACGAGAGACGAGTGGGGGGGATAGTTTTATTTTTATGAGAACATCGACCTGTCATGAAAATGTTAAAAAAGTTGTTGAGTTGAAATTGAGTTTTTAACTCAACAAAAACATATATGTCCAGTTCTTAGGTTTTCGTGATTATTGCACTTTGGAAATAAAACTCTACGTCCGATACAATAGTTCCAAAGACGTATATTTTGAATGTGTCAATTTTCGTACAACTATATAACAATGTGGAATAATTAGCAAAAGACGAAATAGTTAAAAACACATATAGCAATATCATTGAGACTATGAACTATGAAATCAAAACAGAAGTGCAAAAGTAATAAAGCTTCTGTTTAACCCCAAACAAATTAAAATATTTCTTTTGACATTAGAATTGATAATACGTCAAAGAATTTAAATGTAAATAAACCTAATAAGCACCCTTGACTTTAGAAGCCTCTGAATACTAGAGCAGTAGAAATTAGCGACTTTGAAATTCGAATCGCAATTTTATGATAACAATAACAATTTAGTATAATTATGTTTTCCATTGGTTTAAATGGCGATATTGACCTCAGTGGTTTTGAAGATCAAAGATGTAGATAAGATACAGATAGAAAACTCTGAGACGAATGTTGAAAACTGCATTGAAGTTATAGATCAAACGATTTCATAACGTCCAAAAATAATAACGTTATGTGTACCACAGTAGGGCATCGACAAAGCAATAGATGAAACTATAGTTTTATGATAATGATAGAGAAGGCAGCGTTAAATGACTCAAAATGTTCACAAATTTTACACGGAAAATGTAATAATGTCCATGAGTAACAAATATAAAGCAATAACAATGTCGTAAACAGTGATCATGTATGTATGTATAATAATTTCATTTCAATCCAAATGAATGATAGACTTACTTCTTTCGCCAAATATAGAAAATACATATCGATCGACAACGATAGTTGAACTAAAAATGAAAACACAAAATGAAAGCTAAAACAAATACATCAAAAACAATCGAATGAATAAAATTAATTCAACACCCAATGTTGAAGTCGATAAGGTTAAAAGTCACGCGGTCAGTAGTAATGAAACTGCAAATGCACAGTATAAATATCCTGGCAGTAGTAATACGCATTCTGAATGACTTGCCAAGTCGTATTGTCAATGTAGTGGAATGGATGGATGTGTGTATGAAGATATTTCGTCTGAAGCTGAAATTGTTTGGGAAACTAATATGGTATTTGTGAGCATATTAGAACATTTATCAATGGAAGGATCTAAAAATACATCTGCAGGTTAACGCGAGATAGGGAAACCACATGATATCGACGATTTTGGTAAACCTCTCAAAAACAGGCTACATATAGGTACCCTAGAGCGTCTCAATAAGCAAAGGCCCACGAATTGAGGAAACTAGAACCAAAGGAACAGCATGTACAGTACATTTTACAATTCCAGATGAAGAATACAAAACATCTCTTATAAACTAACGCACGCCCGTATATGTCGCGTGCCAGACAATACAGCGAGGGCGCTGAATTAATCAAGGTGACCGGCAATACTAACGTGCAAATGGGGGACCCTGTATAACTAGAACATACAGTGTATAAAGTAAATGTTAAACTGACATTAGGCGGACTGAATTAGATAGAGAAGTAAAAACAACAAATTAAGACTAAACGACAAACGGGAAAACAGGTGATGTAGGGAAAACGGTTTGTACGAGAAAGATATATTTTTTTGTTTATATTATAAACATTTTTTTAGCCTGGTCTCAAACCAGGAAATTCCCTGTACTAAAAGTAATAGACCAACGGAATTCAATCTGGGGCATTTCCCATAACACCCAGCCTAGAACCAATTTAGAAAAGTTCATTCTCTAATTCTGTCTTACCGGGAATCGAACTCTCCTCATCCAGAGCCTAAGGTATAAACTGTTAAGCTACCGTGGTCAGATCTCGTTATTCGTGTTTATTCAATACGTACGTAAATATTGATAAATTATTGAAAAAAAATTAGAACTCGGACTTATAGTCAAAAACGGAGATCCAAATGGGCAGCGTATATTTCCTTAAACTTCCAGTGATACAAATAGAATGAACAATACCTCTCTCCAAAGTTAAAGATAAAAGGCAAAAATTCACAAATATAAGACTTTTCTACACTACTATAATTGTTAGCTGTACATTAAAAAATAAAGAAAATTAAGTTACGTGATTTCAGAGGGAGGCATTGTCCACTCCACGTGTATTGCTCCTAGATAAATATACTGCCTAATCCGTAACACTACATTATAACAAAAAGACATGCATAGAGGAAACATGAATACATTTTGTTATAAAATAGAATTCTAAGTTGATGAAATCATGAGATGACGACAACATTTAGTCTGAATTTAAACCCAAGGCCGGCAACTTAGATTTATTTATGTTGATGATAATATCGAGATGTATTATGTTAATATACATAATATTTGCAAACACTGACGATTTTTAATAGGAGGAGAATGCAGAACGTGTATGTAATGGAGAAAGTTCCGGGAAGTATGAACAGTTTTTAAAACAAAACACTTATAAAAATTTAAACGTTTATGACACTGTTAACAATCCATTAAAGGTGACGAATATACAATGTAGAACAAGTGGATTTACAAGACATAAGAATGCTACATAGATAAGGTAAGTTGTTGATAAAAAGTACAATTATATTGACAACAAATCTAAAATATAAGAATCAAGAATTTAATCTTGAAAGTAATGCTAAAATATAAAGAAAAATCAATCTCAAAAGTTTGTAGAATTACATCTATTTGTCAAGTTTTATTGAAATTGGTTGGCTAGTGCACGAAATCCAATAAACCGAATTCATCTCCTAATTTGCCACACATTTCACTTCACTCATCACATTTGGAATATGTTCTTCAAATTTGAATGGGACCTTTATTGGGGTAAATAGAGTCATCAACCAACAAAAATAGAACCATCAAAATCGGTTCGGTTCGGGAATTAAGAACCTCCTCCAATATATAACAAACTATCTTTACTCATAAACAACTAGGCTATGTATATATGCATCAAGGCGACAAAAATTAAGTATTTTTAATCATAGTAGGAAAACAGCAAGGAAAACCCTGAGTTCTCTGTAATGCAAACAATTCTAAAACGTTATGAAAGAGTGGGCAATGAAAGGTTTGCAAATAATAAAAATCAGAGTGAAGTAAAAAAAACGATGTATGTTTATTACGAAAGCAATTGCGTTTATGCAAACCAAAAAAAGTCATATTCCCATGGGTAATTCAAAATTACACGGTTGCCAGTAATTTTGGTAACGACTGACCAAGTAAAGCTTCTTACTGAGTGAACATGGTTCACCAACAAAGAAAGACCGCTACTAATTAAAATTAAACTTTCATATATCTAGGTTAAGGTCAACTTCTCGATTTGCGCCAACTTGCGAAAGTATTGTTGTGTATCAACCCTTTAGTTACGCAGGTAGGGCATGGGTGTTCTTTAAGGAGAGGTCTTTGGGCCATAGTTATATATAGTAGATAAATATTGTATTAAATATTTTTTATTAACTTTCCACGTTATGGGCAGCGTTTTCCTTCACGTTTAAGTAACAATATAACGAAAATGAATATTAAAACAAGATTAGCATTATCAATTGTTTATAAAATTCCTGATAAGCCTAACCCAAAGTTGTAGTAACGATAAAGTAAAAATTCTGCAGTTTGCAACACTTGGGAGATTTGTATCCAACAATTTTGCACTGTTAAACATGGGTTATAAGTGTATTTATTTATAACGATAAAACCTTTATTTCATTAACAAAATGACACTGGCCACTCGGACACGTTATTTGCGATTCGCGATTCAAAAATTCAAATTCGTTCGTTGGCGTGCGCAAGCGTCGGTCGCCGGTCGACGATGGCGCGCTACTGACAACGTCATCGTGTCGAAATTGTTGATAGCGTGATATTCGTCATTTTCAAGTTCATTCAATTTTTTTTGCAATTATTGCATTATTTCTCTCAGTTTTTATTTATATATACATATTTTTTATTATCAGAAGAGCAAATATACACAAAGAGTGGTTAATACCTTCCTCTGAACACCTGGAATGATAATAATAATAAAACAAAAAATCAAAACGAAATAGTTATATTTTTTACTTTCAAGCCTATTATAAAATGTATCCAACAAAGAAAGAATAATCGAAATCGCTTCTCAAAGTCGGAGTAATCACGTAACACACACACACACACACACACAAAAAAAAAACAGTCGAATTAAGAACCTTCTCTTTTTTGAAGTCCGTTAAAAATGGTATGTGGTATATAGTATGTTGGGGGTTTTAAAATGTATTAATAATTAAAAGCAAAAACGGTGTTCCACATAGATATATACATATATAAATATAGCTATAAGGAGAGACATAGGTGTTAAAACCACTAAATATTATTCAGTTACTTTTTTCAAATTCCGGATTTTCGGATGAAAGAAACTCCTCTCTTTATTCTATTTATGAAGATAAATAGCCGTACATGGGTAAAGCCATCAAAAATGGTACTTTTTCGTCTTGTTGCGTTCAGCAGTATGTCCTAAAGCTGCCCCTCGTAAATAATATTTTAAATTAATTTTTTGTCTCAAGTTCTACTAGCAAATGTCGCCGTTCCGTCAATGTGATCATTCTCGTTACTTGTTTATGCTCTGCTTTGGTAAAAGGTCAGTTATCTACTGCATTTTTTACAAGGCACTATTAGAATTACTATAAAATCCAACTTCGACTTCCTAAGTCAGTAGTTTCTTGTTTGTCCTATGATGCAGTAAAAGCATTTCCGGAAATTCGGAATCCGAAATAGTACTTAAGTAATATTTGTTGGTTTTAACAATTCTATGTCGCTCCTTGTAGCTGTGGAACACCTTTTTCCGATAATTGGTAATAAGACAAGTATGAACTATATGCATCTGAGCCATTATTCTTGAAGAGCTTGAAGCCAAGGATGAAGGTTAGAGTTCCTACGCAACCCATCGGGAACAGGAGTAATAGTAATCGTTGTATCAACAATAAAATTACATTAATAATTTTATTTACAAATGAGAAATAAAAAGCCTTCGAAGTTACGTTCATTCATTTAAATTCAAACATCCTCATTGTCTAAGACGAACTTGACCAAACAAGATACATTTAAATGTGTTATGACGTAACGTGACAAACACACGGTCAGGGATATGTGCCAAGGTTTGCAAGAGAATAACCTCACTGTACAGTCACCGACACGCCAAGCTGTATAACTAAGATTCAATCTCGATTCTATGCCACTTATGGTCTTCATCATCATCATAGCGGCTGTTTTGTTATCCAATATTGGATGTAGGGTGTTGTCGTTACAACCCTTGTAAAAGGACGTCCTTAATCTCTACATGAGAAGTTTCATTAATGAAAACACGTGAAGTCTTGGTCTATAAATTACTCGCTAAAAGTTTAAAAGACCATTAACAGAAACAGTGGTTTATATGGCAACACTCAAGCAGGAATGACAGAATAACAATGGCTGTGTTTCGCCTTAACAGGCAGGTATTATATATAAAAATTTACATTTCTATCACGTACAGTCAATAACACGCTGAGCACTGCTTTGAACTTTGCATGATCTTATAGGCAATCAAGTAAGTTGCTTAGAGTCGAATTTGAACCACGAAGAATGTGCCATTGTTCGTGCATCAAACACGATCATCAAAAGTCAATATTCTTGTCGACCCGATGACATCAAAGAAGTAACAATTGTGTAATGGCTGTTAAATCACAAGATTAAACGGTTATGTCGGTTTTGTCTCACTTGTTGTCTTCGTTAGAATCTTTTTAAGCCTGATGCTAAGCGACATGCCTGTCCATAACCGTTGCAGCGCCACTCGGAGTTTTAAATCGTAAAGATCTGAGGTGCACTGCCATTACGCCCGTCATCCTAAGACTCAACTCACACAGGCGCAAAGTCGAAGCGTCCCGTCGCGTCACGTGAGTTGAGCCTAAGACATAAATTGACAAGTTCCAAGGCCTGTAACTTCACCAGCACCTTTAACCCTTCAAAACCGAAACGAAGTAATGGTCATATTACTGCTTGGCGGCAGAAATAGGTAGGGTGACAGTACTTCCCTGGACGAAATCTTTCACCATACAAGGTGGTAGACCAAGCGGAAAGATGTGAAGGTCCTAGTGTAGAGCTATCAGATAGAAACAAAAAGCTACAGAGGGTTTTCAAAATGACAAAATCTACCAAACATTTCAAATTCTATAAAGAAATCGAATTTAGTAGCAACAAACAAATTATACATAACAATTTTTTTTTCTTATCAAATTTACTCTGTTTCACATGTCAAATAACCTGTTTAATATTGATTGTAATGAATATTAATGTCATTCATTTATTTTTGTGAAATTACTCCACTACTTTGTACCTTACTGTGTTCCGGATTTGAAGGGTAAGGGTGCTGGTGAAATTACAGGCACATGGGACTTGTCAATTAATGTCTCAGGGTGATGGGCGCAGTGGCAGTGCCACCTTAGATGTGAAAGAATTCGTCCAAGAAAGTACTGCAACCTTATCTATTTCTGCCGCCAAACAGTAATGTGAGCATTACTGCGTTTGTGAAATTACCGGCATATGTAGGACTCGTCAACTTATGTATCAAGTC